>NW_015548229.1:822683-836484 GCF_001515605.1 Sinocyclocheilus anshuiensis | reverse complement strand
ATATATACACGTATATATTAATCTATCTATCTTCCCCTAAAGTTCTCCAAACCAACAAACTTTTTCCTTTCTTCTATTCACATTTAAACAGTAATTTTCTGTTTGCTACCACAATTCAATTCAAATTTCATTTCAGATCAAAATGCAAATACAATTCATTTTCATATCAATTCAGAAGGGTGTACAATCTTGCACACTGTTTCATGACATTTGCTTGCTTCTAGTGTAAATGATATTGCAAGGTTAACACTCATACTGTCTACACATATGGATAGAGTTCAGTGTATGTTTGGAAATGTCATGCTGAGATTGATCCAAATGCTCCATATGTGGCAGTATATGCAGACACACAATAACTCTCTTTCTATTTTACACACGAGTGCTCACACATTTTCTGTCCCTGCTGCAGAGGTGCCGTTTTCTGCATGGCTCTGGTAGGACTTCAGCCAGTTCATTTCTGTCTGGATGTTGTTTCACTGCGTGGGTTTCACTTCGTCCCAGGAAAACCCATGAATATATTCAAAACTTCTTCTACAGCCCGAACCCATCAGCTATCCAAATAGCACTGTCCTTTGACAGATATTCAAATAGAAGGGGACAACTCATAAATTACAACTCATGCAATTTCAGTGTGTTGGAACAGAAAAAGAAAATTATCATGTAAAACATTGAAAAGTATCAAAGCCATGCAGAGATATGAGTTAACAGTATGATGACAGAACAAGTGGAGAATGTCACTGCACAGTGTCCACAGAAAAAAACAGAGGAAGGTTTATACAGGAGGAATATCATGGCACGGCATGTGAACCACATGCTGTAGAACAGAAATCAACCGTGCAGAGAGAGGAATGCAAATGATACAATCTTTGATCACAATTTTTTTACTTCCATAATTTGACACATTTAAAATTAAAACAGAATATTTAGTGATAAATAATGTTTTATCTGACACATTTACACAACTAAAACAGAATATTTAGTAATAAATAATGTTTTATCTGACACATTTACACAACTAAAACAGAATATTTAGTAATAAATAGTGTTTTATCAGTTTGGGTTTGATTGCATTTAGGGATGGGCGTATTGATCCTGAAGTATCGATATATCGATACAGATACGAGTATCGAAAGTATCGATACTCAAATAAAAAATATAGATATTAAGGTGTTTTTTTTTTTACCAGTAATTTTGTTTAACAAAAAAATAATACATACAATATGCACTGAATTTGACAAATAACCTGTTAGCGAATAATTGTGTAGGATAGAACTATTTTCCTGCTCATCTGAACACATGCAAATGCTGCAAGACAGAACCAATCAATAACAGAGTGCGTTCACTCACTTCTGACATTGCATTCAAACATGGCTGCGTTTCCCAAAAATATCTTAAGCATTGATGCTATGTGAGCCACATGCTGTAGAACAGAAATCAACCGTGCAGAGAGAGGAATGCAAATGATACAATCTTTGATCACAATTTTTTAACTTCCATAATTTGACACATTTAAAATTAAAACAGAATATTTAGTGATAAATAATGTTTTATCTGACACATTTACACAACTAAAACAGAATATTTAGTAATAAATAGTGTTTTATCAGTTTGGGTTTGATTGCATTTAGGGATGGGCGTATTGATCCTGAAGTATCGATATATCGATACAGATACGAGTATCGAAAGTATCGATACTCAAATAAAAAATATAGATATTAAGGTGTTTTTTTTTTTACCAGTAATTTTGTTTAACAAAAAAATAATACATACAATATGCACTGAATTTGACAAATAACCTGTTAGCGAATAATTGTGTAGGATAGAACTATTTTCCTGCTCATCTGAACACATGCAAATGCTGCAAGACAGAACCAATCAATAACAGAGTGCGTTCACTCACTTCTGACATTGCATTCAAACATGGCTGCGTTTCCCAAAAATATCTTAAGCATTGATGCTTTTGGGAACGGCAGCCCAGAACAATGAGAACAGAAAAACTTATATGTTTGAGTTATTTCACAATTAACCAATTGAAATTGTAGCCTACAGAGCTTGTGCAATTGTGTTTATTTAAATTGAACGTTAAAAGTTCATATTGATCGTGTTCTATTCTGTAATGTTAATATAAATCATACACTGTCAGAATAAAAAGGTTGCATTTTATGCATGCAACAGCCTTTCACTGGCAGTCCCTTATGAAAATGAACCATGGTTTTACTAAAGTGACTAGTTCAAATATAGTATTTGTAGATTTCCATGGTCACCACTACAGTAAACATATGTTAACCATGTGTAAACAAAAATATAACTTAAGTTACAATTACGGTGTATTGAATGTTAAAATGAATTTCAAACAAAACGTTAAGTGGGAATCATTACCCATTTTTCTCTTAGTAATTTTATAATTTTATCAATTTCATAATTTAAAAGTTCAGTTTAGAAGTATCGTATCAGTATATCAACAGTGTTGGCCTTTAAAAGTATCGGCATCATATCGAAAACAAAATAAATGGCATCGCCCATCCCACAATTAACCAATTGAAATTGTAGCCTACAGAGCTTGTGCAATTGTGTTTATTTAAATTGAACGTTAAAAGTTCATATTGATCGTGTTCTATTCTGTAATGTTAATATAAATCATACACTGTCAGAATAAAAAGGTTGCATTTTATGCATGCAACAGCCTTTCACTGGCAGTCCCTTATGAAAATGAACCATGGTTTTACTAAAGTGACTAGTTCAAATATAGTATTTGTAGATTTCCATGGTCACCACTACAGTAAACATATGTTAACCATGTGTAAACAAAAATATAACTTAAGTTACAATTAAGGTGTATTGAATGCTAAAATGAATTTCAAACAAAACGTTAAGTGGGAATCATTACCCATTTTTCTCTTAGTAATTTTATAATTTTATCAATTTCATAATTTAAAAGTTCCGTTTAGAAGTATCGTATCAGTATATCAACAGTGTTGGCCTTTAAAAGTATCGGCATCATATCGAAAACAAAATAAATGGCATCGCCCAACCCAAGTTGTATTGAGAGAATTGGTGAATAAAAATTGTACTAACCTAGTTATATTTTGACAAAGCTTTGTTTGAAAGTTTTAAACAATTAAGAAACCTTAAAGGTATAGTTCACCCAGAAATTAAAATTGTCATCATTTACTTACCCTCATGTTGTTCCAAACCTGTATGAATTTCTTTCTTCTGTTCAACACAGAAGAAGATATTTGAAAGAATGTTGGTATTTTATTCCCTATTATGGAAGTCAATGGCTACCAGCAACTGTTTGGTTGCCAACATTCTTCAAAATATCTTCTTTTATGTTCCACACAAGAAAAAACAAAAAAAGCAAAACCTCATACAGGTTTGGAACAACTTGAGGGTGCATAAATGATGACAGCATTTTGATTTTTGGTAGAATCGCTTTATGGTTTGAAGGTATGTAGATATCATGGATAGAGAGAACAGATAAATAGAAGATTAAAGCGCTAGATCTCTGCATAGATAGATAGATTTTGTAGATTTTTACAATGTCAAGAGAAACATATGTTAGGCTATGGGATTATTAGTTGATATTATATGTCCTTGTTTGTACAGCCTTGGTTAGATCAGACAAGTTGTTTATAAAGCTGAGAAAATACATTTTGATGAAAGATTATGAAACTTTTTTTTTTCTTTAAAAACATCTACTGATGAATCGTGCAGAAAAAATACTAGGGATATTTATTAAAAAACTAAATAGGGTTGAGTTTGTTTTCACATGATCTTTTTGCATTGCAGAAGATGTTTTCTTCTGTGGCTTTGTTGCCATCTCATTCTTTTTTTATAATTTTTTTATTACTGTCTTTAACTTATTTTATTCTTCTTCCAAGACACCTCTGATTGGGAAAATTATTTTTTTACATCCCACCTTTACTTTCTTTCAATGGAAATGCAATAACGTGAGTTCCTCATTGTCTGCAAATCTTTGGAGAAAATGCCGAGAACGAGAAAGAGGGATTAAAAAAGGGGGAGAGATGGTTGACGCTTAGTTGAAGTGTTTATCTATTATGCAAAAGCATCAGAGTGAAATTCTAGTTAGTATGTAGATGTGTTGAAGCATGATGTTCATGCTACTGCCATGTAGTGTGTGTGTACGATCAGCTGCTGGAAACGAGTAGGAAGGATGGAGACAAATCAATATAAACGATGGGGAGAAGTGGCTATCATTCAGGGGTGAAACAGGTGCAATATCTCTCTCAGATAGGAGCCCATCCATCACAGCCAGACTTTAATTTGAGATGTTTAGGCCCCCTCCTGCTGATTGTCTCACAGTGTGTGTGTGTGTGTGTGTGTGTGTGTGTGTGTGTGTGTGTGTGTAGGGGTGGCAGGTGGAGGGTGACAGTGAGGGGTTACATATTCAAAATAAAGCAAAAAAGCTTGAAATGGTAGAAAAGCTGAGGTCTGACATGGCATAAAAAAGACATGTGAAAGTGATGGAAATTAGGAAAAAACACAGAGGCTCTGTTCCTGCGCCAAGTGAAATGCCTTGCTGTTTGCTACAAAAGGTGGATCTGAACTGGAATGGACTGATTTGAAATGTTCTAAATACACGGCAGCTCTCTGTGTTATACAAATATCACTCTTCTCGCAAAATAGCACTCTTCTGAAGCTAAGGTAAAACATCTTATTATATTTGCACTGTCTTTTAAAGGTGTGGGGTTGTTAAGATTTTTTAAATGTTCATATATTTTAAAATGTTATTTATTAATTAATTTATTTTAAAATGCAATCAATATAAAGTTTGGGGTCCGTAAGAAGTGTCTTATGATTATCAAAAAATACAGTAAAAACAGAAATATTGTGAATTTTTTTTTTAATAATAGTAAAATAACTGTATTCTATTTAAATGTATTTTAAAATGTAATTTATTCCTGTGATGCTAAGATGAATTTTCAGCATCATTACTCCAGTCTTCAGTGTCACACGTTCCTTCAGAAATCATCCTGATATGTTGACTTGGTGTTCAAGAAACATTTCTTATTATCAATGTTGAAAAAAGTTGTGCTGTTTCATATTTTGAGCCTGGTCTCATGTTTTATACAGGTATTATTATGTAACGTTTACAAGCATAAAACATATAATTGTGTATGTTTTGACTGATGCTGAAACATACAATTTGGGCGTATTTCAATGTTTAAAACGTAAAATTACTACGTATTTACAGCTAAAACACGTAAAATATTTATGTATCTTTTATATAATTATGATATTTGTACCAAATATGCATTTTTATCATTTCATCGATAAGCAATTTCGATTTTTAGACCCCTTTACCTACCCCCAAACATAAGCCTATACCCATTTAATAGCGATTACAAAAACATAAAATGTAATACACCGAAATATGCAAGGAAATGACCATTTTAGTAACAATATAGCATTAAAAATATATTTTGTGTCACTAATCCCACTCCTACTTCTATACCTAACCATAACCATTTCTTACAAATATGTACAGTATAAAGAAAACAATGGCAGACAGACAAGTGCAATCATAATCATTTATGTATTGCAAAAAATGTCAAAAGCAGTACCAAAAGTATGGTTCTATTGTCAGTTCACAGCATGTCGGAGAAAACGTATTTTGTGTCCCATGGCAAACAAAGTAAATATTACATGATAAGTCATGATTAAATGATTGCATAAATATTATTCATTTTAAGGTTTTAAAGTGTAGTCTTGTTTAACATGTATTCTTCTAAACGGGTTGGCAGCAGAAATCCCACGGAACAGAAAGAAAATGTTATTTAATTTAATAATGCAATTGAAAACATAATGCCATTGATATGACAACTTAATACAATATAATAAAATGATAAAGCCGTGATTGCAAAAGCATTATGGGATTGCATTCTTTTTGAAGGACATATGTAATGCTGCCTTTGAATGTGGCTAAAATAAAGCTTTTATAATGCCTAGCTATGTAGGCAGCTCGGTAGCTTTTGGAACAGAGTCGGTAAATGTTGTATTGTTGCCTCAACCTTGAAACGCGTCAAAATGATTTTCTTTCTCTTTCACTTTTTTTTTCAGGCTGCTATCAGTTGAATAGATTGTGCATCGGAGCTGCTGCATTATACGTTTCAAGACTTTCAGAATAGCAGTAACAATGTCACAGCAGCAATGGATATATCTGTAACCGTACCAAGGTGACATCTCAATTGTATGCGAGCAGACATGTGCACACGTTCGCACACACACAAGCAGCTCTGCCTGTGATAAACAGTGTAGAAATGAGTCCCTTTATTGAAGCTTTAAACTACATATGGCCTAAAGCGAAGGGAGTCCAAATAATCTCAATTATTGATCGGTGTTGGGCAGAAGGCTCTCCGCAGGAGTGTTTGCGGCACTGAG
Organism: Sinocyclocheilus anshuiensis; assembly: GCF_001515605.1. Taxonomy (NCBI): domain Eukaryota; kingdom Metazoa; phylum Chordata; class Actinopteri; order Cypriniformes; family Cyprinidae; genus Sinocyclocheilus; species Sinocyclocheilus anshuiensis. The sequence goes on along the minus strand of NW_015548229.1, from coordinate 830,082 downwards.
TGTTGATGGCAGGCATATCCGGATGAGTGATCTGGTCGGATCTCTCGCTCTGGATGAAAATGATAATGGATACTCAGATGCACACACGCACACAACCCAAGTTCAATACCAGGAGCTATCATCACTGCGGACACAAAGGAGAGTAAGAGCTGTTGCTCTGTCCTTCCATTAAAATTACATGGGTGAAGAGAAAAAGAATAGAGACGGGAAAGCAAGAAGGAAGATCATAGAAAGGGTTAGAGGGAAGATGTCAGATGCAGAAAGAAAATGAAGAGATTAGAATAACCAGAGCACAGAAACTCTTTTTTTTTCTGTAGAGCACAAAAGAAGACATTGTAAACACAGTTACGGCTGTGCTATTTCCATGGAAATAAATGGTGACTTAAGCTTTCAAGCAACAAAAAAAAAACATCATAAAATAGGTCTATGTGACTCATGCAGTATATTTATATTTTCTGGAATCATACGATATGCAGCATTTTGTGATAAAAAGACCTTTGATAATATTTCCCTCCGATAAGCTGTTATTCATTGCGACTAGAGTATTAAGTGAGTGAGTTGAACCGGATCAGTCGGATTCATTAACGAATCATCTAGACTGAATTTCGATTCACATTCTGAGTTGAATACTATTCTAATGATTCAATCAGGAATTGAACATATCTGTTTTGCAGTCACCTATAATGTGTCATCAGAATATTGCATACAAGCTATATAAAGCAGTTTTATGTTTTTTTTTTGTTTTTTTTTTAAGCTTTCTATGCTCTTTTGTAATTTATTGGAAAAGAGCATAGAAAACTGTAACAACGTTCGTAGTTTGGGAAGAAGGAGACGGGAACCGGCGAACACTTAAACAAAACTTTAATAATAAAATAAACACAAAACAGCGCGACAGCCCCTCGCAGACGACTGTCGCGCACAAACAGAACCAAAACACAAAATAAAATCCAGGCCTGGTCCTCTCTCGTCCAACACTGTCGTCACTCCTCCTTTTATCCTTCCGGAGCTCCTCCGTGGGACTCGAGACCGGTGAGTGGCGCAGGTGTCGTGCATTAGCATTTACTCCACCGGCCTCGCTCCGTTCCCACGGCTCTCGGCCCTGCCCCTCTCGTCACAAAAACGTTCTTCAAATTTTTTGTTTTTGTTTTGGGACGACATGAGGTTAAGTAGCTTTTGACAGAGGTGTCATTTTTGGATGAACTATTCCTTGAACTAAGGCCTTGTTGACTTTGGCTTTAGATATGTATTAGTTTGTGATAATGATTACAGACGTATTCATTTACGGACAAGTCTGATTCATTAATAATCATTCAGACTGGATTCCAGTTCTCATTCTGAACCAAATCCGATGATGATTGTAATGATTAATTGACGAACTGAAAATTGTGGCTTGATGTCAACTTTTTCAGTGAATAGTAAGTTAAACTTCAGCAACTTCAGTCATATAGAGCACTTTTATGATGTGTTTTTTTGAAGCTTGAAAGTTTCACTTTGCATTTATGGTAATTTAATAGAAAAGTGCATAGAAAACATTCTTCAAATGTTTCCCTTTTTTGTTCTGCAGAACAAAGTCATATCATTTTGGAATGGCATGAATGTGAGTAAGTGATGACAGAGCTGTCATTTTTTGGATGAACTATTCCTTGAACTGTCTGAGGCCTTGTTGACTTTGGCATTAGAGGGGTTCAGCTGCCACCCATTCAGTCTCCAGGATATCTGAAGGCCATCATCAATCATACAATAAGTACACGGGATTACGGTGGATCTTTCTTGCAGCCTACGGCGGCGTGCAGCACATCAGAGAGGATATCCTCCTCTGTACAGTACTGCCCAGCCATTCACTCCCTCAATGCTCTTGCATTGCATCAGCGATGGCTTTCTTAAAAGAGAGAGCTTATTCAGCTGCATTATGCATTGAGATCGCTTTAAGAGAGAACCAGAGATAAGCGGCTCAGGTTTGTGTGAATGAAAAGAGCCATTGGGCTGGTTGAAATAAGGAACTTGATGCTTTGGAGTGTAAAGGGAGTGTGAAGTGACTAAGGACATGTTGTGAAGTATCTCTAGGCCATACCATGTACGTTAGCAGCATTTTCTTTTCTCTGAAGTCCACTTATAATGTTTCTTGTAGCGGAAACAGTAATCTTTTTGATTTTCGTGAGCATTTGTCTCCCTCGTTGTGACCTTTAGAATTAATAAACGCTACATATTTCAGCTACTGTTCCATTAGTATTTCTACAGTACACAAATGCCCTTTTTGCATGTGAAATAAGTAACTGCAATTACAAATTGTGGGTTTGCTGTGTATTCTAATATATTTGATGTTTATCTAGTTGATGCAAAATCTACTTACACTACTTATTCAAAAGTTTTTGGTCGGAAAGATTTTTTAATGATATTTCTAAAAGAAGTCTCTTATGCTCACCAAGCCTGCATTTATTCAAAACTACACTTAAATTGCAATACTATTTCACAATATTGCTGTTTTTAAAGAACTGTTTTCTAATTGAATTTAGTTTAAATGTAATTTATTCTGTGATTGCAAAGCTCAATTTTCAGCAGCCATTACTTGAGTCTTCAGTGCCACATGATCCTTCAGAAATCATACTAATATGCTGATTTGGTGCTTAAGAATCATGATATATTATGAAATATGGAAAGAAAAAAATATATTTTTACAGTGTTACAACCATTTCCGGTTTCCCATCTTTCAGTTGCTCGTCACTAACATTAGGATCCTTCAGAAGGATACGCAGAGCCACAAAATAATACAATCTAATGGACTTTGCAACATCTGGATACACTGTCAGAAAAAAAATAAATGTGCAAAAAGTGTACCTTTGGCTAAACTATGAGGCAGTTCCCACCAAAGCTATATGTTTGTACCTTATATACACCCAACGGGTGTATGTTACCCATTTATGGGTAGATAGGTACAAATGTACAGCTTCTAGGTACAATTTTTCTGACAGTGTATCAGCTGGAATGTTTCTCGTGTTTGGGAATAACAGACGAGTTGCTTACCTCTAAATAGGTGCTATGTGTATAAGGGCTGCCATATGTGTATATGTGCTTTCTGAATGACCAATTTGTGCATCTTATTTCCATAATGGTCTGGTGAAACACAGCTTGTCTACATAGTGCACTGAATTATTTTATTTGATAAAAAAAAAGCAAGTAAAACCTTTGGCTCATGATAGGATGTTTAATTTGGTCGTTCTATGGCGATGGATAGGCTGGGGGTTTTATGTGAATGGTGAAGGGGTTCAAGGTTAATCTGGATGGTTGGGTCTATAGCACACACACACACACACACCACACACACCACACACACACACACACACACACAGATATATCAGTGTGTCCAGCTGTTATTGACCCTGGTGTTTATGTCCCTGGACCCGTGCCACTTAATGTCATTACTCCCTCTCAATTCCAATTGAATTCTGATGAGAGGGACATAGGGACATGTCAAATCTTGCGCTCGCGATCCCCTCCGTCTCAGGGTTCCCATCTGCTTTGAGCTGATTAGACCTCATTTAGCTCACCCTCAAAGCTGTCTCTCCCTCAGAGCTGTCTCCCTCCCTCGGTGCTGATCGTCACTCTCGGATCTGTCTGTCTCTTGTGTTACCAACTGGTCAAAAGAGGATTCCTCATTAAACCCAATGCTAGCGCATCTGCTATAGTTCCCTCTGGGGAATCGGACTCTTGTTGGGACATGGCTTTGTTTTCACCAGTAGCTCAGATCACTAGGAGCTCTGCTTCTTCTATTGTCTGCTCTGATCTTGAGCACAAAAAACAAACCAAGACCTGCCAGCTTGGCCAGCTTCTCAAGTTCAGGAGGGATCTTTGGATTGTCCCTGGCTACTGATTTCAGACACTGATTGAAGCCTGCCGTTCCTTGCCTTTGTAAAGGCTGGCTTGATCCCGGAAAGAGAGAGGATGCATTTCGGCCTCATCTGTGAGTTAAATTCCATCTGACTGTTGTGCATTCATCATTTTTTATATATATTTTTTGTCCTAGAGTGTCCCCCAAATCTGTGCAACCTTTAACAGATGGACGGGATCAGCTTTTTTACCGTGCAACATTTGCAATGCTGCAACAGATCAAGTGAAAATAGGTGGATAATACAGTTAGAGATGGACCGATATTGTGTCATATTCCTAGCACATCACGTCCTCTCATTTATGACAGCTAGAGACACAGTCTGGATGAATTAAAGTGGATGTCACAGCTCACCTCCTATTATTTTTAACGCCATTTTCTACTTTATTCTAGGAATGCTGATGCTGAATTTGACTATTCATAAGGGATTAAGCCACACCTCTCTTGGCACACACACACATAGCAGCTTCCACAATACGGTTGTACAAACAACCACTAACAATTATAGATATATTGTATCTGAGGGAAAACTCAACACCAGAGTGTGATTCTATATTTGGTTACACTTACCATAATAATGAGTAATTCTGACAGTCATGAAGTGCTTTCTAACATGAATCACTGTAAATTTGATCCTTGTATTAAATCTACTGATGATGTTCTTTTTGCATCTCAATGCAAAATGAGATTCTGAAGCATTTAAGTTTCTGAAGCGTTTCCCACAAGGACAAATTATGTTAGACCAATGCAACTCCCCTCTGGTGCAACAACTTGTACTATGAGGTCCAAATATCTGAGACCACTTGTGAAAATACTCTGTTTTGCATTTTTTGTCATTTAATACAACTGTTTTCCTTACAAAATATATTATCAGCATTACAATTTGATTTGAACATTTTATGAACATCTGCATGAACATGAGAAAACCAGATCATCGTGTTCTCCAGCATGATTTCAAATGTTCCAAAGAGCATCTTGTGCTTCAGTGGAAGCAAGAACCTCTGGTCTTTTGTATAAAGAAGTTCACTTGGTTAATTTCACTTTTTTTTTAATGATTTTTAGGTTTAAGTGGGGGAATGTTTTTCAATGTTGAGATATTTTCCAGCCATAAATCAAGAATTACTATTATTATTATTCCTCTTTTGTTGTCAGGGTATTATATAAATCAAATTGTGCATTCTCAGCTATCACATAATTCTAAGTATGGCACATCTGCCTTACTAGAAACACAGAAATACTGTAAAGTTTATGCGTTTGTGAGTGTATGTGTGTGATTAATATACCTCAGCAACACAGAAACTGCTTGAGGTCTAATCCCTCTCGCATGTCACAAAATCCATAATCTCTGTGAGATTAAATTAACATGTACATAAACACCAGACCCTGGCGCTTTGTACATGCATATCTCTATTAATAATATGACAATAATGTGTGAGAAACAAAGATTAACAAGTGCATTATGTGGATTAAGTCTCGTTCTCTTTCATATTTCACAACATGCTGAAACTGTTCATTGCACTGCTGTTTCATCTGGGAACAAACTGTCAGGGAAACACTGCATTTTAGAGCCAATTGAGATATGCAGCATTGCTAGTAATTTGTCTGTCTTTTTGAGTCCTCTAAAGCACTTGAAGCAGGTCCTTGATGTTGCCCAAATGTCTCTTGGAAGCAGCTCTCTTTTTTTTAACCTGTGATTCACTACTTTGTGGCAGTGAGAAGCAGAGCGCACACCTGCTTTTATATGTAAATGTTGGCTCATAATCATAACTGACGCTCACACACACTTCAGGTATGAGTGTTTGCACTGGTGGGTTGCAATCAGGACTTACGTTCCAATCTCTGCGAGCATCAAGCCAGTTTTCACCTCGCTCTGAACAGTCAGGCAGCAAAACAACCATCTCTCAGCTCAGTCTCCACAGTCAAACTCTCAAAATCTGCTAGTTTCTAAAGGGTGCAGGGATTAATCATGGGCTTGTTTCCTTCCGGAGTCTTAGCACTGAAAGTATTGCAGCTTACATGACTATACGACTGGGGATAAACACTCATAACTGAAGATGCTGACAGGTCAGTGATTTGGCTGGAGCTTGACAGGAACCCAACACGTACACCAAGAGTTATGAGCTCTCTGTTTTTGCTTCACGCTCCCTATCTCTTCATTACTGCCCTGGCAAGAAAGTCCACACCAGCAAAACACACACACAGATTCAAGGAATTTGAGCATAGAGCACATCCTACCTTAATTTAGTCCTTTTCCAAAGGCAAAAATTAGATGGATGGAGGCTTGAAATCAGTAAAATCCAAATGCTTCACAAACTCATCTGCCCTCGACCTCTTTCCCCTCTTCGTTTCACCTTGCCTTCGTTGTTTTAGTTCCTTGTTTTCTCATTTACTCTCTCTCTCTCTCAGGAGTCTTCCGTTCTTGTTCATCCTGTACAGTACAGAAGCGGAGACAGATGCGCGTGCTGCTAGTGAGGAAAAAAAAAAAAAAAGGTTGAGTGAGCACGCAAAAGAGAGTGCTGAAGTATTAGATCCCTGCGGTTTTCGAATGAACAGAGAGCGTGCGCGCTTGTGAGTGTGTGAGACAGAGTGACAGTGAGTGAGCTGGTCCGAGAGAAAAGACCGAGCGGAACGAGAGGACGCTTTGCTGACTGTTTCGCTGGCTCGCAGCTCTGCAGTCCGTGGCGTGCGTGAATGGAGAGAGTGCGACCCCTGTCAGGTCTCCGGAGTGAGGGATCTTCATCAGCTAGATTAGATAGAGAGATGGAGCCTCCCCCCATCCCTCGTTCCCTCCCTTCACCCCTCCCTCCCTTCCGTCAGTCCCGCAGAGAAGCAGCGATCGGTGCGGTCATCGCAGGGATATGCTAATCATCCCATTCCCGAGTCTCACGGGAAACGTGTCTCTTCCAAACTACTGCACTTGCAGATGGCCTGTGTTAGTCTGGTTTGTTGGTTTCTCTCTGTGTATTAATTTGTTTTTGTGTGCAGGTAAATAGTGGCCAGCGAGCTTGTGTGTGAATGATTTTGACACAAGACTTAAAATTTCAATTCAGTTCCAGAATTTAAATGGGATGCATTTGAATTTAAACTTAAAGTGACATGGGAATCAAACTGATTTATTTATTTATATTGTTTGTTTGTAATAGTGCAATATTTTAACTTTTATACTTTCACAGTTCAACATCAAACAAACATAATTTTATAAAATGATCAATATATAATAATTTTAGACATTTTTATGTTAATATTTATTTTTATAAAGCTATCTGAATATATTTTGCAGGATATTTTATTGTGTAATTTATAGCCACATTATAAATTAACATTTTCCATGGTTGGCTTAATTGTTTTGACAGTTTAAAACTCAGTGTAGTGAATTGTGTTCAAAATGTATAATTATATTTTGTCATGAAATTCGTGTTGGGCTGATGAAATGCCCCTGTAAATTAATCTTCCTGCCAGTCAATTCAATATCCAATTTAGATCTTGAAGGAAGCAAAGGAGACAATTCTTATACAG
>NW_015548229.1:821698-822538 GCF_001515605.1 Sinocyclocheilus anshuiensis | reverse complement strand
TTTCCCTACTACTATAACAACAATGGGTATCATTAGTTCACAAAAAAACAGAACTGAAGTGATTTCCAAATGTGATAAACCCCCTTCCCCCACCTCCTTACATGCTAATCATGTTGTTTGTGTGTGTATTTATTTATTTATGTGTCTCTGCGAAATATTTAAACCATTACTCTTCAGAAGTGGCAGGTCTTCATTAATGCTGACCTATTTTTGAGGGATTCCTGCTGCTCAGCAGAGTCAGTACATGGATGCATGTGGGGAGCATGCACATGCAAAAATATTATACAGTGGGGGGCTAAGACCACTAGGGAAATTTAAGATTTTCAAATGTTCAAATTTCAGAATTTGGTGCAGTGCCGCTAGCAGTAATTGGCATGATGGCTGAATGTATGAATGCAGGCTGGAGTCTTTTACACTCAGCTCCAATTCCTACTCTCATAAAGTGACAGGCAAATATAGATGGTGATATGTAATATTTAAGGATAGGGTTTGTCATGAAGAGGAGCTGTGTGTCTTGACGGCCATCACTCATGGGAAAGGTTAACATCTCTGTTCACATTTCTCCTGCATCGCAAATAAACAGACCTATGATTCATGAATGCAACATGGAATAATCATTTTCTTTAAGTGTACCAAAAGTTCCTTAAGGAGCTGAAGTAAACCAACTTTTCAAATGTTCGTGGTCAGAAAGAAAATAAGCAAAGTTCTGTAAACTTCCCTTTGAATTTATGTTGCTCGCTTTTTTCAGCATGTTTCACAAGATGTCTTATTCTTCCTCTCATAACCTTGTTCAGTTTTTGTGCAGAAAAAAAAAAAAAAAAAAAAAAATTAAAAACCCCG
>NW_015548229.1:820531-821654 GCF_001515605.1 Sinocyclocheilus anshuiensis | reverse complement strand
AGTTTTTGTGAAAAAAAAAAAAAAAAAAAAAACATTATAGACACCTGAAGTTTTCAATGGGTTGTCCTTCAGAATGGGATAGAGAGAACAAGATTTCTATCGCCCATCACTCTCCTCCACCATATTCATCTTTCTGGACTGTCATATATATTTTATTTACTACTTAATGTTAAAAACTGATTTAATTTTGAAAACTGTTGCATTATACAGAATATTAATAAGAAAAACACTTTTTTTCTTGTTTTTCATATTTGTCTTGCAGGCATAGACAAAAAAAATCAATTTTTGTCTTATCTTCCCTTTAAAGAAAATCTAAAAATCCTTAAAACAAATACATTTAATTGAGAAACAGCATTGCACAAGACATTATGATTTGATTTCAGAGACTGTATCTTCAATATGAGTGCATTTTGTCTCACTGCACTCTCAGATTTCCTCATTTGTTAGTGGAAAAACAAGATAAAAGTTTTAAGATATTAAAGGGGTCATATGATGCGATTTAAATTTTTCCTTTCTCTTTGGAGTGTTACAAGCTCTTGGTGCATAAAGACGATCTGTAAAGTTGCAAAGACTAAAGTCTCAAATCCAAAGAGATATTCTTTATAAAAGTTAAGACTTGTCCACGCCCTCCTAAAACGCCTCGTTTAAACACGCCCCCACATGTCTAAGTCACTGTGTGGGAAGATTTGCATAACGCCGCCCAAATGTGCACGCAAAGAAAGAAGGCGTAACTTTTATTCTCACTGTAGTATTGTTGCGGCCGCCATGTCGTGAAGGTGCTGTGTGTTTCATTGTGAAAGCGAAACTACATTGTTTGGCCTTCCAAAAGAGGACGATATCCGCTTCGTCATGTCTAGAGCTGATCCGTGCTGGTCCCTGAGGAAATACATCAACTTCGCGCTGTGGATCGCCGGAACAGCTTTCACCGTAGACGAAGTGGAGTCCAGCCCGGGATCGTCACATGTGGTTGCCACAAGCCTCCTTCGTCGAATATGCCGGGTGCCACTCACTCAAGCCGCTGTGTGTTTCATTGTGAAAGCGAAAATACTTTGTTTGGCCTTCCAAAAGAGGACATAATGTTTCTATAAAGTGGGGCAGTTCCAACTTTGCAAGGACAGTCTGG
>NW_015548229.1:805580-816965 GCF_001515605.1 Sinocyclocheilus anshuiensis | reverse complement strand
GTAAAAATCGACGCGTTTCAGAAAGGCGGGGCATAGAGGAGAAACAATAATGTACATTATGTGGAAAATAATGTTGTTGTTTTTTTTTTTTTACCTTAAACCGCATAAACACATTGCATTACACCAAATACACAAAATAATGTTCTTTTTAGCAACATCATATGACCCCTTTAAATTGTTGCTTCTTGAGTAAGTTTATCTGGAAAGCATGTCAAAAAGACCAATTAAATCCTGTGAAATCATTTTCCCAGTGCGTGTACTTTAGTGAGCAAATGGGTGAACCTTGGTGCTCAAATGGGCAATGTAAGTTAAAGTTTGGTTTGTGTCCTTTTCCGTTCCTTTTTTTTCTATGCATATCCAGATCTTTCTCCTTTAAATAAAAGTCACAAAAGGTCAGAAAAAACTTGCATGCCTTACATGATCTGGTTTACTGTATGTTACAGGGAAACTGACATTTCCAGATCCATGCCGTTGGCATGTATATTTAAATGTTGATTGTATGACTGTTTGCTTTACCTTGTTTTAGTACAGTAAATTGAGTACTATTGTAGATTGAGGTGAAGAAACAATCACCTAAATCACATGCATTTCAAAACCTGCTTATTTAATAATTAATCTGATCATTAATCTGATCTTTGGGAGGAGAAACTGTCCAAGTGAATCTTTACAAATTTCTTAATCTCATTGCTCGTTTTATAAACAGAGACTGTTGGTAAACTCAGAGGTTGCTTAAGGCAAACAAAAACTTTTGAAATTTTCAAAATATCCAGAAAGTTTGGATTACAATTCTCCTTTTCAGGTATATTTTACAACTCTATTTCTTGTGATCACCTGAGAATGATGTTGATACCAGATTTAAATGTTGCCTATATGTTTTGTGGCACTTTCAGCAATCATCAAGAGTTAATTAATAATTATAATTACCTCATTACAACTTAATGCCTGATAGGAATATTCTATAGAACTTCAATTAAACTTTCTCGGATCTCTTGATAATTTCCATTTCGAGTGTTTTTATTTGCCTTAAGCTATTTCTGATCTAACCGAGCATGTCGTCACTGATAATCAGAGTGACAGCATTAAGGAAGCAGTTGTTCATAGTGATTCATTGGGACAGTTCCCCCTCTGCTGGAACTGGGAGTGATCAGAGATTAATTAAACAGGTGTACAGCTGTGACAGAGCAGCGTCCAAACATATGGACATGAATAGAGCGAGAAGGAGACAGGCACTCGGGGACAGCCGGGCTAAACGATCCCACGTAGTGTCTTCCCATCTCCCTGAATGATTAAATCCCTAGACTGCTTAGTTCAGATGTGTGGGGAGCTACGTTCTGTATGTATGCTTCCATCGAATTATAACATTATTGGACTGGAGTGTTGGATTGGAGGACGCACACACATACGTCAACGTCCTAACAGCTCCAGATGTGCCCCATCCCCACTCAGGGTCACCTCCCGTCCAGATGGTGTGTAACCCTCAGCGGGGCATGAAGATAATCCTCTCAGAAATCACACACACACACATACACAAATATAAAACACATGCTGAGGAGGGAGAAGGTAAATATGGACGGTCAGCCCTTTTGCTTAAGTGTACTTGTGCTTTTGGTTGTAGACCATTGCTATGCTGACTGTAGGGATTTCCACATATCTGCTCTTTTATCTTGGCTTGTGTAGCTGAACGAAGCTCTTCATATTCCCTCAGGTGCTCTATGAGAGGTTTTACATCTAAACTTGTCTTTCAACCAATCTGTCTTTGTGACTGTCTCACTCAACAGTTTTTAGATTTCTGGACCTGTTGAGTTCAAAGAGTCCTGTGAGCTCTTCACATATCTGATGCTGTCTGACAGAAAACTGCACAAGGAAAATTGTCCATAAATTTCTGTTCGCAGAGAGCGAACAAAGCAAGGCATTGGAATTCCTAGACAATGTGGAGATAATTCAGGTGATCAGGGTTGAAAATCAAGTGGTCGGAGACGAATTCACACAATGCACAGTAATTCACCACAATCTTATTTACTAATCGCCCACAATCCAGTTTAGCTAGGATCTGAATGTGCTTAAATAACACCATGGGAATTTAAAATTAAGTCATTATCTTTATTTGCATTGCATACTCTCGTAAAAATGAAAATTACAAAAGGGGTGGTTGGGAGGTTTTGTTTGCAGCGATGCCATAGGGGAATCGTTTTTGGATCCCAAAAGAACCTTTCAGTGAACAGTTTTTAAAATAACCATTTTTTAGCATAAAGAACATTTGAAACATCTAAGGAAACTTTTTCCATTATAAAGAACCTTTTGTGGAATGGAGTGGTTTCTGTTGAGATTGGAGAGTCCACTTGAGCCGTACCCTAAAAAGGCACTAATACATAACATTTAGTTACTAATATGTACCTTTAAGGTACTATTATGCACCCTTTAGGAGGAAATAAGGTGCAAAGGTGTACCTTTTTTAAGGGTACCATCTCAGTGACAGCTTTTGCACATTTTTTCTGAGAGTGTGCGAGTTCCTCAAATGTCTTGTGCTGTCTGACAGAAAACTGCACGAGGGTATCATGCCCGCCGCTGAAATTGCTCTGTGCATATGAAATTGTCTGCAAATTTCTGTTTGCAGAGAATGAGCAAAGCAAGGCATTGCGATTCCTACACAATCTGGAGATAAATCAAGTGATTAGAGTCGAGAATCAAGTGGTTGGAGGATGATTAAATAAGAAATGAACAAAGGTAATTAATTCATCCATATGTAAAACACTGAATGTCACTCAGGAATGAATGTAAAGTAGTCTTGAGTGATCTCAGAGTCAGGGGCGAATTCACACAATGCACAGTAATTCAGCAGTTTTATTCACTAATCGGCCAATCTGTCTTTGTGTCTGTCTCACTCAACAGTTTCTAGCTTTCTAGACCTGTTGAATTCAGAGAGTCCTGTGCGTTCTTTTCCCTCATATATCTGTGCTGTCTGACAGAAAACTGCGTGAGGGTATCATGCCTGCAGATGAAATCACTCTGTGCACATGAAAATAGCTGTTTGCAGAGAACGAGCAAAGCAAGGCATTGTGACTCCTAGATAATGTGAAGATAAATCAAGTGATCAGTGTTGAGAACCAAGTGGTCGGAGGAGGCGAATTCACACTGCAGTGTAAATCAGCACAGTCTTATTCACTAATCACCCACAATCCAGCTTAACCAGGCCCTAAATGTGCTTAAACAGCACCGCGAGTATTTCAAATTAAGTAATTGTCTTTGATTGCATTGCAAAAACATGTCGACTTTCTATGCAAGGCTTATTATTCATTGCACCTTGTTTGGAGTTCTTAGCGCTATATTTACCAGATGCAGTTTGCATTATTACTGTCTGCAGAAAGCAGGAGATAAATACATGTATTAAAAATATATTGTTTTTGCACATTTGTTTTCACCATGTCGGCGGTAATTTATCAAGCAATGGTTACAAGCATATATTCAGAATTGTGGTGTATTCAAAAACACTTTGGACATTTTAAAAAGGCAATTTGGGTGACTGGATCACTGTGGTCTAGTGATACTGTTAAGTACTAGTAAAATATGTCATAACTTAGCAAGATTGCGCTGTGCAAACACATGTTTTGGGTGTGAATTGGGTGCTAAAAGAGTGCATGCAAATAACTGCAACAAAACTGTTATGAGACGTGATTCATTCTTACTGAATTCTCCACTTTTAGAGAATTCTGTGACAGAAGAAATGCTTTACTGTCGTGATGAAAAATGAATTGTGATATGCAACAGATTAATGTTCAAATGTTTGGGCATAGTAAGATTTATTTATTTATTAACACTTTTATTCATCAGGGATTTATCAAAAGTGACAGAACATTTCTATTTAAAACAATTGCAATTCTTTTAAACTTTGTGTGCATCAAAGAATCCTGAAAAGCAGTATCGTCTTAAATAGTTAGAAACTATTTTTAGCATAAGAATAAATGTTTTTTTGAGCACCGAATCAACATATTATAATGATTTCTGAAGAATCAAGTGACATTGAAGATTACAGTAATGGCCACTGAAAATTCAGCTTTAAAAACTTTAACATTTTTAAATATATTAAAATAGTAGAAGGGCAGCCTCATGGTGACTATTATCACCCAAAACGTCACTCTGGTTCAAAGGATTCTGTCAAGCTTTGGCAAACATTGGACTTTATTACAAGTTTAAATTACATAAACCATACAAGTTATAGTTCAGTCATCATGTTTAATAATGCATAATGTTACTGGAAATAGACAAGTATAATGAAAACATTTTATATAAACGTATGCACAACAATGTAACGTACATATACATTTAAAGTAGAATTGTGCAATATTCTGTCTTCTGAAGCTGTATGATAGCTTGTTTGAGAAACAGAGGAACAATCTAAGTCATTATCTGCTGAAAATTGTCTGCCATGTCTGTAAAATCTAATTTAAAAAGATACATTCAAGCTCAGAATGATGCAATCAGTTACAAAACACACTAGAGCTAATTGCATTTGGCAATAGATGTCAAACATTTTGCAATGCATCTTGTGGCAGCAAATTTTCAATGTTGAGTAAAACATGTTGAGTGCAGTAGTGGAGGAGACTATCACATTCCAGTCTCTTCTTCACACAAAGGTATCGTATGGCTTCTGTCTTGAAATATAATTCACTAGCCATGTGGACTGGTTTTATGGGACTTATGTTGTTCTTCTGTAATTTTTAGAGCTACAGTTTAGGGAAAAAAATTAATCAAACTTAGTTTGTTTTCCACAGAAGACTGAAATACAGGTTTGCAAATGAGAATGAGTAATTGATTATATAATTTGGCCTTTAAATGTTTAGCCTTGGGTAAAGTAAAAATCCAAAAAAGCTTGGAAAATCCTCTGAAACTTGACGTAAAGTGACATGGTGGTGTAGAATAATAAAAAAAAGAGTTTCCTTATTGAGAGTGTGTTGATCATTTATCACAACTTACCAACACACACTCACATAACATGACTGGTATAAAGAAGAATAAGTTGTAGTTTGGTTTGTTTTGTTTTGGCACCTCAAGTCATCATGAGGCTGCCTCTCTCAGAGAGTTTAGATGGTAAAACATGGAGGTGTAGTGATCGGTAGCTGCTTTCCCTTCCAGGAAGGAAAAAAACAAAGGATGAGTCATGCTGTGAGATGTCTTCCCGACTGCTGCGCCACTGTATGCACAGAAACAATGATTGTGACTGGAGAGTGTTTTAAAAGACAGCTATCAGAGAGCTCAATTCCCTTTCACTCAGATTGACAAATCGACCTTGAGAATGAGTGACCACTAAGTGACTCCATTGGCACAGATGCTCACTGCAGGATAGAGGAAATACACCTCTTTTTTTTCTGTCTTTGACGGTCCCAATCTCTTTCTCATTATGTCTCTCTGTATTACACAGACAAAATGGCATCGGGATAGAGTTTAATTTTCATTGAACCAATGAACAACTCTATAGATGTTTTCAGTATTATGCAGAGTTACACAAACTCACTACAACAGGGCACACCGTGCATGTTTATGTTACCATTGAGGCAACAAGTGGTTATTAGTGTAGAGTTAAAGAACTGTGCTTCTAATCTGAAGGTTCAAATCCTTGAAGTCGTCTTCAGAATTCCTAAAAGGGTAGCAGTCAGAGTTTCTTTGAAAAAAAAAAAAGCAGAATGCTCAAGGATATCCTGTCTAATTGCATGTAAGTTCCTTAAAGAAAAATCTTTAGACGATTCAATGTTGTGAACCTTGGCAAAAGTCAGCGATTTGTTCTTTCTTGGAAGTGTTTATTGTTAAAGGATTAAATTGGTAACACAATTATTTTTTTATGTTTATATTTATTTATTTGCAATGCAAATCCACTGTCTCCTGGAAATTGCATACACTGAAACATACACTGGTGTAGAAAGAGTTAATTTTAACTCAGAAATTGTTAATGAATTTCGCAAACAGTTACAACGAAACAGTAAGTAACATTGAATTAAGCATGACATTTTGTAGAAAGATTGAAATAGCATTTTATGTATTTATTTAAAACATATCGATTGTTTAGGGGTGTAAATCTTTGGGTATACAGGTTTGATTCATGATTCATTTTCAAAAGGATTATTATTATTTATTTTATTTTTTTATAGCATCCAGCCTATCAGGTTTGAGCTTACCATTTTCTGACATTTTGTGAATGGAGATATGACTATGGACGGACCATCTCAGTGGGAAAAAAAATTGCATTGCAAGACACTTGCAAGCATCTGTAAAATGTTCAATAAATAAAAAAGCTTAGTCTTGCACAAAGAAGGTTTTCTTTGCCCTCGTGAACAGCTTGACGTGCCACTTCTTCACAAAATTGCTGCACAGCTGGCCTTGTTATCTTGCCACAACACTGTGTTAAAATCCACAGTTATAGGGTTTTCCATGAATTTGTTCCTTCACTGATTTTGACTATCCATTGAGTGACAAGTGAGACTCATTGGGGAGCACTGACTACAACACAGTCGCAGAGTTTGAATGCTTTTGCAATGCAGGGAGTCTGGTTAACAAGCCCTACACAATCTGCTTTCTGAAAGATTATTAGGGCTGGGTGGTATAGTGGTGTAAATACAAAAATTTAAACATACTGTATATCTATAATTTATTGACAACTGGCAACCCTAATTTAAGCACAAAGCAAAATTGAACATTCTCGGATGTGATTCCTTAAAGTGACTACATATTGACAACAATATCAGATAAATACTATTATTTTGTGTTTATATACGATTTAAATACTATATATAGTTCAAATGGGACAGAAGAGCAGTGTCTGTATTGGGTTGGCAGTGTCTGCGTCCTGTGTGTTTCTCTCTAGGGGAAAAAAGGACATTGAGGACTCAGGTGTGTTAGTGTCATTAGTGAGCAAGCTAATCGAAGGGCCCTGCTGTCTGCTGTGGACCACAGCCCTCTTATAACAAGACCGCTTTGCTCTCTCAGGACCAGCTGCGTGTCTGTGCGCTCATGACTTTCAACAATCTGCGCTTTCTTTGTTCCTGCCTCATTATGTACCACAGTCTGATCCCTTAATTCACATCTATTCCTTTCAATTATCTCACCCTCAGTGTCTTTAAAGATGATATTGTGACATTGTGTTCCCTTTTCAACCTTAATAAAATACCTTATTTCAAAGCAGGTGCAAAACACACGTTTCGCGTAAGCATCTTTTCATCTTGATGCATTTGACATGTATTTATAGCATGCATAATTAAAATGACAAAGGACAAAGGCATGCTTTTGTCTTTTTATATGCTGTTGCATATAAAATTATTATTATTATTATTTTTGAAATCAACATGGTTTTCTTCATAGTCACTGAAAGCTAAAATGTGTTGGATCTCTGATTTTTGGTTAATAAGAAAATGGATAGTCTGTAAAATTATCCAGCATTTGTTACTTCCAATATTTAAAACTCTAGTCTGTTTGCATGTAGGCCTTCCAAACTTTTTTTAATGTAAGTAGTTTTTAGGTTTACCTGACATTCTAATGGATTTGAGCAAAAAATCGTATGGCACTGCAGGTGGGAGAAATTAAAATAAATAAATAAATGGTGAGGAAGACACAGCAAAAAAATTGACTGCTGCCACATAGACAGACTGTTCTGATTCCTGTTAGACTGGCAGTTGCTCTTCCATATTGACATACTCTGGTATACAAGGTAAAAAAAAAAAAGTTCACTCTTCCACTTGAGAAAACACTCTGAATAAGAAATGATACTTTTCTCAATCCCAAAATGCATTTTTGCATTTTCTAAAGAAAATGTGAGTGGTGCAAAACCTGTGGGAAACTCACTGCCAAGATGGTAGGGTATTGTGGGTGGTTCAGAGTGGCTCTTCCATATTGACATACTCTGGTATACAAGGTAAAAAAAAAAAAGTTCACTCTTCCACTTGAGAAAACACTCTGAATAGGAAATGATACTTTTCTCAATCCCAAAATGCATTTTTGCATTTTCTAAAGAAAATATGAGTGGTGCAAAACCTGTGGGAAACTCACTGCCAAGATGGTAGGGTATTGTAGGTGGTTCAGAGTGCATTGCTGTGTGGTTGCTAGGGTGTTCTGAATGGGTGCTAGGTGGTTACTTAGTATCTAAATTCTAAAAAGCCCACCTCCAAATCCCTATGATAATCTCATCCGTATATATGGTTGCTAAAGTGTCCTAAATGTTTTTTAGCATGTTGGCGTGCAGTTGCTAGGACGTTTTAAATGGTTGCGAAGGCGTTCTGAATGGTTGCTAGATGGTTACTTACTAGCTACTTTGTTTAGTGAAAGTGTATTGCATTTGTGTTGCCCATTGTATTGCCCATCAAGTGAAAACTGTAAATCTGATGCCATATGTCTCCTGAATAGGAAACCTTTTGATGAAATGAGTTTGAGGTGTCATTTGTATCTATGACCACCAGGGTTGTGAAGTAACGAATTACAAATACTCACGTTACAGTAATTAAGTCGTTTTTTATCAGTAATTGTACTTTTTTTAGTAGTTTAAAAATTGTGTACTTTTACTTTTACTTGAGTACATTTTAAGTGATGTATCGGTACTTTTACTCCACTATTTTCCTCCGTTTGTGGTCGTTACTTGCTTATTTTAATTTTATTTTTATCCATGAACATGATTGGATAGAGAGATAGTAATAGGTCTCGTGACTTTCCTCAAATCAAATTGTGCATATACAATTTTAACCGCCAACTGTTTATCATGGCTGCTGGAAGTGCATTCTTCAAGCATCAATTCAGTCGCATCTTCCTCTAACTTATTATGTTAAGGTAAATTTCGGATTTCTGCTTACTAAATGATTTGTATATATGCTTGCCTATCTACACGGCCTGAAATTTGGTGTGAGGTTGCGGGTATTGCATACAGTGTTAACTCCCGCAAGTGCCACGTTCAGTAAATTCCCACTCACTCATGAGATGCGCGATCTGCGCTGCCTCGTCTCTCTCGCGCGTGTGTTCTGCAGCAGTCACTTGGATAAGTCGTTGTTGCTTGTGGAACTTGTTGACTTTTAATGAGTTTGAGCGCGTGATGCACGCTGTGAAAAAGTGTGTTGGAAGCACAAATTGAGAACCAATCTGCACCTTATTGATGACCCGTGGCGTTAATATACTGCATCTGTGCCAGCGCGTGATGTAATAAAACTGCAGCTCGCTAATAAATGTTTTTTTATTTATTTATTTATTTTTAATCCATTTTATACAATCCGCCTTCATTTAGCAAGTGCACTCGCGCATAAACAGTTTTCAAGTTCAACACTTTTTGTTCCATTGTGGATGCTGCTGATTCACCGAGACCGCCGCGGCTCATCAAAGAGACATGCGCGCAATTTAGTTATTCTTATTTCTTTATTGCAAGACACTAAAACTGGCACCGTTTTGGAGAGAAATGGGCTCTCATTTTAACCCATATCATGGTGTGTGATGCTGAACTATGAGTTTCTAATGGTGTTTGTATTTGCACTGTTCTAAACATTCATATTTTATGTGCAACAACAGCATGCTGTCTCAGTGGCCTTACACATGATTTTAAATCTATTTTTTCAAACTTTATGATTTAAATGGGGATGATTGTACTGAGAATAACTTTCATCTTTTCTTCAACTGAATACTGTTTCCGTGCTTTTTTGATGTATTTTAAAGAGTTGGCAGTCAAAATTAAAACTGCTGGATGATCGATATTCTTTATTCTTTATGACAAACAAGATAATGTGAATTACAGAATGTACAACGTTTTTAAAATGTATAAATTGCGGTGTACAGCGTTTATTATGAGGGGGTAGAATCCACAGCTCAGTACTCACTACTCAATACTCATGAGTACTTTTAAATAGGCTGCTCTTTTACTCTTACTCAAGTAGTTTTTTGGACAAGTACTTTTACTCCACTCACACTACATTTTTTTGGAAGTTATGGTACTTTTACTTGAGCATATTTTTTCAGTACTCTTTCCACCACTGATGACAACTGAATATAGATAACTGGGTAATACAAAATTGGATAGGTTACATGCTTCATTTTAATACTTTTTAGGGTCTTAATACTTGTTTAGTGTCTTATTCTTGTTGACATATGGTAAAACAAGTTGTAAACTTTCTCTCTGTAGTTCCACATCTGCTTTGGGAGAAGCACAGACAGATAAGAAAAAGACAAAGTGGAAAACAGTATGCCCTCAGAAACACATCAGCAATAAGGCCATTGACTGTAATCATCTTCACCGACCAACTAAATTGCACTGCTAATCAGACCTGAATGAACTCTAATTCTGAACTAATACAAGACAGAATTGGCTTATTTAGATACAAATCTTATGAACAATCAGGGGAGCTTCGGTTTCTAAATAACACAGCCACATATGTGCAATGACTGCTCAAACAAGAAAATATCCATTGTCATGTGTTTCAAACCTAGCGAGGGATTTCCACTGCAATGCTGGAAAGAAAATGGCCTCGGGGACATAGATGTAGGTTTTGTGTGTGAGCAGAAGATAGAGAGGAACCACAATGCAGTGATAGTGTGGTCTGTGGGCCAAATCCAGCCCTCTGGTTATCCTCGGCCTGCCACCACAACCCGGACTTTTCTGAGAATTCATTTTCCGCCTTTTTGTCTATACATTGCAAGTGATTCACATGACATGGCATGAAGTACCTGTAAGTGTGCTGGAGCTGCTAATCATTCAGATTTAATTATATTAACACCAGATCTGACACAACAAATTAAACTCCAATTTCATAAACAAAACACTGTCTCCATTAAACATTTTAATTCTACTCAGGAAGTGTTTATTGCCCTCTTAAAACAATGTGCACACATTTTTAACATATTGTTTCATGTTTTATGTCCTTGGTGATCACTTTCACCCACCTGTTTGAATAAACAATGAAACAGACACAGTTGTGCTGCTTTCAGTAACGGAGTCGCTCTTATAATGGCTTGTTCTCCTCGACTCCCCGTTAAAGGTGGGGTAAGCGATTTTTCAAAAACGCTTCAGAAAACTGATTCGGGCCGACTAGCAAAACAAACTTGTAGCCAATCAGCAGTAAAGGGCGTGTCTACTCGTGATGTGGAGGAGAGAGCGTTCAGTGCACAGCACAGGACGGACATTAGTGAGCCGAGCGACAGAAAGGTAGAGATGGCAGATAAAAAACAAAAGAGGAAAACGCCTGCGGAACAAAAGAAGGCTTAAGGCAATAAGGCAATAAGTAGGACCCATGTAAATATCGGATCAGCTTTCCAGTGCTGGAGAGAACTCAAGGAGCAGAAGGCCTGCGATCGGACGCCGAGGTTGCTTTGTTTCTTCTCGATAGGTGAGTAACACCATGTCTGCGCCGCAACAGCTAAAGTCTGTCTAGTACA
>NW_015548229.1:795010-805525 GCF_001515605.1 Sinocyclocheilus anshuiensis | reverse complement strand
TTTTTGGAAACTGCAGTGATATGTACTTATTGGTACGTATTTCGCGTCTTGCAAAAATGTGCCCCCAGGTATGTATTTGCCATGAGACCGGGTAGATCATTATACAATTTTAACGTTTAAATGCTTCTTTAGTTACTTGTGATTTGTGATTTGTGTTGTCATGTGTTTCATTAGAACTATATAATAATCAGTGTTGGGGAGTAGCTAGCTACAAGTAGCGACGCTACTAGCTTAACTACATTTTTCAGTAGCTTTACAGTAGCGACGCTACTTTTAAAACAGTGTAGCTTTTCCTGTAGCTAACTAATTTTTCCAGCAAGTAGTGATGTAGTGCGACCAAATGCTACATTTCCGTTTTGCGTTCTGACGAGTCACGAGCCTGTAATGCATTGCAGCGCACGTAGCGTCTTCTTATGAATAGATCCCTCCACCTCTACAAAAAAGTGATGTGATCTCTCGTTATTTTAGTTGTATGCGCTTATTAATGGGTTTTCTCCTCACTTATATTTCGGTGATATTTTCTAAGAGCTCAGATTATGGATTAGGTGGGATTATGCAAAGGAGTCTGCACATGCACGCTTATCGCGCTCATTTCTTTGTCCTCTCAATGATATTCATGCAAATTCCCGCAGTGTCGTATCTTTGCTCACAGCTGCCAACTGGAACTAAAGGATTATGCAAGCAGCTTCAACAAGCAAATAGATTTCACCCACTTCAGAAGAATCACTAGTTACGCTGCTCTCCATCTGTCTGCTAGCCATTTACAAAATACTTTTTGTAAATTTGCTTTTGCATGTTTTAATAGAGTACTTTATAAAAGTGTTTGGGTGTCTTTGGTAAAGTGACTGCGGTAGTAATGAACAATAAGGTAAATTGTTTCAATGTCTCTAACAGCTAGATTTTGTCATAGAGGAAATAACATACAGTAATCATCAGATAAAGACCACCAGGGAAATCATATTTGTATTCATAGGTATTTGTATGTTTAGGTAAACACTTAAAGGTCTTATTGTCCTGACAGCATCTACTACGGAACCGCTTTAGAGATGTGAAAACTTTTACAAATCCTCAGAACCAGAATTTCAAGAATGTT
The DNA here is from genome assembly GCF_001515605.1 of Sinocyclocheilus anshuiensis. Lineage (NCBI taxonomy): Eukaryota > Metazoa > Chordata > Actinopteri > Cypriniformes > Cyprinidae > Sinocyclocheilus > Sinocyclocheilus anshuiensis. The sequence continues at coordinate 804,432 of NW_015548229.1, read as the reverse complement.
TTGTCGCAGGTGACCAAATTCAACACAAAATCGGAAATGTAAAAATTTGTCACTAATGCTGTTTATATTTAAAAGACATTTTCATGTTATCAATACATTAACGTGTTTCAGTTGACGTGTTACAGTCAACATGATATCTGTACTTAAAATCAATTGTTATGTAGGAGCCAAATACCTCATTGTGAAAACAGATACAGAAAAGGCATGAAAGTGACATTTACTGTTCAGGCAGACTCGTGCAGAATCGATTTGACCTAATAACTTGGCAATTATCAGGAATTAGCCCTAATAGCTATCAGCACAGATCTATGAAGAGAACTCTGAAAGCCACACTGATGGCATGTCTAGACGTGGATGGTGATTTACTATATATATACACTGTTTCTTCTATGCATTTAAATACACCAATGTAAAAAATATTTGAAGGGTAACTAACTTTCAACCCAGTCTCATAAAAATACGTACCTCTGTGTACATTTCTGCAACACCGTTTTTACGTACCTTACTGCACGTTTCGCCGCAGTTTCAAAGAGAAATGTCCACTGAGTGGCGCTAAAACACGGGTTCAATACATGACCCTGGCACAATTGTTTGACGTTGATGTGTTTTTATTACGTTGCTTCAGGTACGTATTGCGGCGATTCAGAATTCAAATATCCGGGGACTGTCGCTAAAAGTTAATGCTCTATCGTGTTGGAAATATGCCCTACACCAAACCCAACCCTAAACCTACCCGATAGTGTTAACAAATGCAAAACTGATATAAAAACACATTTTTTGATGCAACCGTGCCATTTTAACTTCCTTATGTGCAGATTTGAACTGTTTTGTCAAACCGTATTTACACGGGATTCGAACTGGAGCTCCTCACCTCTCAAGTACATCTCCGTACTCCGTGAGCTACCGAACAAACCTACCGTCTATGAAAACCCAAGCTGGATATGCTGGATATGTGCGGTGCTAACAATCAAGAGCATCAGTTTTCAAATCTCCCAGCATATTATGAAGTCACAGAAGTCACAACATAATACTCTTCAAGTAATTGTGCGAAAATTACGCTTTATTAATCGAAACTCTGTAAATCATACTTTGTGTGAAAATAATTTAAAAGGTGTCGGAGTTTTACTGCCTCTAGTGTTAATTTTTGTTGGAAACTGCAGTGATATGTACTTATTGGTACGTATTTCGCGTCTTGCAAAAATGTGCCCCCAGGTACGTACTTATTACTTATTGGTACGTATTTCGCGTCTTGCAAAAATGTGCCCCCAGGTATGTATTTGCCATGGTAGATCATTAGTAGCGACGCTACTAACGTAACTACGTTTTTCAGTAGCTTTACAGTAGCGACGCTACTAACGTAACTACATTTTTCAGTAGCTTTACAGTAGCGACACTACTTTTAAAACAGTGTAGCTTTTCCTGTAGCTAACTAATTTTTCCAGCAAGTAGCGATGTAGCGCGACCAAACACTACATTCCCTTTTGCGTTCTGACGAGTCAAGAGCCTGTAATGCATTGAAGCAGCACAGCATCTTCTTCTAGATCACAAACTAAATGTGTTCATTACCGCCATCTGTTGTGATATCACGCATCGCATGGCTTTACAGTCTTTCCACCGACAAGAGCTCGTCTGATGATATTGCAAAGGATGTACAGGAGTGGATATTTCACATGAATCAACTGTAATTTACGCGAAACAAAGATTAAAATGCGGTCTTCGTCGAAGACTTAAAACACATACAAGAGGTGAATAATAGCCTTTTTAAACTGATTAATTTTTCTTCTTTATTGCACTCTAGATCAAATGTCTATTTTACAATGATGAACGGTCATAATATAATCTGTGCCCCACAGTTTTATAATGAACACTAATCGAACAGTAGTGTGCTTATCATTTGGCAAAGGATGGTTGCGGCGGGATTCACGCAAAGCGCAGTGTTCACGCATGCAGCTGATGATTGACGTCTCCATTCACAGTCAGAAAATACCGCATGTGCTGTGAGTTTAACCTGCTTATTTTATGACTTCTCCATATCCAGTTTGTTGCATACATTTTGTTCTTGCATTGATGTTACGTTAGTAGCAATTTTGCACTTTGACAGTCAGTTTAAGATAATATAACTAGGCTATAACTATACAGTAGCCGATTTTATTATTGTGTGTATCGGATAGTTTACAAAATCAAATGATTGGGACACTTTTTGTCATTGAAATGGCTTGGAAAAGTTTATGCAAGCAGCTTCAACAAGCAAATAGATTTCACCCACTTCAGAAGAATCACTAGTTACGCTGCTCTCCATCTGTCTGCTAGCCATTTACAAAATACTTTTTGTAAATTTGCTTTTGCATGTTTTAATAGAGTACTTTATAAAAGTGTTTGGGTGTCTTTGGTAAAGTGACTGCGGTAGTAATGAACAATAAGGTAAATTGTTTCAATGTCTCTAACAGCTAGATTTTGTCATAGAGGAAATAACATACAGTAATCATCAGATAAAGACCACCAGGGAAATCATATTTGTATTCATAGGTATTTGTATGTTTAGGTAAACACTTAAAGGTCTTATTGTCCTGACAGCATCTACTACGGAACCGCTTTAGAGATGTGAAAACTTTTACAAATCCTCAGAACCAGAATTTCAAGAATGTTTTGTCGCAGGTGACCAAATTCAACACAAAATCGGAAATGTAAAAATTTGTCACTAATGCTGTTTATATTTAAAAGACATTTTCATGTTATCAATACATTAACGTGTTTCAGTTGACGTGTTACAGTCAACATGATATCTGTACTTAAAATCAATTGTTATGTAGGAGCCAAATACCTCATTGTGAAAACAGATACAGAAAAGGCATGAAAGTGACATTTACTGTTCAGGCAGACTCGTGCAGAATCGATTTGACCTAATAACTTGGCAATTATCAGGAATTAGCCCTAATAGCTATCAGCACAGATCTATGAAGAGAACTCTGAAAGCCACACTGATGGCATGTCTAGACGTGGATGGTGATTTACTATATATATACACTGTTTCTTCTATGCATTTAAATACACCAATGTAAAAAATATTTGAAGGGTAACTAACTTTCAACCCAGTCTCATAAAAATACGTACCTCTGTGTACATTTCTGCAACACCGTTTTTACGTACCTTACTGCACGTTTCGCCGCAGTTTCAAAGAGAAATGTCCACTGAGTGGCGCTAAAACACGGGTTCAATACGTCCACCCTGGCACGTTTTTATTACGTTGATATAGGTACGTATTGCTGTGTTTTTATTGCGTTTCTTCAGGTACGTATTGCGGCGATTCAGAATTCAAATATCCGGGGACTGTCGCTAAAAGTTAATGCTCTGTCGTGTTGGAAATATGCCCTACACCAAACCCAACCCTAAACCTACCCGATAGTGTTAACAAATGCAAAACTGATATAAAAACACATTTTTTGATGCAACCGTGCCATTTTAACTTCCTTATATGCAAATTTGAACTCTTTTGTTGAACCGTAGTTACACGGGATTCGAACCGGAGCTTTTCACCTCTCAAGTACGTCTCCGTACTCCGTGAGCTACCGAACAAACCTACCATAGATGAAAACCCATTGGTATGAAGCTGGATATGTGCGGTGCTAACAATCAAAAGCATCAGTTTTCAAATCTCCCAGCATATTAAAATTGTTTTGAAGTCACAACATAATACTCTTCAAGTAATTGTGCGAAAATTACGCTTTATTAATCGAAACTCTGTAAATCATACTCTGTGTGAAAATAATTTAAAAGGTTTCGGAGTTTTACTGCCTCTAGTGTTCATTTTTTTTGGAAACTGCAGTGATATGTACTTATTGGTACGTATTTCGCGTCTTGCAAAAATGTGCCCCCAGGTATGTATTTGCCATGAGACCGGGTAGATCATTATACAATTTTAACGGCTTCTTTCTTCTTTAGTTACTTGTGATTTGTGATTTGTGTTGTCATGTGTTTCATTAGAACTATATAGTGTTGGGGACATAATTAGAAATAAAGAAATAAATAAATGTACAAAGAAATGTAAAAAAGCAAATATAAATATATAAATAAATATACAAAGAAAAGTAAAAATGCAAAAATAAATAATTATTTATAATTTTATTTCCTTATTTATGTATTTTTCTTTTTTTTTTCCACATTTATTTTTTTTTTCTTTTATTTCCACATTTATTTATTTATGCATTTATTTATTTTCACATTTATTTAGCTCGTCTGATGATATTGCAAAGGATGTACAGGAGTGGATATTTCACATGAATCAACTGTAATTTACGCGAAACAAAGATTAAAATGCGGTCTTCGTCGAAGACTTAAAACACATACAAGAGGTGAATAATAGCCTTTTTAAACTGATTAATTTTTCTTCTTTATTGCACTCTAGATCAAATGTCTATTTTACAGTGATGAACGGTCATAAGGAGGTTAATTTAGCCTTTTTAAACTGATTAATTTTTCTGCTTTATTGCACTCTATATCAAATGTCTATTTTACAATGATGAACGGTCATAATATAATCTGTCCCCCCACAGTTTTGTAATGAACATTAATCGAACAGAAAATAAAATCGTGATATAGTAGTGTGCTTATCATTTGGCAAAGGATGGTTGTGGCGGGATTCACGCAAAGCACAGTGTTCACGCACACAGCTGATGATTGACGTCTCCATTCACAGTGAGTAAATACCGCATGTTCTGTGAGTTTAACCTGCTTATTTTATGACTCCTCCGTATCTAGTTTAAGTTGCATACAACTTGTTCTTACGTAGGTGTTGCATTTGTAGCAATATAATAATATAACTAAAATAACTATTGAACTATACAGTACTCTATATCTCATTATTATGATGGGGGGCCCTGCAGTAAGTCATAGCCCCGGGGCCCAGTGAGGTCTTAATGCGGCCCTGCCTCCGTATCCAGTTTAAGTTGCATACATTTTGTTCTTACATTCGTGTTGTTTTTGTAGCAATATACTAATATAACTAAAATAAGTATTTAACTATACAGTATTTTATTATTGTGTGTATCGAATAGTTGTTACGTTTGTAGCAATATAATAATATAACTAAAATAACTACAATATTTTATTATTGTGTATCGAATAGTTCAAAATCAAATGATTGGGACACGTTTTGTCATTGAAATGGCTTGGAAAAGTGTCCCAATCCACCTGAATTCACCCTACTCTTTAAAATCATGATTGCATTAAAGTATGTTGATTTAAACCCCACATATTTTACTTATAACTTCATAATATTTTACTTATAACTTCATTATAATTCTTCATTAATAATTATCTAGTTATTTGTAATGTTAATGTAAAAAAAAAAAGTCTTAAAAAAAAAAAGAAGAATAAAAAAATTGAAAGTAGTTTCAATGTAGCTAGCTACTTTTTGACAGTAACTTGTGGTGTAGCTAGCTAATTTTTCAAAAGGGTAGCTTGAATGTAGCTTAACTACTTTAATTTACGAGTAGCTTGTAGCTGGTCAAGCTACAGTTTCAGAGTAGCTTCCCCAACACTGATAATAATAATGACAATAGTAATATGCTAATTAGTATCATCAGCTGTATATTACATTATTCGCGTCGATAGCACTGTCTGTCTGGATTCCAGCTAGCAGCTCCCTTGAATGTTTATTATAAAAACAACCATGTTTACTAACAGAATTGCAAAGAAATAATCAACATCTTCAATTCAAAACCCAGATGACTATGACTTGTTTAGAACAGACATCATTCTAGGTAAGGTAATATGGGTAGTTGTTTAGTCTGGCCCGCCATGGCATGTTTATGCAGTAACTGCATCAAAATATTTGTTTGCAAGGAATTTTCTTGAATGTACATACAAACTGCAAAATAATTGTTCTTGAATGTACATACAAACTGCAAAATAATATTGGCGAATGCTTTTGCACTCTTTTTCTGGCAATCACTCCGGTGCATATGTGTTTGCGGAGAGCGTCAAAGGTTTATATTTGAAGCATTGGGCAATGTAGTCAATCACATACATATCTGTTGATTTCTTGAACACAATAGCCATTCAGTTAGCCAGAATCCACTCACCGCTAAAGATGTCGTTTTTGTTCAGTGCAGAGTTCTGCATGATATATATCTCATTATAACAAAGAATAGATTAATTGATTATAATGGAACTTTGTGAGATCGCGATGAACTGAAGTGAGTGGCAGCTTTTTAGTGATTATAAAGAGAGTGCTCTTTGCACACTTTCTAGGCTATAGGCTATATAAATCCATTCAGAATTTGAATTTTAAATTTTGAATAAAGGGTTTATTTTTAGTGATGCAAAGCGGACCAGCGGCCATGCAAATGCTGTAAAGTTTCACAAGTGACATGCTATGTGCGGTATTCACTTTCGAAACTGCAGCACTGAGTGCAAGGGACAAAAATATAATTTGTCTAAATATATATGCCTTAAGCAAATGTAATTGCATATAATAAATTAAAATCAAATATCTAAATTATTTATATTTAAATAATTGTATTCAATGAAATATTTGTATCACAATGTTATTAAAATGCTGTTGCATTTATTTGTAAAAGTAATGACTTGTAAATCTCGCAAGTCTCTCATTCACTGTGCTTGTTATTCTTGCTATGGTGGCGCTTTCGAGTTGCTTGTATCTGCACTTAGCACCCTCACTAATGAAGCAGTGAAATAGTTCTAGAACCAGGCATGCACTTTTCACGTTATTCGTTTTCATTGATCAGACAGCTATTTGATTTGTTAAAACTGCTCCATTTACACATGGCCACATAAATATGTCTCCTCAAAAAGAATATAAATACGATCTTCAATTATTTTCTTTTTTCTTTTTTGCTTTTAATTGAGCCGGGTGATGCAAAATATTCAGGCCTACTCACCAAAAACTTTCTGTATCCGCCACTTTGTGTGTGTTTAGTTGAGAAGGCGACTGGAGGTCGACAGAGAGACACAGTAGTGGGTATGTTGATTGTGTTGAGTGACAGTACACACAGGAGCTGACAGTGGAAAACACACAGATTGCCTGAGTCTATAATACTGCTATCATAACCAGACCTGTCCTTTACTTCACCGGAGCATTAGTGCATGGCTTATGATTATGGTGTGTGTGTGTTTGTGTGGTAACTGTCATTGTCAATGTTCCCTCTTAGCTAATGTTGCTCCAGCACAGAACCCCCCAAAAAAAACGTCAGCACAGAAGGCAGACTCAAATGTGTGGAAAAAGCTAGAGAGTTATTGAGTCAGAGCTAAATGAATGGGCATCGTTTCAACTGGAGTCCATCCACATGTCCATTGATTTTCAGTATGGAACAAAAACTGTGGGAAATCTTGATGAGTGGAAGTATGCAGCGATGATTAATTCATAAAATAAGGGCTGCATCCTAAAATAGTACAATAATTTCCAGAAGCACCTAGTGCATGGCTCATGGTTCATATAGACATATATAATGTAATACAATATAATAATTGTTTCCCAAAGTCTTTGGAGCATAACAACTAGTATAATTTGTTTTAAAAAATAAACCAGAAAGGGCAAAACAGCTCAAATGTTCACAAGCTACTAAAAATCTGAAAGCTATTTCCCTTTTCTCTCTTTTTCTCCACCTACTGGCTTACTCGGCTGTGGTGCATTGTGGTATTGGAATGTGTTGATTGATGTTTGTTTAATTTTAAAAATAGAAACTGTCATGTTCTCGCTGCCTGTGCCGTTCCATTTTAGCAAAGCTCTGCTGTGCAGCACATTTGACTACAGATAATCAGACCGTCATTGCTGTATTTTTTTTATTCTTCTTCAGTTATAAACATAATTGATCAAACTAATATTTTATGATTCTTGCTTTTTGATTGGTTATAGTGCATTTAATGATTTTCATGTCTCTGGAGAGATTCACAGAGCTGTTTTATTGATAATGTGGACAAATGTGTATGTGCATACAGTAACGTGGTTAATATGATGTTAATATTATAAAATGCTGATTAATTTTGTTTTTATTAATTATCCCTTATGAGCGAGTGTGTGTTTGTTATTAGAAAAGTGCATTTACATTGAATAAAAGTAGCCTTTGTTTAAAGGTCAACATGAAATGGCATTACTTCCATAATCTGACATATTTCCAAGTGAAAATGTAGGTTGGGATTTGATTTTGTCCATGGGAATTGATTTGATTGGCTGTTACGCACCAGACTGGAGGGAAGAGGTTGAAATGTAAGAGGGATTCAATTTCAAATTGTTGGCGATAAGAGCAGAAATGCATCAAAAAGGTAAATGGGGTGAAATTTGACTTCATATCCACTCCAGTTTGTGTTTTTGCATATCATGTGTTCTCTTGAATGCTCAGGTGCCTCTGCAGGAGGCTTGTACAGAGAAAGGGTTTCTGGGTGCTCTTACAGCGCAGCTTCATGCCAAACATGAGTCTTTCTCATCTGCGTCCTGAGCTTTCATTCACAGGCTGGACACTTGTGGGATATTATCACGTGGTGAGCTCAACAGACGACCCTCTATCCTCTCTCTCTGCTCAACTCTCTTCTCACTGATGGTATTCATACAGAGGTCACATTGATTCGAACTGTCTGGATATTGTAATCCTGTTTTATATGCTCTGGGAAAGCCAGGCTGGGAACTGTCCTTGCAGAGACATTTGTTATCTAGGACTGTCAATGTTAATACGTTTACTTATGAGATTAATTTATGTTTAATGGTGTTACATTTGTTTGTTCTGTTCAGTGGGATTTATGGTGAAAAAAATTGCATCTTCTTTCACATGTTAGTCTGGCTACCAGTTAATTATGTTTAAAAAAATACTTATTCTCGGGGTATATATCAATTATTTCTAAATAATATAAATATAATACATAAAAAATGATTTATATGATAGATGGATGGTTAGATAAATACATACTTTTTTAGAATAAAGTTTTTATTGTAGTATATTAATGATGAAATCAAATTATGTAATCTCATCTTTCATGGACTGAATGTTCAGGCTCAGGCAAGAACGATCCTTTTCAGTCAGTTATTTTTGACCTAATGAATCGCATGACTTATGACCGGACTTCTAATCTCTCCAGAGCATGAGGTAGCTTATTTTGAACGGTTATGATCCAGAAAGTCATTTAGGCGACGGAATAAGCAGATTTCGGCCTTCATGTCCCCTGAAAATTGGGTCAGTAAATTGATGTGGCCTTTGCCAAGCAATTAATTTTTATAGTGGTCTGCTGTCAATACATCAAAAAGCATCATCACGTCATAGTGCAGATGAATGCTTGTTTTGGCAGATGTACCCAGAATGAATGTTAATTTTGTTTGTGCAAAGTGTAATGTGGACCAAACATGCATTTAAAAGAAAAGTAAACTTTTAAATTAAGTTCTAATGATTGCTGTTTTTTTCTGAGGGAGCTGTAAC
>NW_015548229.1:791078-791276 GCF_001515605.1 Sinocyclocheilus anshuiensis | reverse complement strand
GCGCTGTTTCTGCATATTCTTTATTTCAAAAGCAATTTGCTTTGGTAAAATGTACATTTATTTAGGGGGAAAAACAACTTTGATTAAGGAACATTTTCTCAACTTTGGAAATCTGTTGTTTCTTAAAGACAGCAGTGTAAATGGATGGAAAAAAATAGAAAAACATTTGCTCAATGCTTCTTAATCTCAAAAAAAAAA
>NW_015548229.1:786991-790456 GCF_001515605.1 Sinocyclocheilus anshuiensis | reverse complement strand
TGGCTCAAATGTTTTAAACTGTGCTCAGGTTTGGCATTATTCCATATCCTGCAATTAAGAAGTCAGAGATTCAACTCAAATATTTTACATCAAATTATTCCATATCCAAATTCTGAACTATCAGTTTTTATTGTATAGCTCTATACTGTGTTTTTACTTTACTGTATGCCAATTTGTCTGTGTTTAGGAATTTTAGAAGAAATGTCTGAGACAAAGTTGATAAAATGAAACTCCAACCTCTAAGCAATTACATTTTCCTCTGAGGTCAAGTGATTGGCTTAAATTTGTTTTACGAAATTACATTCTATACTTTTTAATCACCCAGTATCCTCTCATAGCGTTTCTAAATCTGAGCAGCCTGGCTCATATTTAAACAGCCTGACATCTAGCCGATGCTAAATCACAAGTCAATAGTGGATCAAAGCTACAGCCACCTTGTTTATACGGTGAGAGTGGTGTCTTGTGCATTCTGTGTGCCTAATGTTGTTATAATTGTTATAGCAATGATAAGTCACTGTGACACTGGAGGAGAGTGACACTTTACCGCAAAACACAAAGCTGGATTATCTCAAAAATATATGCAGAGTTCACAGACACATCCACCAGGAAATTTTCCATTAGTTTTGTTTCTTTCTGTTTTTTTTTTTTTTTTTTTCCCTACCAAGGGAAATCAAACCCACAGATTTATGGACTTGGGTACGTGGATGTGTGTGTGGGGGTGTTAAAACATCAGAGGGATGACTGTTCATACAAACACTCATTGCTCCAGCAGCAGAGGACTGCTGTCATTATCAGCTTTTGATGAGACAGCCGCCCTCTCTGGGAATGAAAGCAAAACATCTAACGTGTTTTTTATATGGTTTATGTGAGTGGAAAGGTGTAAGCGATATGGAATATGTACAAAAGGACTGCTTTTTTTAAAGATACGATCTTTGGTTAAAGAAAGACATGTCATAATTTTTACCTGGGTTTAAAGGAATTGTGTAACCCAAAAATTAAAATACTGTTGTTGTTGTTATACATTCTTATGTTCATCCTCATGTCATTCCAAACCTTATTATTTTATTTTTTGTTTGTTTTGTTTTGTTTTATTTTGTTTTATTTTATTATGTTTTTAATCTGTGGAACACAAAAGGAGACTTTAAGAATCTTCATACAGTTCTTTTCAGATGTCTGTTAAACCTAAAACAAACAAACAAAAAAAAGTCAATTTAACATTCCAAAGTTTGGGTTCAGTCATTTTTATTATTTATTATTATTATTTCAGAACAATTCAGAACAAAATTTGCAGCATATTAGAATGTTTTCTGAAGGATCATGTGACACTGGAGTTATGGCTGCTAAAACTTCAGCTTTGTCATTGCATGAATAGAACAAGATGGTGCCATGCATGGCTGCCTCGGTTTGTAGCTCCTTGGTACTTTTAATATTTTTTTTTTTGTTTGTTTGTCCTGTTTTAAGTATTTTTTTTTTCTGATCAGCTTTAAAAGGGACGAACTCCTTGCCATCAGAAATAGCACAACAAATAACTTCTTGCAAACTTTTCAGCATTCAGATGTTTTACTGGACATTCTAGTCAGAGGAGCTGCGATAAGCGCTCCAAGCGACGCAAACATCGTGAAATTTCAGGACTCCAGGACTCATAACAAATAAAACAGACAAACTACTACTCCTCACCCGCACAAAATAAAATATAATAATTGTTTCCCAAAGTCTTTGGAGCATAACACACAAACAAGGACTTTTTAAAACTCTGCTGCACTTTGCTTCATGGAAACCTGGTTGAACGGAGCCATCACGGACTAACGGACTTCCAGCTGTTCAGAGCGGATCACGTCACCAAGACTTCGGGGAAACCGAGAGGCGGTGGATTATGTTTTTATATCAACGAAGGCTGGTGAACAGATGTGACAGTTTTAAAGAAGATGTGCTGGGCAAATTTGGAAGCTTTCTATATTAACTGTAAGCCTTTTTATTCACCGCGGGAGTTTTCCTTGTTTATTCCGGTGAGTGCATACATTCCTCCTGACACTTGTGTGAGCGCGGTGATGGAACAGCTGGCTGATCAGATCACACACACACACACACACACACACACACACACAGAGCAATGTTACCCGGACTCTTTCATTATTATTCTCGCCCGCGAACTGAATACAGACAGCACATCACATGCCCCACCAGGGACAGCAATATCCTGGACCATTGCTACACAGTTTTAAAGGATACATACCACTCTGTCCCTCGAGCGGCTGGGACTCTCTGATGACTGTTTGGTTCTTCATCTACCGAGCAGCTCTGGGACTCTCTGATCACTGTTTGGTCCATCTTCTACCTGCCTACAAGCAGAAACTTAAATCTGCTAAGCCTGTATTAAGACCTGTAAAGAGAAGGACTAATGAAGCAGAGCGGGATTTACAAGCCTGCTTCGACTGCACTGATTGGAGTGTTTTTGAGGCTGCAGTCACATATCTGGATGAGCTCACAGACACCATGACATCCTACATCAGTTTCTGTGAGGACATGAGTGATCTAACCAGGACTTAACATTTAACAATGACAAATCTTGGTTCAGTGCAAAACTCAAACAGCTTTGCCAGGCCAAATAGGATGCCTGCAGGAGTGGGGCCTTGTACAAATAGGCCAAATACACACTGAATAGGGAGATGAGAGTAGCTAAGAGAAGCTACTCTGAAAAGCCAGTTTTCAAACAATGAGCCTACATTAGTGTGGAAGGGCCTGAAAGCCATCACCAGCTACAAGACCCCATCCACCAGCACTGTGGAGAATCAACTTTTAGCTGACGGTTTGAATGAGTTTTACTGCAGGTTTGAAAAGCCTGCTCTCACGCCCCACACCCGCTCTGACCGTCTCACAACACAGCCATCAACACCCTCCCCCTCCCTCCCCCTACTGCTTCTCACCAGCACTTAAGATCTGTGAAGATGATGGACCCTTGCTGGACCCCCTGCAGTGTGCTTACTGAGCAAACAGGTCTGTAGATGATGCAGTCAACATGGGACTGGAGTGCATCATCCAACATCTGGACAAACCTGGGACTTATGCAAGGATCCTGTTTGTGGACTTCAGCTCCGCTTTCAACACCATCATCCCGGTTACCCTTCTGAATAAACTGACACAGCTCTCTGTACTCACCTCCATCTGTCAGTGGATCACCAGCTTCCTGACAGACAGGCAGCAGCTAGTGAGGCTGGGAAAACTCACATCCAACACCCGCACCATCAGCACTGGAGCTCCTCAGGGGTGTGTGCTTTTCCCACTGCTCTTCTGCCTATACACAAATGACTGCACCTCTATAGACCCTCTGTCAAACTCCTGAAGTTTGCAGATGACACCACAGTCATCGGTCTCATCCAGGACGATGAAAAGTCTGATTACAGAGGTTGAGCAGCTGGCTGTCTGGTGCAGTCACAACAACCTGGAGCTGAACACGCTCAAAACGGT
>NW_015548229.1:784349-786092 GCF_001515605.1 Sinocyclocheilus anshuiensis | reverse complement strand
TAGGACCATGTGATATTTCAGTTTTTCTTTTTTAATAAATCTGCAAAAATGTCAACGATTCTGTGTTTTTCTGTCAATGTGGGGTGCTGTGTGTACATTAATGAGGAAAAAAAATTAACTTAAATGATTTTAGCAAATGGCTGCAATATAACAGTGAAAAATTTAAGGGGGTCTGAATACTTTCCGTACCCACTGTATATATACAGGGTTTGAAATTAACACCCGCCAAATGCGGGTAAAAATCAGCTGTGGTGGGTAACGCTGTCAAATCACTAGCCAGTTTGGTGGGTTACTTTTCGTAAGTTATGTTCACTCATTAATTTCTGTGGGAAGTTCATGCAAGCCAAATCTGCGCAGGTTTAGCACAAATACTGAACTCGTGAGACATCATGACATCATCGAGTATATTGCAGAAACCAAACAAAACACACCTAAGTTACATAGTGCACGCATACGCGACGTGATGTAGTCTAGTTAGACTAACTTTGTGCTGTGCGCATTTAGAGTGCATTCTTTCATTGCATGATTCAGTCTGTTAATATGCATTACGAATGATCACATAATTCAAGATAAGGGGGTTGGAAAATGTATATATTTATATCAATTCATATAGTTAATATCACACGAAGAGCGCCGTTTTAAAATAAAAAAATCAGCATGGTTACAAATGTGATATTGATTTTATACAACAGTTCAATAAACAATAATAACTGCAGGTTAAAGCATCCCATGTCCCTCTAAGCTGCATTAACATGTGTAAATACATCTAAATGCCACTTCATTCAACTTCTGCAAATATTAATTTTATTGACACTGATTTCATTTGTTTAGTAACAGCCTAAATGTAGTATTGTTTGAAGAATATCAAAAACTTTAGGAGTCAGCTGTCCACGGTATCCTTAAGATATCAGCACAATAACACACTCAGCAACATATTGTTTTTGTTTTTTTTGGCTGGTAGAAGTTATAAATGGCCGGTAACTTAAAAATTTAGTAGCCAAATTGGCTGGTGAGTAAAAAAGTTAATTTCAATCCCTGTTTATGAGAAACCCCCCTGCACTCCGCCCACTCACCATCATGAACAGCACTGTAGCAACAGTGGAGTATTTCAGATTCCTGGGCACCACCATCTCTCAGGACCTGAAGTGGGACAATCACATTGACTCCATTGTGAAAAAAAGGCCCAGCAGAGGTAGTACTTCCTTCATCAACTAAAAAAGCTCAACCTTCCACAGGCGCAGATGATAGAGTTTGACTCAGCTGTTATTGAATCGGTTCTGTGCACTTCTATAACTGTCTGGTTTGGGTCAGCCAGCAAATCAGATATAAGAAAACGGCAACGGACACTCCCCCCTCTCACCATCATGAACAGCACTGTGGCTGCAGTGGAGTCATTCAGATTCCTGGGCACCACCATCTCACAGGACCTGAAGTGAGACAATCACATTGACTTAATTGTGAAAAAGGCCCAGCAGAGGTTGTACTCCCTTCGTCAACTGAAAAAGTTCAACCTTCCACAGGCGCGGATGACACAGTTTTACTCAGCTGTTATTGAGTCGGTTCTGTGCACTTCTATAACTGTCTGGTTTGGGTCAGCCAGCAAATCAGATATAAGAAAACGGCAACGGACTGTTAGGACAGCTGAAAGGATAATAGGTGTGCACCTGCCAACTTTAAAGGGTTCATATGATGCGATTTCAAGTTTTCCTTTCTCTTTGGAGTGTTACAAGCTGATTGTGCATA
>NW_015548229.1:782759-783943 GCF_001515605.1 Sinocyclocheilus anshuiensis | reverse complement strand
GGTGCCAATCACAACACACACTGGCCCAGCTAACCAATCACAGCACATTTCGTATTTCAGAAGGCGGGCCTTCATTTGATACAGGAACTATTCGAGTCATTCATGTCAGACTGGGGAGAGAAGTGTTGTAATAATATAAAATATGTGAAAAATAATGTGTTTTTCGAACAACCTAGTATGAGAGCCTGTTCTAGTACACCCCCAAAACAAAATCAAGACTTTGTACAAGAGCATAATAGGACCCCTTTAAGGACTTATACAACTCCAGAGTGAAGAAACAGAGAGGTACCATCATCACAGACGCCTCTCACCCCGGCCACAACTTGTTTGCACTTCTCCCCTCAGGCAGATGTTACAGATCTCTGTGCACTAAAAAAAACTAACAAACAAACAAAAAAAAGACACACACAACAAATTCCTTGTGTTTGCATACACTTTGGGAATTAAGCTCATTCTGATTCTGAATAAACAACTTTTTAAAACATTCAAATCAAAAGCAGTTATTTTTAAACTGTAATCATTTTTCACAATATTACTATTAATGAATGTATTTTTTGATCCAATAAATGCAACGCGGGTGAGCATAAGACACTTCCTTCTAAAACATTAAAGCCATACAGAAACTTTGTGAACAGACTGAAGTTTAATTAAAAATCTGATTGATGTGTCTCTTCAGGTTTGACACCAGCAGACCTTAGTCAGAGTAGCGCAATATTTACTTTTTGACTAATGAAGACGAGGCTGTGAGGGATGGGTTCAGTGGATCGTGCTCTTGTTTAACAAAATACCGATTGTTCAGCTGATGAAATGTCTTTTTGAAAAGAAACTTAGGTCTATGGCATTTGTCATTAGACATGATGTAACTGATATCCATATTGCATGACCGGTTGTCAGTGTTGGGAAGGTTACTTTGGAAATGTAATATGTGTCCTATTCTGTGTACTAAACTCCTGAAACATTGGTGTCTCTTTGAAACATTGGTGTATCTTTGTATGATATGACGATAGTTTTTTTCAAAATAAGTAAAATGCTCATGAAGTGACTCAGAGCAGTTCTAGAGATTATGTTTGTGTGTTCATATACTCATATATTGAGGCGACAGAGGCTAAAAACACCGCGAGCTTCAGTAGGCCTATGTGTAGTAAATGAAACCGCATGTCTGCGCCATTCATTTCCACGAGGGG
>NW_015548229.1:779435-781855 GCF_001515605.1 Sinocyclocheilus anshuiensis | reverse complement strand
AAATTATAGGGCCGTATGTCTCAGAGTAGTCAGCGCAATTTGGGAAAGAAATCAATTAAATCTGTATGTGGAAGTGTGTAAATATTCAAATGTAATCCCCTTTGTAATCGTTAACATTTTCATAAGTAACTGTAATTGAATTACACATTATTTCTTAGTAACTGTAACTGATTACAGTTACATTTATTTTGTAATTAAATTACGTAACGCCGTTACATGTAACTAGTTACTCCCCAACACTACCGGTTGTATATTTGATTTGTCCATGGGAAGGGGATTTTTGAGCCATTAAAACTTCAATTTTAGTCACACACTTGGAATATAGTTAGCACTTCATAGATCTGCTTTAAACTGTATTTGTATAAAGAACGGGAATGACATGATGACAGAATAATAATGTCAGAATGTTTTTTGGTGAACTGACAATTTAATCTCTGCTTAAAATCTTTCTATTTAGTTAAATCAGAAAACAGTTAACAGAATAAAGTTAAGCAGTGTTTAGGTTGTTTTTGTAAAATCTGTCATCTGAGTTTGGTAAGCCTGGGTAAACTGTGATCTGAAGTGAGTCAATCATTGTCTCTGTGTGTGTTCAGGTGAGAGTGTGGGCAGACACAACATTAAGATGTTTCCTGCAATGTGATGTTCCTCAGTGTAGGAGAGATGGAAGGTGATAGACCCATTCACCTGCTGCAAGAGGCTCTCAGGGTGGAAGGCCTGTGTTCTCTCAGTAGGTGTGTTTTGCCACTGCTGCTCCTTTTAGATGAAGTCATGCTGATGTATTTCTTAGACTTTCTTAGGTGGGTAGAGGGATTGATAAAAAGAAAATACACTTTTGAAATGGTAAATTAAGTTTGTGTAAAGCTATATTGAGTCTTTAAAGATGATGTAATAATTTTAATGTTAAAACACTTTCTTCAGTCCCACTTCAGGGGATAAATGATGAATGTTAACCAGCTAACTCATAGTAATGCAGAGATCCTTCATGTCCCTCATTTTGAAAAAATCGTCTCCAGGTTACGTATGTAACCATGGTTCCCTGAAGGGAACGAGACGCTGCATCCGAAGACACTACGGGAACGCCCCCAGAGTGACCGTGCTCTGAATCACATCAGTCCAATGCAAGGGCGAGACGTCATAGGCGGGTGACGTAGCGACCACCGGCGCACTCTCTCCAGAAATGCCGGGAGCAGAGCGATCGGGGGAAAGGCGCACAGACGAAGCCTCGGCCAGGTCTGTACCATAGCATCCAGCCCCAGTGGAGCCGGATGAGTCAGAGAGAACCAGAGGGGACAGTGCGATGCCGTCTGAGTCACAAACAAGTCCACCTGAACCTGGCCAAAAATTCTCCATATCTGCTTCACTACCTCGGGGTGAAGCCTCCATTCCCCGGACCTCGGCCCCTGCCTCGACAGTACGTCTGCTCCCATATTCAGATACCCAGGAATATGCACTGCTCTCAGGCCTTCTCTGACTCTCTTGACTACCGTGATGATCGACTCGACCCGAGCAGGAGATAACCGTGCCCGCATCGTGGTCGAATCCCACACCACGCCCAGATAGGTGGTCCTCTGTAACGGAGCAAGGACACTTTTCTTGGTGTTTAGTCTTAACCCCAACTCCCTCATGTGAGCAAGAACAACATCTCGATGTCGAACCGCCATCTGCTCCGATTGAGCTAAAATCAACCAATCGTCGATATAATTTAGTATGTGGATGCCCTGGAGTCGCAGTGGAGCCAGAGCGGCATCCACACACTTCGTAAAGGTGCGGGGTGAGAGTGCTAGGCCGAAAGGAAGAACTCGGTATTGGTAAGCTTCGCCCCTGAAAGCAAACCTCAGGAACTTCCTGTGAGTGGGAAGGATGGAGACATGAAAGTACGCGTCTTTTAGATCTATCGTAACAAACCAGTCCTCGGATCTGAGACACAACTTGCTTGATGGTGAGCATTCTGAACTTCAGTTTCATGACTGAGCAATTCAACTGATGCAGATCTAAAATGGGACGCATCCCCTCCCATCCTTCTTTGGAACAATTAAGTACCGGCTGTAGAACCCGGACCCCCTGTCGTGAGGAGGGACTACCTCGATGGCCTCCTTCCTCAAGAGAGTATTGACTTCCTGTTCTAATACCAGAGCCTGCTCAGGGCCCACGAGTGTGGGAAAGACCCCGTTGAATGGTGGCGGAGGAGCGCCGAACTGAATGCGATAGCCTTTCTCTACAGTGTGCAGGACCCAACGAGATACATTTGGCAGTAGATTCCACGCTGCTAAATAATCTACTAAGGGAACCAGTCTCTCGAGACTGGCCTCTGGTGTACTTGAGACAAACTATAGGAGCGAGGTGAGCCGCCTGGCCGGGTGGTGCAGTGACAACAATCTCTCTCTGAATGTGGAGAAGACGAAGGAGATTGTTGTTGACTT
>NW_015548229.1:771430-774748 GCF_001515605.1 Sinocyclocheilus anshuiensis | reverse complement strand
GCCTTGAACCAGGAACCAACGTTTCTTCCACATGTCTAAGGCACGTAGGCATCGCCGCGTGACCTTGTTCATGCGAAGCAGATTTCCCTTCGGGGAAAACCCCTTGGACTTGAGCCACCACTGTAGGGGCCTCATGTACAGCAGGCCAAAAGGTATCACATTGGACGCAGCTGCCATTGACCCCAATAGTTTCTGAAACTGCCTGACAGTGAGTGACTGGCCTTCTCTGACTCTCTTGACTACCGTGATGATCGACTCGACCCGAGCAGGAGACAACCGTGCCCGCATCGTGGTCGAATCCCACACCACGCCCAGATAGGTGGTCCTCTGTAATGGAGCAAGGACACTTTTCTTGGTGTTTAGTCTTAACCCCAACTCCTTCATGTGAGCAAGAACAACATCTCGATGTCGAACCGCCATCTGCTCCGATTGAGCTAAAATCAACCAATCGTCGATATAATTTAGTATGCGGATGCCCTGGAGTCGCAGTGGAGCCAGAGCGGCATCCACACACTTCGTAAAGGTGCGGGGTGAGAGTGCTAGGCCGAAAGGAAGAACTCGGTATTGGTAAGCTTCGCCCCTGAAAGCAAACCTCAGGAATTTCCTGTGAGTGGGAAGGATGGAGACATGAAAGTACACTTCTTTTAGATCTATCGTAACAAACCAGTCCTCGGATCTGATCTGAGACACAACTTGCTTGATGGTGAGCATTCTGAACTTCAGTTTCATGACTGAGCAATTCAACTGACGCAGATCTAAAATAGGACGCAGCCCCCCATCCTTCTTTGGAACAATGATGTACCGGCTGTAGAACCCGGACCCCCTGTCATGAAGAGGGACCACCTCGATGGCCTCCTTCCTCAAGAGAGTATTGACTTCCTGTTCTAATACCAGAGCCTGCTCGGGGCCCACGAGTGTGGGAAAGACCCCGTTGAATGGTGGCGGAGGAGCGCCGAACTGAATGCGATAGCCTTTCTCTACAGTGTGCAGGACCCAACGAGATACATTTGGCAGTAGATTCCACGCTGCTAAATAATCTACTAAGGGAACCAGTCTCTTGAGACTGGCCTCTGGTGTATTTTTGACTGCTAATTCGGTGCCCTGAAACGGAGGACCGGCAGGAGACGGCCGAACTAGCTGTTCTGGAGAACCCCGAAGGAGTAGCGAGCCCCTCAGTTCCGCTACGTTCCCGGGCGGAAGAAACTGAGGGGAGCGCTCGCTGGAGACTGCTGCGCCCTGAAGCATCATCGATGGCAGGGTTAGCAGAAAAATCTCCCGAGGGCACTGAGGAGAGACGGACACCTTATACTGCGGTGCACCCAGCTTTTCCCCAGTAGGGTCCGCCCCCGAAGGCCCTGAACCTCTCATGTCAGGGCCTTTTGGCCGAGGACTTCCTCTGAAGCACGACCCTCAGGTCGTCTTCAGTGTGCAGTACCCAACGAGATACATTTGGCAGTAGATTCCACGCTGCTAAATAATCTACTAAGGGAACCGGTCTCTCGAGACTGGCCTCTGGTGTATTTTTGACTGCTAATTCGGTGCCCTGAAACGGAGGACCGGTCCCGTTGCGGGGAGCACGAGAAGCGACGCTCTGTTTTTGTTGTTCGCGGTATGAGGAGGAGGTATGCGGCGAGAGCTGCTCCCGCCCAGCAGCCCCTGGAGCTAGAGAGCGGCGAGGAACCGCAGGAACGCCGCCGCCTGTTTACGGGCCTCCTGTTTACGGAATTGACGCGTCGCCGAACAGGCCAGAAGGCGCAAGCGGGGCGTCCATAAGGTGACCTTCCGTCGTATACCCCTTGCTCACCAGGCTAGATGTTGCACGTAACGGCCTGGAGGGCAATGCCGGAGACTTTAATGACGATGCCACGCCGGGGGACAGATAGCTCGCGAGCGCGGGGGCGTTCCCGTAGTGTCTTCGGACGCAGCTCGAGTTCCTGAAGGGGAACTCACGTTGTGTGGGATATTGTGTCCAACCAAAAGGGAACTAGGAAGAAGTGATGACCACACAGATAATATACATTAGTTGACTGACTTACAGTTGACACCAGGTGGTTTAGATTTAGCTGGTTAGCTGATTAGTTAGCCCCAGCTTACTACAGTATATAACATTGGTTTATGCCTGCAGAGGTAAAAAAAAAAAAAAGTGTCTGGTAGATATATTGCTATACTGTTTATATGATTTTTGTTTCATAGTTTTGAAAAACAGCTTTGAATGTGCCATCAAATTCATTTAATATTATTAGTTTTGCTGTTTAAAGTATTTTGTCCGAAGTGTTACTTAATGTGAAGCTGTTTTTGTGTTTATGCCAGGCAGACTTAATATTCATCTTAATATAATATTTTCTTTTGCATTTAGCTCCCAATCATAAAAAGTCTAATTAGATGAAAGGCCTTCAATTTGTAAAATATGTAACTGACTGAAAAAAACAGGCTGCACTATATATAGACCATTCTTTATAGAATTTCCATCAAAAATAACTGTCATGATATATGCCAATTTTGTCATATTAAATTCAAGATCGTGGACATGCCATCCTTCTGTTATGTTCCCCTAGTAAATCCTCTTCATCATTTTAATGAAAAAATGGAAGTCCAACTTCTCATTTATATTTAAATACAAATAAATCATGCTCCTAAATGATTTATGCATTTTTGAAACCTAGAGATATGTGCAGAGCTTAAAATGAATATTGCTAATACAAATGAAAACGGGATACAGTTCTAAAAATTATGTTTTTTCATCTGAAGTGTGATGAGTCAGTGGATCAATAAAGAGTAGACATTGAGGGGTAATAAAAATTGAGAGGAGTGTTTATTTATCTCAATTTCTCTTTAAGTGCATTTAGCCTTTTGGGCTTCTGCGGTTCACAGTAAGAGCAAAAACCATGGAATTCTGGGAGATTTTTTTTTTCTTGCATGAGTGTCTCTACCAAGTCTATTAGATAGGGTGCTTTTCTCTTTTTCACTTTCTTTCCTGTATTGTTTCCCTTCATTGAACAGCTATAGCAGAACAAAAGACCTGAGACTTCAAAATTTATGATGCATGTCTCATAACCCTTTTGTGATTTGAAAAGCAATTATTTCCCATGGTGTTATTAGAATGGCAAATCAAGGGAAAGATCCAATAAGATATTAAAAAACAATGTTTTTTTTTTTTTCAAAAGAAGGTTGAAATTAATGTGTGAATGTGTGTACATTCTCCTCACTACAAGTAAAATCTATAATGATATGAAAATAGCAATAGCACTTAATAATAATAGCAATTATATATATATATATATATATATATATATATATACAGTATATATATATATATAT
>NW_015548229.1:767466-771369 GCF_001515605.1 Sinocyclocheilus anshuiensis | reverse complement strand
ATACTGAATATATGCATTCATGGGAGCTTATTAAATTAATATTTTAAATTTAAATTTATGCATTTAGGTAATTTAATTTATTACCTCACACATAAAATTTGAATTACATACTGAGAATATGCTAGAACATTTGTTTAGTTCTTTACATTTCTCTTGTGCCATTAAATCCTATTATTGTGTCGTTTCTCATAGTGAAATACTTCTACCTTTATATGGTGGAAACAGGTATCGACTCACTTTTAACGTCAAGAAGAGCAACAAGGCAGAAATGAGGAGAGGGGAACAGTTGCAATTTACACTTTGGTTCTGGAGTGGCAGCTCCTATTGTGAGGACGTTAGGAGAAGGAAAACTGATCGCTTTCCCCAAGAAATGATGATGAAATAATGGTCCTTGGTGAATTCATGAGCTGTCAGCAGTTTTTCCTCTGTTGGTACCGGATTTGTGATCAATAGCTGGCTCGCAGCCAATCCACCTAACAGCACCAAACTTCAGTATTTACACCATTCCTGACAAACTGCTGGGGTAACCGAATTACATCTTGTGATTGAACAAAGTTATGGTTCTGTTTATTGTGATTTGAAATGTACAAATGTGCAGTACTTTTGAAAAAGTGTTGGCAAGTAAACAAGACAAACTACTAACTAACTTCAATAGTTCTCCCACAAAAGGACATCCACAATATTGCAGTGAAAAATCTCATCCAGATCAGAAGAGAAATATGCACAGATCAAGCTCACACTTACAAGACAGTCCAAGACAGTTCTAAAGAAGTATGCCAAATATATTTCATAATGTTAAAGGGGTCATGAACTGCTTTTGTTGTTTGTACTGTTCTCTGATGTCCACTTATTATGTTATCAAGATTTTTACATCAAACAACACAATTTATGAGTAATAGGCTATTTTCTGTCCTGTTTTGACCCCGTTCATCAGAACGCTCTGTTTGAATAAGTGTGGTGGATTGTAGACTCGGAAGTAAACGCCCACTGCTATGATTGGCTAACAGTTGTGTATGTTTGACAGCCTACATCCTTCATTGATGGATGCTGATGTGATTTAGGTTAAAAACGCATAAATACTCAGTACATATCAAACAATCTGTAATAACTGACAAAGCAATAGTGAGCACATAATAAAAACAGTTACTCACACTTGTGTGTTTTACTGTCGGATCCAATATATTCGGCACAGCATCGTTTTTTTTTAGTTTCAATGTTTGCGTCAAATTCTGCCTTGTTTATAAATGAATCCACGGTAAAATTAGGTAAACAAAGGACCAAGTTCTTACTGACGCGGTCTGGATCTTCATTAAAAATAAAGTTCATCCACTCTTTTCTAATGTTGGGATCAGATGGAAGACGATGCAAAGACTGTGTTTGTCCACAACTTGGCATTGCAAAAAGTTTTGTTGTCTTCGGAACATCTTTATCATTTGGTTTCTGCATAGACCTGCGTTTGTCTCTGTCGTTATTTATATTACATGCGTGAATCGGTGGGTGTGGCTAAACAGGCAGTGATGTAGAAGCAGGCGTTGATCATCTTCTGTGGAGGCGGTGTTTAGCCACACTATTACGTCATAAAGTGACACATTCCACGACCTGCCGTTTTGGCAGATTGACTTCAATATAGGCTGATTTTAGACTAACAAGAGAGTTTTTATAGTACAATGACCTCTTGTATGTAAAATGATCAAGGGAATTTTGATTTCTCAGTTCAAGACCCCTTTAACATTATTATGAATTATGGACCATAATTTGGCCAGAAGCTTTTCACTTAACAGGATGTTGATAGACTGTAGTTGTGTGGACTTCTAGTTGATTATTGTGATGTTTTTATCAGCTGTTTGGACTCTCTTTCTGACGGCACCCATTCACTGCAGTGGATCCATTGGTAAGCAAGTGATGTAATGCTAAATTTCTCCAAATATGTTCTGATGAAGAAATAAACTCATCTAGGATGGCCTGAGGGTGTTCAGTAATTTTTCATTTTTGGGTGAACTGATCTTTTAACTAGTAGTATGATAGTAGTTTATTTTTTTTATTTTATTTTTATTTTTTTTCACAATTAGTCACTTTTTCTTGTTACAGTTATATTTCCAACACTTGGTGATGTAGCATGACAAAATGCTAGCATTTCAGATACTTTCATGAATGTCCGACTCTGAACTATAATGAAATGTAACTTGACCTATTTTTAACAATTCATTACAGTAAATAACATTTCTCCCGTTCAACTTTAATATCCGTAACCCGATCATAACAGAAGGTCTAAATTACTTCATATGGAACTGCAGTCTGATGTATCTTCTTTAATGGTAAGAATAGACACAAGAGTCCCTGCGCAATGATTGTTGTTCTCTTATGATTTGCTGCTGTTTCTTGTTAGCTGAAGGCCCACTGTTGGATCCTTCACTGTCTAGGTTCACTTGCCTCTTTCCCACAGGAAGACTTAGAAATCTTCATCTGAGGAAAGAGATGGATCTTTCAGCTGAGCTGTGGCGTCATTAGATACTTTAAAGAATGTGCTCTGACTAATCCTTACATTCCAAACAGGGATTTTCGTAAGTGATTTCTTACGCTAAATTGCATCCCAAAACAGTGGAAGCACCTCGTTCATTTAACGAGTTATTTTGTTTTAATGGGCTTGGCTTTGAAGCATTTAAAGCTTGTGATCCTGCTGAGTCAGGCTGAGCTGAGAGGAGGCAGCTAGGCATTGAGATCAATGGTGTTTGAATCAGGAAACAGGGTTTAACCTTTGAGGGTTCAGCAAAACAGCATCTCTAGACAATGGAGAAAATAATGATTGGAAGGAAATAAAGGCTATGTCCCACTAGCTGTTTCGAAACAACTCGATTTTGTCCGCTCTCACCTGACTGAAATCTCGCCCTTTTCTGTCAGAGGTCTGTCACACTCACTGATTAAAGAAGGAAGAGGGCTGACAGATTAAACGACTGCCTCTTGACATTTTTCTATTTTTCATTCTTCATTGTCATGTGAAGCTCACTTAAATAAGAAAGGAACCGCCATGTGGACATAAGCAATTATTTTGGACTAGACTGTCACAGACTGTTTTTATTTATTGCACACAGGCATTTTTTTTTTTTTTTTTCAAAAATGGTGAATTGAATTGGTTTTAACATAGAAATTGTTAGCAAATTTCATAAATAACAATGGCAAGTAACATTGAATTAAACATGACAAATAAACATATTAAACAGACAAATTTGATTCATGATTAATTTTTAAAAGCTATTTTTGCAATTTTAAAACAATTAATTTTAATTTAATTTGCATTGATTTACTGTGATTGACTTTTGATAATAAAAGTAAAATGTTTCCAAACAAACAAACAAGAAATAAATAGGGTTGTTCCATGTCAAAGCAACCAAATTTCAGAAAATTCCCCAAGCTCCAATTTCTTTTCTAATATTTTTTTTCTTAGGAAAGATAAACATCATAATGAGGAAAGCCAAAATATTAAATGTCATGTATGTATATTTTCTGAGTAATCCACTATTTTGTAGAGCGGGGTCAAAATGACAAAATTTCACCTGAGATTCAGAGCCAAATTACAGGGGGTTAAAAATGACGTAAGAAAGATGGCAGCATTATTATGTTATTTTTACACAGAGATTGATAGGTCTATTAGTAAAATCTGTTGACTTTAGCAATCTTTGTTGCATTATATACCAATGGTGGCCATTCAAAAATGGGAAAGAGCACTTTTGAAGTGCAATTTTGCATGTAACTCAGGAAGTATTAAAGATATATTAATGCCCTTTTAATGCCAAGGGACATCTGGTTGACAAGGAATGACCTAATAAATACATGTTAAAGTATGTATTTATTTTTGTTTGTTGGTTGGTTTGTTTGAAAAATGAACCCCCCCCCCCCCCCCCACCA
>NW_015548229.1:755693-766160 GCF_001515605.1 Sinocyclocheilus anshuiensis | reverse complement strand
AAATTACCCCCCCCCCCCAAAAAAAAAAAACAATATTCGTTCACCTCTACACATTAATTTATATTGTTTAATGTTTACTGACTTTTGTAAATATTGATTGCTATTTTACAGAATCACGATTAATTTGATTTTTTTTTTCTTGCGTTTCTAATTTGATTAGTTTTATTTTTTTTTTTAATTAATGCATTGATTTCCATTTACCGAAAAAGTTGATGTGAAGAAAAGTTTCTCAGCTTCTTGGATCAGAGTTTAAAGCAGCGATCTAAAGGTTATGGTTTTACCTAATCGGAGAAGCTAAAAATACATCCCTGTTTTCTTTGAACTCTGGCGAAAAGAAGGTGAAATTGAGGAAGAAGGCGCCTGAAGATCACAAAGGAACAGCCAATGTGAGACTGTGTATCATCATCAAAGACAATAACTTTGAAGCCAGCTTTCACTGGGTAATAATTAGACTCAGTTGAGCATAACATTTTTCAAAAAGCTGGCTAATGACTTTATGTACAGCAAATTTAATTAAATGCCTAACCATTCACATCAATTGGGAGATGAATATGGAAAGTGTTCTCTCTACTCTAATGACTTGAAATTTTGAAGAGAAAGTAAAAGTGTGGCCTTTCCCCTGCAGAGAATGACTTCTGATAATAGCAACATTTAAGGGATGGAGATCATAATTGATGAATAATTTGAAGGCCCTTGGTGTACATATTAAGGGATTATATTTATGTATGCAAATGAAGGGATTACACCGTATGGATGGGGACGGTCTCTTCTCAAAACGGACATCAAAGTCTGGTACGGAGAGAATGTTAACCGGTAATTTTTTATGCTAGCATAATATGTAGTTGGGTTTGCTGAAACGTTTCTCAGAAATGTTAACGTTATTGCATCAGTCAATAGAAATATTCCACTCAAACCAAGTGAAGTTCTGTTGAAGTTCAGTGTCTGGCATTGGACTTTAAAAGGAACCAATATTTTCAATATAAAAATCAGTTAGCATTCCCATTCATCTCAATGGTGGTTGCACGTTCAGCCATTGAAAAGGAACAACCTGAATGCTGCCATCTTTGCTTTACAGGCACACAGTTAAATTTCTAAACCTTTTTTTGAGTCGTAAACAGAGCAGCAGGTACTGTAAATAACATTCTGATTGACATCACTTGACAAAGCGCACAAGCTCTTGACTAGTATATCAAAATTTCTTGCTTCAGGCTTGTGCATGAGCTGTGATATCAACAACAGCAGACAAAAATGTCACTGGTAAAATATTTAATCATTGATTGATTGATTGATTTCTTGCTTGCCAAAAACCTATGCGTGTAAGTCTGGGTCAGTATTATTTATTTATTTATTTATTGTAACAATTCAAAACGCTTTACTAGCACTTCAGATCAATGTAATACTATACTAATTACAACGAATAATACAATGAATGAATGAATGAATGAATTATCCTACTGATCCCAAACTTTTACTGAACCTGAATTTATAAAAAAAAAAAAAAAAAAAAAGTAGGCATATTTTGACAACTCTTCTAAATAATAATAAAAAAAGCCAGTATTCATTCACCTGGTCTACACCAATGATTACTGAATGTTGGAAAGTCAATGAAAGAAAATGACAGAAAATGTTATAGTGATGTCTGTCTCTTTTTGGTTGGCTTTTTAAGAACACATAACTGCATAAGTGCTTTTGACTATGTAAACATTCCCAGTGCAAGGTGAAAATGTATGCAAACCCTTTGGTAGCTATAAATTGAACTTTTCCTGTAATTGTATCATTTGTGCAAGTTTCATCCACAATTACAGGAAAAGTTCAATTTATAGCTGCCAAAGGGTTTGCATACATTTTCACCTTGCACTGGGAATGTTTACATGGTCAAAAGCATTTTTTAAATGGTCAAAAGCACTTATGCAGTTATGTGTTCTTACACAGTGTTGTTATGAAATACCTAATGTCTTCCTGCAGTAGCAGAACTGTTACTGTTTCCTCAGCAGTGCAGTGCTGTAGTTCACATGCGTCTCGCTCTAATCCTCTCAGTCTGCTTTCACATGCACACTCTGTCCTCACTGAAATATGCTAATATTAAGACGAACAGGTGTAGGGGAGAAAGGCCAGTCTGTTTAGACACATTTACCAAGAAAAGCAGACTCTTTCTCACTCCTCAAGGTCATATAGATGGAAGACACTTCCTATGGTTGGGAGATACTGCATGACACGGCTGTTATCTGTAATCATAGTGGACCAGAGTCTGGCATGGGTTACACCTCGTAATGAGGAAAGGCTTTTAACTTTGGAGGGTGAATTTACTAGTTTTTTACTATTTACTAGTCACCATTTCTGTGCAACATATTTCAATATATTACATACTATTTTCACACTGATGTTTTGAATTCTGGAAGTTACTGTGCATTCATTTAAAGTGCATTAATCTCAAAAGATCAAGGGAAAATGTATTGCTAAAGACCTATGTAATTTATTTCATACAAACCAGGTGTGAATTAAGAACTTAAAGGGGTCATATGATGCGATTTCAAGTTTTCC
The DNA here is from genome assembly GCF_001515605.1 of Sinocyclocheilus anshuiensis. Taxonomy (NCBI): domain Eukaryota; kingdom Metazoa; phylum Chordata; class Actinopteri; order Cypriniformes; family Cyprinidae; genus Sinocyclocheilus; species Sinocyclocheilus anshuiensis. The sequence goes on along the minus strand of NW_015548229.1, from coordinate 763,619 downwards.
TTTCTCTTTGGAGTGTTACAAGCTGTTTGTGAATAGATAAGATCCCTGAAGTTGCAAAGACTAAAGTCTCAAAACCAAAGAGATATTCTTTATCAAAGTTAAGACTCTGCCACACCCCCCTAAAACGGCTCGTTCTAACACGCCCCCACATATCTAGGTCACTATGTGGGAATATTTGCATAATGCGCCCAAATGTGCACGCAAAGAAAGAAGGCGTGGTTTCAGTAACCGCAGTTAGTGTTGAAGCAGCCATGTCAGAGAGATGCTGTGTGTTCTTTCTAGGCGAAAGCAAAAGCACTTTATTTGGCCTTCCGAAAGTAGATGCATTTAGGAATCTTTAAGATCACTTACAACAGAACAGCAATGCATTTTATGGACGACCGTTTCATGAACCTAGGAGAGGAGGTAATTCTGACTTTGCTATGACAATCTGGCGCTTCTGAATCTAATGTGTTTTTTGAACATTAAAGCATGTCAACATATTCTGTTACACCAAATACACAAAATAATGATCTTTAAAAAAGCATCATATGACCCCTTTAAAAGTTTGTGATCTCATTTTTGCATTTGCCAGATGCTTTCATCCACATTTATTTATTTAAAATAATAAAATTATTGAAATTTTAAAATGGAAAATATAAAATTAAAAACAGATTCAAAATATTAATAATAGAAACTGATATAATGATGCAAAAATAACACGGCACACAGAACTAATGGACAGTAGAGCACAAACGGTTAAACAGTCCTGATTCCCTGCATGTCTATAAACAGCATGCAATGTATGTCACACATAATGTTCGTGCTGTGGAAACCTGTGCATGAAACTCCACAAAACTACACACCTGTCAGCCTTGTTCCTTTGAGGGATCTTAAAGTCCATTATATTGAGCGTTTTGCATTAAGAAAGCCTTATCAATGCTAATGAAAGTGTTGAAAAATGAATTAAAATATAAAAAAGGTCAGGTTCTGCTGCTGCAAGTGTTTCCTGTTAAGCTGACGTCACAGACGCTAGAGTTTAAATATTATTCACATAGCCAAATATGCATGGAGAAACCATGGGGTAAATGAGTCACTTAGCTAATATCTTGCATTGTCATAAAAAAATCAGCTGGTGGCAGTTTGATAAACTGCCTTTGGCAAGTCTTGAAAATGCAATATTCCTGAGGAACACTTGTTTCGTATCATTAGCAACTGGATTAAGAATTCCATTTGTGCTTGTCGTCGCATTTTCCTGTGAAGTATAATCTTTGAAAACATTTTACTTTTTATTTTTTTGAAGGTGGAGGTGTCTAATCTGTAAGGCATTTTGATATGAGGCAGTGCAGCAAACCTGAAGCGACAACGATTTGAACTACAAAAGCAAATCCCCGCTGAGCCTTCATGCAAAGCCAAACCTGATGTGGAGAAGATGAGGATAAATGTCTTTAGTGAGGCAGATCAGACCCGTAAAGGGAGTGATCATCAGGTGTTTTTACAGCCAAAACATGAAAGCAGTGTAGATATTATAAGCCTGGCTAGCTATCTGTGTCTCACATAGATTATTTATCGGGATACATTCACACGGATGTGTAAACAAATTAGCACAGTGGCCACCATTGAGGCTTTGCTTTCAAAGAGGAGATTTAGCGAGCAGGAATTGCAGTATCTCTTCAAAACCACTTATTGTAAAAAAAAAAAAAAAACATAGGAAATTTGGAAAAGGTGCAAAAAAATGCAAGGCTGACTTGAAAATTTCAGCAGTTAAAATGCATGTAGATAAACTAGTAGAGCTTGGAGCTAACAAGGTCATGGGTCATTCCCAGGGATAAAATGGATAGATTGAATGCTTTGTAAGACACTGTGAATAAAAGTGTCTGCCAAATAGATATTTAGTAAACTGATTAATTTGATATAAAAAGTAGCAATAGCGTTAGCACGCAGTGATCTGAGGGATTTAATCTGTAAATGTTTTTCTTCAAATCTCAATGCTATTGTACATTTGACATACTCATTTTGGTGAAAAATTTACATTATTTAATTAGTGCTATTTACTCTTTTGATATTATAATTACACTGTAAATAGGTTGCTGTAAATTTTACAGTAACTTAAAATGTTTACAGTATGATTACTGAAATTGCATTTACGGTACAATAATGTATTTACTGTATTTTATGTTCTGGTATTATTTTTAATTGTTGAACATTTTCTTTTTAAAAGTACAAATTACAAATCTTGAACTCTCAGATGCACTAGCTTAAAAAAAAAAGGGCATCACCACAGTCCCCATGGGGACTTTGTATCATGAAAAAACATACACATACTGAAAATCACAAATTAGCAAGTACACTACCATAGTAAAAATATTTCAAAATGTTACTGTTTTTGCAGTACTTTGGATCAAATAAATGCAGGCTTGGTGAGCAGAAGAGACTTCTTTAAGAAACATTAAAAATCTTACTGTTCAATAACTTTTGACTGGTAGTGTAAATAAAATACAGTAAAAATGAGTTTGTGGTGTTGTGTTAAATTTCAGTCATTTTGACAGTAAAAGTTGACAAGCTCTCCGATGAGAAACAGCAGGATGGGATTCAGGCTGCACCCTCTTTCCAAAATTCCAGCTGATCTGTGACTTTCAATGCATTTGGTGCCACAAATGTTGACTGTCTGAATGAACCTGCAAGCACAAGAAAAAAAAAAACATTATTTTTCAAAGCAGTGTTTACAGAATTTGCCTCAACTGTCAAACTTGTTGGTGCTGTATGCACTTTGACGTTAATAAAAACGTTATATACTACATCTGAACGCACCTACAAGGAAGGTACATAATTAGTTGATAATCCATCATATTCAAATTATTAAAGCTCCATTTTTTACAATGCATTCTTAATCAGTAGAGCAACGTGCTGAAATAATGGGTTTGATTACATTGGCAGTTCTACAGTGAGTGGATATCCGGGGCTTAGCCCAGAAACATTAATGCATGTATCAGAATACACGGGATACACTTCAAATAAAATAGGCTATGCTGAAAAGTTACATTGGCTAAGTGGCTTAATTTTTTAAAGAGACAAGTATAATGAATTATAATCTGCACTTACAAATTGCATAAATAATATGAAATTAATGTTTTAATTAATAATATTTAAAGTCATTGAGTCATTTATTCAATCGATTCGTAAAAAACTACTGATTCATTCAGGAACAAAGTAAGAAACTGTTTTTATGTTTTAAGAATGGGTCAGTGAATCACTGATTCAAGGCGTTCAAAAAAGGTAAATCAATTCTGTAATGAAACACTGCTGTGTGAAGAGATGCACAACATGGCTTTGTTTAGAACCGTTTCTGCGAAACAGAGCAAAAAGACAATATTTTCTTCACAATTTAAATCACTTATTATTTTAATATTAGGTATTCTTTATATTAACTTCTTGGTTATTGAATTGTGTTGTCCTCACTCTTAGTAAAGCCTGCCACAGACCAGGCTAAATGCTAACTAATCTGTTCATATAATCACTCTAAATGCGTGTCTGTGTATCCAAGAAAGTCTGTGCATATAATAGGCCTACTTAAAAATCTATATTTGATGCTATACAGTAACAATAATCTAATTTATTTAAAGATACCTGAAGCAGCTGCATTTTGATGCACACAAGACATTGTAATAAAAACATTTGGGGCTTCAGCCCCCTTAGCCCACCCCTAGCTCCACCCCTGTTAGACTCCCAGGGAATGAATAACTTAATAAAATGTGTACTTTAAATACAATGTAACTTGCTTTGGATAAAAGAATCTTGCAAATGCATAAATGTAAATGCAAAGTAAAACAAAATGTATTTTGTGTTACCTAATTCTGCATTTCTGTAAAATGGACAGCTGGCTGTATGATGATTCTGCCTCTCATAGTCAGGATTCTGTTTTTGCTTGGAGAAATCTCCTGTAACAGACAGAGTCACAACATCATTTTTGTGTTACTGTAGTTTATGATCAGAAAAAAACTGCCGTACAGTAACAGAATTTACATTTTAATAAAATAAACATTTTTAACATTGATTTATCAGCAAAACATGCTATATTAATATATTGCTAGCATGTTCCTCTCTTTAAAAAGTCAACCTGTTCTGTGAGTTAGTGGAGAACAGCAGCTAGAGGCTAATTTAGTAACAGTAACGTTAGATAAGCTGATGGAAGCTCATCTGTTGTTAGCACCGCTACGATGGCAATCACAGGAAAAGGCTCCAATACACCTCCGATGCAGACGACATGACCACAAACTTGAAAATAAAATACAAAAGATGTTCTTAACAGTGGTGTTTCTTAAGGGCAGCAGAACGTACAAACGTGTTTCTCGGTTTAAATAAGGTTTATTTCGACTAATATAGGTGACCTTAACTTACTCACCAGTTGATGTCATCAGTCTTTTGGCAGCATTCTGGCCGTCATTCAGAAAAAAAGGCTCCAACTCCCGACATGAAAAATGACACGATGAATAATGTCAGTTTGCTGTTAACAATTAAGTGAAAACATCTTAAAATATCGCAGTTTTGCATAAAACAGAAATAATATACTAACCTTTTTGTCCAGTTAAGTGTTTCTCTTTTGTCCTTTTATGGCCAGATTGACCACTTCAACTAAACAGTCAAAAAAGAAATCTCCCTTGCCATTGGTCAGTTTTTCGTGGGCAAGTTCACTACTGTAAATTGATTTACAGTAGTGAGGAAATACAGTAGTGACCGTATATTTTCCCATAATCCTTTGCTGTTTACAGTAAAATACTGTATACACATTTTACAGTATCATACTGTACATATTACAGTAAAATACTGTTCAAATTACAAAAATCAGTTACAGTGTACTGTATGTAAATATAAACATATATATACTTTTTGTTTTTAGATATTTTCAGATAAAAGTGGTACCACAATGTACCCTGAGGCTTATTATTCGTGAGTGAGTCAGTGTGCGGTCACTATGTACAAACATTTGGTCGCACTGCCTTTTAGAATTCCACTGCTGTGCGCCCTTTCCCAATCGCCATCTCTCTCTGTCTCTCTGTCCATTGGGTGCAGCAGGGAGTGCTGCAAATGTTTGAAAGTCACCTTTGCATAGTCACCTTTTCACACCCTTCCCCCAACATTCTTGTCTCTGAGCACGTACGGCTCTGACTAATGATGTGCAAGGCTTTTTCAGATGCTGCTGCTGACTGCACAGACACAGAAAAAAGGAAAAAGAAAAATGAAGCAATCTAAAAGCACTCAATAGAAAATGTGATATTCATGATTTGGGATTCTGCCACGCAAAAAGCCAGAGCCAGTTACCCTGTCATAACCACACAGACGTGCCTGGCATCCACACGGAGAATATCCTAGCACCAGCGCTAGGGTTGAGAATCGAGAACCGATTTTTATTCCATTTTGTGTACAGTGACGCAATCGGCCTTCAAATGCAGCCTTCGTAGGAAGCGGGCTTTGAATTGGGACAGCCTTCGTTGCGCCGCCATGACGCAATCGGCCTTCAAATGCGCACTTCGAAGGATGTAGCCTATGAATTGGGACACAGCAATTGTCATTCACAAGAAGAGGATCTAAAATACACCTCCGACGTTGCAGACTACATCCAGACTAAAAATCTGAAAATAACAAACAAAAGAAGTACGTTACTAGAAAATACTGTTTAAAATCTCCACTGAAACAGTGATGTTGCCTAACGCACTTTACCTCAGTATTTCACGTTAATTCGCTGTTAAGGTTAAATAACGACTCCCCAGAGGAGCTAACTTGCATTAAAGGGCAGCAGAACGTACAAACGTGTTTAGGTTTAATAAGGTTTATTTCGACTAATATAGGTGACCTTAACTTACTCACCAGTTGATGTCATCAGTCTTTTGGCAGCATTCTGGCCGTCATTCAGAAAAAAAGGCTCCAACTCCCGACATGAAAAATGACACGATGAATAATGTCAGTTTGCTGTTAACAATTAAGTGAAAACATCTTAAAATATCGCAGTTTTGCATAAAACAGAAATAATATACTAACCTTTTTGTCCAGTTAAGTGTTTCTCTTTTGTCCTTTTATGGCCAGATTGACCACTTCAACTAAACAGTCAAAAAAGAAATCTCCCTTGCCATTGGTCAGTTTTTCGTGGGCAAGTTCACTACTGTAAATTGATTTACAGTAGTGAGGAAATACACTAGTGACCGTATATTTTCCCATAATCCTTTGCTGTTTACAGTAAAATACTGTATACACATTTTACAGTATCATACTGTACATATTACAGTAAAATACTATTCAAATTACAAAAATCAGTTACAGTGTATATTTGATATTATTAGTAGTAGTATTTTATATTTTTGCTATTTACTACTTTGATGTATTTAAACTGCAACTGTTTCCATGCTAAACTGGATGCTATTTTATATTTGGCAGTTTGAGCTGCACATTCTGGTGAAAGATCGGCATTTTTTAATCATGTGAATTACTGCAGGTTTTCTACAGTGCATTTCTGAGGGTTAAAGAGCTGATATTGTACTGATATTGATATGCTTTTGTATCATGTAACTTTTTGTCCGTCCACTTATTGTGTTCATCAAAGGTCAGAATTTAATTTTAAATAATGCTTTTTCACTCCCTTTCTGGTCTTTAAATTAATCTTTTGGCAATCCATCAGGGCAGGATGAATACTCAATAGGTTTTGATATGTAAATATGCTCTGCCATATGTTAATGTACTTATGGATTTTAGGCATAGTCATAAAGGTTTCTGAACCCACTTCTGCTGGCATGAAGCTTTGTGTTGTGAATGTTAGAGAAGGTCTGTACAGAATATATCCACTTTAAAAGCAGATCTGTTAAATTATTAAGTACTGTACAGCATATCTTTGTTCCCTTTCAGTCGGTCACTCCGAGTCACGTCGGTGATCTACGAATTGGGATATCGCTTCGATAGACCAATCTACTTCGAGTGAAAACTAAACGAGCCAATGCACATTGGCATGCAATTATTGCATCCAGCTGCCGGTGATCACAGCGTGAGTATAATAAGGCAGCAGGTGCAATGCATACCAACTTTTCGCTTCGGAGCCGAGCGACAACATCGTTCTGCTCTATATTCATTTTGAGAACTACGAGTTCAGCACGCTCTCAGAAGCTTTCTGTGTTGGCGAGACGGCGCTTCAGCGGTGGTCGTTCCAGTGTCGAGTGGGTTGCGCACTTCAGGCTGCACTACCCCCTGTCGTGTTGCAAGCGGCCATCTCCCCTGTGCGCCTCAGCACTAAAAGAGCATTTCCTAAAGAGCAAATTTCTCTAAAAGAGCTCCACAGGTTGGTCATTATAAAGACGATGGATCGTCCTTATAAGGATGCGGTTTCACCCGTGTGTTTCTGGGTGCGGTCGTTACCTGGCACCGGGTGATGGTCATGATCGCTGCCTCACGTGTCTGGGCATCAAGCACGCTGAGGTGGCCTTCGTGGATGAGACATGTTCTCATTGCGGGAAGATGACCATCTCGGAGCTGCGAACCAGGCTCCGCTACCTGCGAGGGGGCGGAGTCCCGTTGCTGCTGCCGCGATCTGGGGCTCGTTCTGGTGGACAGGAGAGAACCATTTCCAGCAGTAGCGCGGGCGGTTTGAGGGTTACAGTGATGTAGCATCGGAGGGAGAGCTGTCCGATGAAGATTCGGCCACGCTGCCGCCCTCCAGGACGGTGGCAAAGCCGGAATCGGATCCGGAGATGACAGCTATGATTTACCGGGCCGCCGAAAGGGTCGGGCTCGAGTGGAAACCTCCACCGTGTCCCGAGCCCTCAAGGCTGGATGATTGGTTTCTCGGGGTGGCTCGCACTGGTTCTCAGCGCCCCAGACCGGTGCCTTTCTTCCAGGAAGTGCATGACGAGCTCACCAGGTCATGGATGGCACCTTTTACTGCCAGAAACCGGCCGGCGGGCTCCT
>NW_015548229.1:754656-755515 GCF_001515605.1 Sinocyclocheilus anshuiensis | reverse complement strand
GGGTGGTAGCGATGCAATGGTGTCCTAAGTCCGCCTCCTCCTGGCGGGGAGACCCGGTACTTCCTTCCCGGGCATGTAGGCATTCGTCTGGTCTAACCGGCGGTGCCTATACGGTTTGCGGGGAAGCTGCTTCCGCCTTACACGCCATGGCGTTACTGCAGGTGCAGCAGGCGAAGGCACTGAAGGACCTGTACGAGGGTGGTCATGATCTGGAAGTTCTGAAAGAGCTCCGAACCGCCACTGACCTCGCAATCCGAGCGACGAAGGTCACCGTGAGTTCTCTGGGTCGTGCGATGTCCACACTTGTGGTCCAGGAGCGCCATCTCTGGCTGTGTCTGGCTGACATGAGGGATGCCGACAAAGTACGATTCCTCAATGCCCCTGTGTCCCAGACAACTTCGTTGCCCAGCAGTTCTCGGCTGCACAGAAGCAGGCTGAGGCGATTCGTCACATCCTGCCCCGGCAGGCAGCTGCTGCCTCCACCCGTCCACCGGCCGCAGCGCCCCAGCCTGCTCATCGCCAAGGGCAGCCCCCTGCATCCGCCCCTGCTCCCGCGCCGCATCCGCAGCAACCTCCAGTCAAGCTGCCCCGTGGAGCCGGGCGTAGGCAGGCCGCCCCGCCCGTCCAGGCCCCTGTCAAACCTGGCGGTAAACAGAAGAACAAGCGGCCCTGAGACGGGCGACCCAGAGATGGAGGGATCTGCTCTTCGGGAGATGGTGAACGCACCACTCCCTCCCCCGGAGGAGGGCCGGGTGGAGAATCTTTTGTTTAATTTTTTCCCGCCGTTGGCCTAACGGCCGACGGTACCCAAATTCTCGACAAAAGAGCAGTTTCCTTTATCTCTGGGTCCCAGGAGGGC
>NW_015548229.1:749599-751639 GCF_001515605.1 Sinocyclocheilus anshuiensis | reverse complement strand
GATCCGACACATCCTGCCCCGGCGGGCAGCTGCTGCCTCCACCCGTCCGCCGGCTGCAGCGCCCCAGCCTGCTCGTCGCCGAGGGTGGGCCCCCGCGTCTGCCCCCGCTCCCGCGCCATATCCGCAGCAGCCTTCAGCAAAGCGGCGTCGTGGAGCCGGGCGTGGGCGGGCCACCCCACTTGTCCAGGCCCTCATCAAACCTGGCGGCAAGCGGCCCTGAGACAGGCGACCCAGAGATGAAGGGATCTGCTCTTCGAAAAGATGGTGAACGCACCACTCCCTCCCCCGGAGGACGGGCAGAGATCGCAGTCCTACTGGCGAAGGATGCGATAGAGCCGGGCCCTCTGGCCGATATGAGGTCGGGGTTTTACAGCCCTTACTTCATTGTACCCAAGAAAGTCGGTGGGTTATGGCCAATCTTGGATCTGCGAGTTTTGAACCGGCCCTTCATCCGGCTACCTTTCAAGATGTTGAAAAAGAGCAGTTTCCTTTATCTCTGGTTCCCAGGAGGGCACGAAGAGTTGCGGACGGACTAACGCCGGACCTCACTCATCCTCCTCCAGACCTTTGGAAACTCCATGTCTGGTCCCTGGACGGGACACGGAGGTTCTAGGTGACCTACCCCAGGAGGTAGTGAACACCATCACTTCGGCAAGAGCACCGTCTATGAGACACGCTTACGCCTTGAAGTGGAACCTCTTTGTCGAGTGGTGTTCTTCTCACTGAGAAGACCCCCGGCGATGCCCGATTGCGGTCGTGCGTTCCTTTCTGCTCGCAGCACATCACGATGCAGTGGACAGCTGGTCCCTGGTAAAGCATTACCTGTTTGTTAGGTTCCTGAAGGGTGCCAGAAGGTTGAAGCCTCCTAGGACACCCCTGATACCCTCCTGGGATCTCTCTGTTGTCCTGGCTGGACTTTAGAGGGGTCCCTTTGAGTCGCTAGATTCAGTTGAGCTGAAGTTCCTGTCTCTTAAGACAGCGCTCTTGATTGCGCTCACTTCCATCAAGAGGGTCGGGGACCTCCAAGCATTTTCAGTAAGTGAAGAGTGCCTTGTGTTCGAGCCGGCCTACTCTCACATTGTCCTGAGACCCCGGCCTGGATACGTGCCCAAGGTTCCCACTACGCCTTTTAGGGATCAGGTGGTGAACCTGCAAGCGCTGCCCCAGGAGGAGGCAGACCCAGCCCTGGCTTTGCTGTGTCCCGTCCGAGCATTAAGGAGCTACGTAGACCGGACACAAAGCTTCAGGACCTCAGACCAGCTCTTTGTCTGTTACGGAGGCTGGCAGAAGGGGAATGCCGTCTCTAAGCAGAGGATGGCCCACTGGATTGTGGATGCCATCACCCTGGCTTATCAGGCACAGGGTGTGCCCTGCCCATTCAGGCTGCGAGCTCACTCAACTAGAAGTGTTGCATCCTCCTGGGCGCTGGCTCGTGGAGCCTCGCTGACAGATATTTGTAGGGCTGCGGGCTGGGCGACCCCCAACACGTTCGCTAGATTCTATAGCCTCCATGTGGAGCCGGTATCCTCCTGTGTTCTCACCTCAAACGGGTAGTGGCGCCGAGAGGCCCCGGTTAGTGTCGGCTTGCTAAAACTGCTCTAGAGTGTCCTACAGTATACCCTGTTGAGATCCTCCATCACCGTCGGCAGCGGACGCGGCTGAACATCCGGCGCCGGGCCTTCACGATGAATCCGCGAGAACCGTGGAAGGCTGGGTTCCATATTGAGACCTAAGCGGTTCTCGTATGTGTATAGCCCACGGTATAGCCATAGAGCCCGTGTTTCCCCGGCAGACTTCTGCCTTTCCAAGAGGGTTACAATCACCTCCAGTTCTCCATATACACCTAAGCGGATGCTATATGTGTATTTGCTTCCAAAACCTCCTTCGGGAAGGATGGGGCTTCCGCAGAGTCCCTGTTCCAAGTGGAGCGGGTACGTTTTCCCAGTGTTATCCAATCTCACTCAGCAAGGTAGTGCTTGGAAAAATGGTGAGTGGAACTACTTGTCCCGAGCCCCGGCCTACACCAGATAGGGGCGCAGG
>NW_015548229.1:747388-747781 GCF_001515605.1 Sinocyclocheilus anshuiensis | reverse complement strand
TCCAAGTGGAACGGGTACGTTTTCCCAGTGTTATCCAATCTCACTCAGTAAGGTAGTGCTTTGAAAACTGGTGAGTGGAACTACTTGTCCCGAGCCCCAGCTTACACCAGATAGGGGCGCAGGCGGCTCGCACAGGGCACTGGAAGGGGCAGCACCATGACACTTTGGTAGGGATCCCAATTCGTTGGTCACCGACGTGACTCAGAGTGACCGACTGAAAGGGAACGTCTCGGTTACGTATGGTAACCCTCGTTCCCTGAAGGAGGGAATGGAGACGTCACGTCCCGTCGCCACGGTTGCTGTACCACCGCTCGGCTCCTCAGCGAAAACCTGGTATGCATTCCACCTGCTGCCTTATACTCACGCTGTGATCAGCGGCAGCTGGATGAAATA
>NW_015548229.1:727218-747124 GCF_001515605.1 Sinocyclocheilus anshuiensis | reverse complement strand
GAACGTCTCGGTTACGTATGGTAACCCTCGTTCCCTGAAGGAGGGAATGGAGACGTCACGTCCCGTCGCCACGGTTGCTGTACCACCGCTCGGCTCCTCAGCGAAAACCTGGTATGCATTCCACCTGCTGCCTTATACTCACGCTGTGATCAGCGGCAGCTGGATGCAATAATTGCATGCCAATGTGCATTGGCTCGTTTAGTTTACACTCGAAGTAGATTGGTCTATCGAAGCGATATCCCAATCCGTCGGTCACCGATGTGACGTCTCCGTTCCCTCCTTCAGGGAACGAGGGTTACCATACGTAACCGAGACGTTATTTGTACTAACTTAATGGCTTTAAAAAAAAAAAAAAAAAGAAACTACTGATAATGAATCACAGTGATTTCCATCTGCAGTCATCTTATGGTTTGCACCCATTCTAGGTAACAGAGACTTATTATCTTCCAGAAAAACTCTCTGGGGTCATTGTTATTGCACAGCAAGATACCGAATGAAATTTATCTGGCCTCAGCATTTCAATATGAAAATAACACTAATGTGTGATCTGTTGATAGTAATTAAAGTTTGGATAGCTGAACCTTGGGTAGTAAAATGTCTATTTATTTTCATCTTTCATTTGTTCTTTGCTATTGGATAATCTGGTATATACCAAGATTGGCCTTTTGACATGACTCGGATTCGAACCCACATGAACGCAGCAGATCTTCATGTATTGCGTATTCTACCCATCAGCATTTACTCATAAAAGAAACATGCATTTATCCGGAGGCCGTCACCAAATTTGAAGAAAATAAAATGGCTTCATATGCATCGAATTCTTCATTAGGATAATGCACTTGGGTATAGAAACAATTCTGTTTTTCTTTTTCCCCCGGTAAGAAGTGCCTAATGTATGCAAATCCATGCATCAGCCTTCAGGTGGTTCTAAAATAAAAATGTCTCTAAACAGGCGTATACAAGCACGTCTTATTCTCTTCCTCTTTAACTATTCTGAGGTCATAAGTTTATAACACCACGCTATCATTATCAGATAAGTCAAGCGGTGAGAGTTTCAAGGGAATGGTTGAGTAGAAGGAAATCCTTGCGTTAGGCCAAATATTCTGACTAACAAGATCTTTAGGGTGCCTCGTGGCAAGGTGTGCCATTTAGTGTCAGGAACCGCAGCGGCGGGTTCAAGGAGAGCTGCTCTCACTGATTGATGAAAGAGGAGGAAGGATGTATCCGTATCCTAGCCTCCTCAGCTATACGTCCACATCCTCGGCTTGTTTTTCACCCAGGGAGAGTGCATTATGTGTGAAGAGTGGCGTTCTCTGCAGGGTGAGCCCTTTCGGGTCAACAGAGGTGATTTCGAACACAAAAGCTCTTTGGACTGTTGGGAGGAAGTCATGCGGTAAGTCTTGCATCCACTGTGAATCACAAACACTCGCCATTCCAGCCAAATCGTCACCCTCACAGGCTGATTTGTCAAACAGAAGGGTTTCTTTCACCTGCTCTCTCTCCTTCCTCACTGTCACGAGAGTCTCCAAGCTGCCTATTTGACAGTATTGATCTTTTTTTTTCGCCTCAGGACTGTCTACATGCTTGTAGCTTGATAGACTAAGCTCTGGGTTGGTTTTTATTCAGAGGGTGTGGGAGATAAGCTTTTAAGACATCATTGGAATAATCAAACTCTTATGTCAGACAGGATGAGGTGAGAGACATTTCGAAGAAACCCATGCAGATGTAGTACATCCTGACATCCAGCAATGCTCCTGCTAGGATTTGAGTCATGTCCCTGAATATTGAAAACTAATTGTAATCTTCTTCATTTATTTATTCTAGTTGGCACTTAGAATCCAATTTACAATTTACAACACAAATGCCATGGCAGTTTTACATGTTTTTTTTTGTTGTTTTTTTTTAATGTAGAGTATTGGTAAACAATATCAGACCGATGCAGTGGAAATATATGTTTACACCAATGTACAACATTTTGGAGTACTACTACTTAATGGTTTTTGTGTGAACAACTCCTTAACATACTCACACTTTTGTTGTTTCCAATCTGTATACTTTTTTTTTTATTTAAAATTATTTAAAACTTTTCTTAAATGTTTTATGCTATTTGCAATTTTGCTATATTTATTTATTTATTTAAAATATTTTGTTATTCGCTATTTTGATTTATCTAAAGTATTTTACTATTTAAAAAAAAATTAAACTTGGAATTTGCATATCAGTTGTCTGAACTGTTTTTGCATATTATATTATATTATTATATTATATTATATTATTATATCATATCACATCATATCGTATTATATGATATGATATGATATGATATGATATGATATGATATGATTTAGAATCCAATTTACAATTTACAACACAAATGCCATGGCAGTTTTACATGTTTTTTTTTGTTGTTTTTTTTTAATGTAGAGTATTGGTAAACAATATCAGACCGATGCAGTGGAAATATATGTTTACACCAATGTACAACATTTTGGAGTACTACTACTTAATGGTTTTTGTGTGAACAACTCCTTAACATACTCACACTTTTGTTGTTTCCAATCTGTATACTTTTTTTTTTATTTAAAATTATTTAAAACTTTTCTTAAATGTTTTATGCTATTTGCAATTTTGCTATATTTATTTATTTATTTAAAATATTTTGTTATTCGCTATTTTGATTTATCTAAAGTATTTTACTATTTAAAAAAAAATTAAACTTGGAATTTGCATATCAGTTGTCTGAACTGTTTTTGCATATTATATTATATTATTATATTATATTATATTATTATATCATATCACATCATATCGTATTATATGATATGATATGATATGATATGGTATGGTATGGTATTGTATTGTATTATATTATATTTATTATAGACAGATATATTTTTTGCTTCCTTCAGACAGAACTTCATTATAATTTATTTCAGCTAACTCCTGTTCAGAAAACGGCATTAGAATAATTTGAAGGTCCTTCAGCCATGACTGCTTAATTCAAGCCTTGTACCAGCAGCTCTATAGGCCCTATTAGGTATTGAATAGAAAATCAAGTCTAGCAAGGCTCAACAATATTGTTAATTTTTGTGTGAAGAACTAAAAAATACCTGAATAAATGAGTCCAAAAATTGGCCGAAACGATGTGACTCATTGAAATGAGTCATACTGTAAGAATGTTGTAATGTCTTAGAAAATGTCATGAATGTGACCTGTAATCATCCTGTTCTCCTCTCTGTTCACCTCTTCCTACTTTTTTTTCTGTAAGGTTTTGTTCCTGTACAGCAATGAGTGATTTAGTGAGTTGGACTCATGTTGTGTTAGTTGATTTCCTGTTATCTGCATGCCAAAACCTCTCTGATTACTCAGACACATAGTGAGACGGAGGAAATTACGCTAGAAAGTTTATAAATGTGCTTCCTGTCCTGATGAATTATACATTTGCCTCTTTTACACACACACACACACACACACACACACACACACACACACACACACACACACACACACACACACACACACACACACACACACACACACACACACACACACACACACACACACACACACACACACACACACACACACACACACACGTTTGTTAAGCACAGGTTTGCAGAAAAACTGTCTCCTGCTACTTTACAGTCCACAATAACAAAGTACTTTATTTGCATTTATTTTAATATTATTTTTAATGTGTAGAATCTTACCTTTTAAATATGATTTCACTACCATCACAACAACCACTTTATGCATTTATTAACTGAGGTAACAGGTACTTTGATCATTAACTTAGTATTAATTATTAAACAATGACATTATTTGATTTGTAATACATTATTAATATACAATTTAAAATATAGAAATATACAATTACATTTAATTTAAAAGTTTAAATGCACTACCGTTCAAAAGTTTAGGGTTAATATATTTTTTTAAAGTCTTATATGCTCACCAAGGCTGCATTTATGCAATCAATAATACAGTAAAACAGTAATATTATGAAATAAAATTACAATTTAAAAGAACTGTTTTCTATTTCAATATATTTCAAAAGTGTAATTTATTCCTGTGATGACAAAGCTGAATTTTCAGCAGCCATTACTCCAGTCTTTAGTATTACATGATCCTTCAGAAATCATGCTAATATGCTGATTTGCTGCTCAAGAAACATTTCTTATTATTATCAGTGTTTGAAACAGTTGTAACCATGTTTGGATTCCTTTATGAATAGCACGTTTAAAATAACTTTTTTTATAACAATGTGACATTCTTTACTGTCACTTTTGATAAATTTCATATTTTCTGAATAATAGTATTAATTTCTTAAAAAAAAATAAATAATAATAATAACAATAAATAAAATAAATTAAAAAAAAAAATCGTACTGACCCCAAAACTGTTGAATGGCAGTGTATTTAAACTAAGTTTTAAAATAAAATGTTATTCTAAATGTATGCATTTTAAATTGTATATTGATAATGTATTACAATTTAAATAGTCAATGTTTTTGTGCACTCTTCATTAGTATTACTGTCCACATGTGTACATGAACATTTCTAATAAAAAATGTGACTAAACTTTAAATAGTTTTGCAGTATGTGTTTCGCAGAGGTCATATTTTTATAATTCACTGAGAATATAATAAATCCTGATTAGTTTGTTCTATATGGCCAGAGGATTTGTAACACAAACTATTGATTAAACCTCTTGCCCTTTGGCAGTTGTAGTGAAAAGTGTGTGTGCTTCCTTCGTTTTCTCCCCCTCCGCTTACTGGCTGGAAATGTATTGCTGCAACACTGCAAGATATCCAGCATCCATAATTGAGGAGCATTTGATAAATAGCTGGTATTTTCCATTTGCCAGATGTGGATGGCTAAAGACTGTTTTGCAGGAGGAAGCTCACCATGGCCACATCCTTCTGCAGAGAACGGTTTCAACCTGATAATTTAGCATGCAAATCATGTAAGGAGAAATGTGACCTATTTATTTCCCATAAAGCAGTGTCTGTGCTCAGAATGTAAAGAGAGAAGTTCTCTAAATGCTTCTGAAACATTTATGGTCTATATGTTAATATAAACTCTGTCTGAGCGGTCACACTTTAGTTTGGGGACCAATTCTCACTGTTAACTAACTATTAACTACAACTTTTGCCTCAATAAACTCCTAATTTGCTGCTTATAACTAGTTAATAGTGAGAACTGATCCCCAAACTGAAGTGTAACCTCAACATAAGGAGTTAATGAAAAGACTGAAATTGTTCTGCTGAGTTGCAAGTGTTTTTTGTTTTTTTAAAGAACCAAGTAGTGTGCATGTCTGCATTATGATGGGTTTCAAATATTAAATGGTTCTGCATTCACAGTAATACAAACGAACATGTTTAGATTCATTATTGTGATCTTATTGGATTTAGTGTGGCTTTTAAAGTAGTTCATATTAGCTTGACCTTTAAAGGCAAAATATTGACCAGAAATGCTGTTTTATAGCATGGAGTTGCTAAATGCTCAGTTACAGTAATTTAGCACTGTTCCACTGTCCCGCAAAACCCGCAGCCATGAAACCTTGATCATATTGCATGCCAGTCAAGTAGGCTACTGCCTCAAATTTCTCTTAAAGGTGCATGACGGTTGAATGGTCTAGAACTTAAGAAAGTAACACTATTTATGAAATGGCTTTTTTAATGATTTTATTGTTTTATAGAGTTTATAAAGATTTCATAGTTATTAAAAATAATTTTCTCAATGATTCTTCTCATTCTCTATATTGCAGTATTAATTAATATACAGTAAATTATTTTTTTTTATTAAATCATAAATTAAATGCAGAATAAAAGGTATTTGCAAATAAAAAAAGAAGAAAAAAAGAACCTGTCTAGTTGTCATTTATAATTTTTTTACATTATACAGTCCGAGTCAAGCTGTGAGAACATGATGTTCCCTTTGCAACTTACTGACGTCGCTAAATGTGGATTTGAAAGAAAGGAGTTCTGGAGAAGTCAGATTTATCTCCAGCCATCCAAGATAGCATGCGGATGTGGGCCATTTAATGCAACGATTCGGCACTGCTGGCCTTCTTATGGCCCAGACAAAATGGATGTAAGCCTGAAGTGGCCCATAAGTAAAATACCAAAAATGTATCAAATCACATGTGGGCCTCTGTAGGCAAAGATGCGGTGTTCACGGCAATGTGTAATCTGAATGTTGCCCTAAAGTGGCCCATGTGGTAAACAGTGAATATGGCCCAAATAGTGCCAACCAAATGTGGGCCACCTTTGGCAAAAATGTGGCACGATCGACAAAGGCCAATCAGGGTGTAAACCAAATGTGGTCCACATATGTTTCAGCAAATGTGGCCCAGGTATATTAAAACGTATCTGGGCCAGTTTTGGCAAAGAAATGGCACAGTAAGCACTGGCTAATGTGGCTGTGAACCTAAAGTGGCCTGTATATGATGCCACAAATGTGGCCCAGTTATCCTAAAATGTATCTGGGCCAGTTTTGCAAAAAATATGGCACAGTAAACCCTGGCTAATGTGGCTGCGAGCCTAAAGTGGCCTGTATATGATGCCACAAATGTGGCCCAGTTATCCTAAAACATATCTGGGCCAGTTTTGGTAAAAATATGGTACAGTAAGCACTGGCTAATGTGGCTGTGAGCCTAAAGTGGCCCGCATTTAAAATGACAAATATTGCCCAAATAATTAATAACAATTTGGGCCACTTTTGGCAAATATAAGGCACAGTCTGTCACAGCCATCAGCTGGTGTGCCTGGGATAGCCATCAGAGGGCACTCTTTTGTTCACTGTTGGTTTGTTTTGGACTTCAGTTCCCATCACCCCTTGCGCTCATGATTGTTTTACTGCCACCAGCTGTATGTCATTGACTCATTATTCCGTGACAGAATACTGCAGCCATTTCAAGATCTAGCAGTTTTTTCAATCATCTTGGGACTATGGATATCTGTATTTCTTCTCCTGCCACTAGGGAGGAGCGGATGGCTCGACTTTAGGGGTTGATGGCTCTGCATCAGCAGGGGATGGAAGTGGGAGGCTTCGCCCAGTTGGACTTTGGCGGTAGGGCTGGAGTATAATGAGGTGGCACTCAAGGACTTCCTAAATGGTTGCCTGGATGATCCTCTACCCCAGTTGGAGATGGAGGGACTTTTGGATCCTAGACTTCTGGGGCTTCGTCAGGTATCTCCATAGTTGAAGTCAGTGGGCAACACCAGGCCAATCAGAACCCTTCCGCAGGGATTTTCCCACCAGCCCTGGCCTTCTGACTCCCACTGAGAAGCGGAGGGTGAGAATGAGGAGGGCAGCTAAGTCCACTCCTGCTGTTCCAGAACCCGTTCCTGAGGAGGCAATTCCAGAGCCCTCAGAGTCCACTCCAGAGCCCGCTCCAGTCCGAGAGCCTTCACAGTCCACTACAGAGCCCACTGCCGACCAGGAGGCCATCCCGGCTCCGCCCAAGCTCCTAGCCCTGCTGGCTCTGCCCAAGCTTTTTGCTCTGTTGGCCCCCGGAGCCTGCCTCAGAGCTCACTCCAGAGTCCATTCCAACTCCTTCTGAGGTGGCAGCTTCTGCTGCAGAACCTTCAGAGGCAGCGGCGTCTGCTTCAGTTCTTCTCTGGGTGGTGGCGCCCACTCCTGAACTCTCTGCCTGTCTTGATGCGGCCAAGAAGGCAGTTCCTGAACTCTCTGTTTGTCCTGATGCGGCCGCAGAGGCCACTGTTAACCTCTTCTTGCTCTCTAGTCCAGCCCAATCTGAGCCATCTTGGTGGTCTCTTGCACCATCAGCTGCACTGAGGTGGGCATCAGCTCCGCCTGCTCTGCCCTGGTGGGCTTACACTATGCCCTGGCCTCCTGCTCTGCCGGCCCCGCCCTGGCTGCCTGCTCTGCCGGCCCCGCCCTGGCTGCCTGCTCTGCCGGCCCTGCCGTGGCCGCCTGCTCAGGTACACGGACATGGCCCGCCATCCCTCCCCCGATCCACCTCCATTCCACCTCCCTCCTGGACTTTTTGACATTGAGTGGAGCGTCTGGAATCAGCTCCTTAAAGCGGGGGTCATGTCACAGCCATCAGCTGGTGTGCCTGTGATAGCCACCAGAGGGCACTCTTTTGTTCACTGTTGGTTTGTTTTGGACTTCAGTTCCCATCACCCCTTGCACTCATGATTGTTTTACTGCTGTATGTCATTGACTCATTAGCTCATCATTATTTATACCATGCTCACCCAGTCTTTTGTTGCTACAGTATTGCACATGTTACTTTGTGTTTTCTGTTTCACCCTGTGGATTACCTTTTTTTGTTTTTGCCTGTTGCTCTGGGTTTTGGATCTCGTCTGGGAAATAAAGCTGCACTTAGATCTTATTTTATTTCCCTGAGTATTCCGTGACACAGTCAGGATTGGCTAATAAGTGTGTAAGCCTAACTTGTCCCACATATGACATGACAAATATGCCCCATATATTATAAATCAGATGAAGGCCACTTCTGGTTTGGATGTAGCACTTGACCCTGGCTAATAGAAAAGGAAGTTTGAAATTGTAAATATGGCCTAATAAAATGTCGCTACTTTTAGTAGGATGCAACACTGTTAACTGATGCAGGGTGATCGGGATATTAGTCTTAAGAATGCTACATACCCAGCAATTTATTTTTGAAAAATGCTTTTGATGGCAGTTTTTTTTTTCATGTTTACTTTTTGTGTTTTCCCTTTTGCACCATTTCCCTTATGTTGATTGTATTTATTCGGTTCAGGTTTGCCTAGTTAATTATCCTTGTTTGGTATGAGTACTTATGTTCACTTTGAGTTTGTCTCGTCTTACGTCTTCATGTCTTGAATGTTTCTGTGCTACATTGTGTTTGGATTTACCTTTGTTGGATTTACCCTTGTTGGATTAAATACTTCTGATATATATATAACCTTTCGTCTTCGTCGTGCGCTCTTTAACACAGTGTAGCAACGACACACACAGACTTACTGTTTAGGTAGAGTCTGAGTGAGAAGCATTTAGGTTCAAACTTGTAATGAACTGTTTTTTAAGTCTTGAAATGTGTCTTTGAATATTTATCTGTGACATTTGAATTGCTGCTTGTGCAAAACTTGGGTTGAGTTGATTTTGCCAAGTAGAACACATTTCTGGAACTTATTTGAACATTTAGGGAGGACATTTTTAAATTTCTCTTTACATTATGTTGAGTATTGTTGATGCATAACTCACTTAAGGCTTAGTGTGGCCCAGATAATGTATATTTATGGTTTATTTTGTTCATTATTAGCTAAAATGAGGCTGTGCAGTGGCCTGCTTGTGGACCACTGCCAAAATGCCACCATTCCATGCAGCATGTGGGCCACATGAGGAATGTGGGGAAGACTAGGATTAGAATAAAAATCAACTGTGGCCTACATTAGGGCCAGTTTTGGTTTATTTGGTTGGCTTACATGTGGCAATGCTAAGGCGTATTGCCAAATCTGGAAAACAGGAGTGGTCCACCCAAATGCCATCATTCTAAACAGTAAGTGGGCCGGAGCAAGGTGTTGGATCTGGGCCAGAATTAAAATCAATGTGGCCCAGATTTGGGCCAGTTCTGCTTTATTTGATTTATTCATGGCTGGCATTGGGTTTTCTTTTGGCTTGCTTGTGGCCCAAATCTGGCAAACAGGAGTGGACCACCCAAGTGCCATCATTCCATGTGAGCCAGATGAAAGTGTCAGGTGTGGGCCTGATCTGGGCCTCAGGAATTTTGCTATCTGGGATCTAATAGGAATCATCTGTGCACTGTTGATGCCTCATGCTCAGTCTAAAATGAATTCAACTGGACAGCACTGGACAGTATGTATAAGGATTTACACCATGGAATGAAATGGTCACTTGTTATGAAATAAGAAATTTATGGGGTGAATAAACCTCCTCCTTCAGAGCAAGTGACCATTTCATTCCATTGTCTATTAAGTGCATAAATGTTGAACCCTTGCGATCTGTCTTGTCATAATAAGGATGAGGAGCATTTATAATTACATCAAGGGATCCTCCCAAGGACGCACACAGTCTTTTTTATCTCTCTCACTTTCATTCTCTCATCCACTTCCTGGCATGATCGTGTATTAGAAGAGTGCTCTCACTTGATTAAAAAATGATTTAGTTGAATATCTTGATTCTAGAGACACTTTGACTGCTTTATTTTTTTGTATGGCTTCCCTGCAAGAGCTATCACAGGTAGAGCATATGATGGTTCTCTTAAAGGGATAGTTCCCTCAAAAATGCACACCCTGTCATTATTACTCACCCTCATGTTGTTCAAACTCATTTGACTTACTTTCTTTAAGACAAATTTTGAACACTTATAAGTTTTGCCTGTTTCTCATACAGAGCTATTGCATGACTTCAGAAGACGTCTGGACCACTTTTATGGTACTTTTTTTGTCTTCCTTTTTGAAGCTTGAAATCTTCAGTCCCCATTCATGAAAAAGAGCAAACAGTACAATTCCAAATTTTTTCCTCTTGTGTTCTGCAGAAGAAAGTCATACGGGTTTGGAATAACATGGGGGTCAGTAAATAAAGACAGGTTTTTATTTATTTATTTGGGGTGAACTATTATGTGAAGGGTTTGGTAGGAAGCCATGGTGGAGCTGCAAAGACATGAGTCAATAACCCTGACCAATACAATAGCGGCCATCACTCAAAGCTTATTGCGAGTTAGCAAATGCTGGCCTATGAAAGAGATGAACTAAATAGGATATTACCCCAGCTGAAGGAGATTGAGGTCTGCTGTAAGACATTAACTTAAACTGTCAGGGTACAGACTGATCAATATACTGAACACATTACACCACGCCGTACACATCTTTATGACTTAAACTTTTTCTGTGTGCTGTAAAAGAATGGGTGACTCTGGAAAGTGGCAGGGGCTGATTTCTTTCCACAATGTCAAAATATATGTTCATTTTGTCGGATGGAAAAACACTCAGAGGCCATTTTCCAGTAATATGATGCACTTTGGTTTCTCTTTAGTGTTTAATTTTATAAAAATGTCAAGCTAGTGAGATCTATTAGATATGGTAGATGTATTACTCTCTAACATACCATGAAAAGTAGGTAGCACTAAAGGAATAGTTCATCCTAACATAAAAATAAAAAACTGCTGAAAATGTACTCACCCTCAGACCATCCAACTTTTTGAAGAGTTTGTTTCTTCATCAGAACAGATTTGGAGAGATTTAGCATAACATCACTTGCTCACCAGTGGATCCTCTGCAGTGAATGGGTGCCGTCAGAATGAGAGTCCAAACAGCTGATAAATACATCACAATAATCCACGAGCAAATTATGTAATGAGTAAATTTTCATTCTTGATTGGAATATTCCTTTAAACAAATCAGATACCCACTTTTAAAATGGATATTTTAATATGTGCAATGTTTTACCTACATTTGAATTAACACAATTTAAAAATCCAGCACAATGCGAATACGCACATTTGAAATTTACAAGCCTGTCTAAGCATATCTTAGTCACCCCCTTCCCAGCATGCACTCTGCTATGAATAATCAATAGAGTTGCATTGCGTAATTGCGCTGTTTTCTCTGCTTAATATTCAATGAACATGAGAGGAAGCACAACATAATTAAATAAATAAATAAATCTGAAACCATGAAAAAAAAAATCTAGTAAATTTCACGTTGAAGTAACACATCTAGTAACACAATGAATTAAACATGACATGTAATGTTGAAGTAGAAAAATAGTAATGAAATAGACTGAAATAGTATTGTAAGACGTGCTCCAGTATTTAATTCATAGTCATGCCGTACTGTAGTCTGTTGAGTTTTGCCTTCAAAATGACCAATACACACATGCTGCTGAACATGTTGATGTGATGTTCCTATTTGTAACATGTTCAAGTGTGTTCGCAGCTCATGATTCAAAGTTATGCAAATGACAAGGTCATGAGGCCGTTGAGAATAATGGAAAAGTTTTAAATTCTTTAGACCAAAGTTGGAAATTTCATCACTGTTTCCTATCGGTACTGAAAGACATTTCAAGGGTACAAATGAATGTCAGAGAAAAGCTTTGCAAGCTACAACAGCAACAAATATCAGAGAACCGGCCATGAACTGGCTTCAAAGACAATCCCTCAAAGAGATGTTGTGTTTGACAACACCATGTCTGTTTTTTCAAATCCATCTTTTTGATTGACAGTGCCATCGCTTTGAAACACAAGTAAGTCATAACTGCAACATGTCAGCTCGGCCAGCATATGTATGCATTTATACGAACTCATTATTTGCCCAACCCCCCTCCATATAGAGCGGTACACTAAGTCATTGTATCTTGAGACGTTTTATTCTCATGACTCTTGGGTATTGAGATGGGCTCACAATAGAAGGATTACGTTGAAGATGTGTCTTGGATCAATAGGCTTTCGTCAACCTGTTCTTACTGATTGTGACCTATATCAGACTTTCAAAGGTGCCAAATACATCAAAACAATGCACTGTTTCGATTTGTAGGAATTAAATGTCTTCGCGATAGGGATTGGACTAATTAAATAAATAGATAACAGGGAAGAGCATTTTAACAGGGAAGAGCACCATGCATATGGATGCTTGCAACATAGCAAGCAAATAATATAGCATTACTTTGCTAAAAGTATTATACTTTAAATGTTATTGTGTGTTCTCATTTGTATATGTGTTGGGAATTCCAAAAGGCTCTTGTTCAAATCAAGTCCTAAAATCATGGACCCTTGATATTTTCCACAATCCTCTCAACAAAACCTTTAATTGGAAATGTCTGTTGAATGAACAATATCAGCTAATTTCATGATGGCAGAGTCAGCCATCCTCAAGCTCTTATCTCTCTTTTACAGCCACTCATCCACGTCTTTTCATCAGCTCGAATTGGCATGATTTGTTTTTCTGTTGGTTTATTTGTTTAATTTAGCTTATGAACTGTTGCATTATGTTTTAGATCTAAAAATCCGGTACAGGGAAAGGATCCCAGGTTCTGGGATGCCATTTACATTGATTCCCTAACTCCAGTGTGTCATTATGCAAAGTTTGTTTAATTAAAATGGCATATAAACCAGTGTTTGAAAGAAACTTAATAAACTCAACTCAACTACATTTTTAGAAGTTAAACTATTTTTCAAAATAGTATAATACTTTCTTTACATGCAGCTACTTTTCTTTCATATGCAGAGTTGATATACTGGTTTATTTTAATGAACCGATTCACTAAAATGATTTGACGATTCATTGGAGACCTCCTTATATATGTCCCTGTGATGCATTCATCTTGTATGCAGTGAGACATCCAGCGTGTTTTATAGTTTAATTAGGTTTTTGTTTAGTTTAAATTTGTTTACATTAGCGCATTTTCTACTTTTATTTCTCACACATTTATATGTGAATGTGTTTACACTTGCATGTTTTCTAGTTTTATTAGCTTTTATCAGTGTAAATTTACGCATAGAGTAGCATTTTCTGCTTTTATTATTTTAGAGCATTATTTACATTAGCATTTTTTGTAGTTTGAGTTGATTTTACTTAGTAATTTTATTTATACGTGCATGTTTTCTAGTTTTATTACTGTTGTTTTTATTTAGTAATTGTATTTATAGTTGCATGTTTTCTAGTTGTAGTTGTTTATTGGTGTACATTTTTGTTTACATTAGCATGTTTTCTAGTTTTATTAGTTATTTATTGTAAATATGTTTACATTAGCATGTTTTCTAGTTTTATTATTTTAGTTATTTTCTAGTATATGTTTACATTAGCATGTTTTCTGTTTTTATTAGTTATTTTATATTTATTGTGCAAGTGTTTTCTCTTTTTTTAGTTTTATAATTTAGTTGTTTTTAGTGTACATGTTTTCTGATTTCTTGTTTTATAAGTTGTTTATTATTGATTTTTTTTTGTTGTTTACACTTCCTTGTTTTTTGGTTTTTAGTTATTCATTAGTGTACATTTTTTTAGACTAGCATGTTTTTTTTTTATCTACAGTAAGTAGTTTATTTCTTTGTTAGTGTAAATTAGTTTATAGTAAACTGAGCTTGTTTGTCATCACCTGAATTGAGATTCACTTTGTGTCAGATTGCTTTGACAATCATAAATTATATGATTTTCTAGTCATTAAAACAAAAACAAAAAAATATTTTTGTGCTAACTACTGTTTCTTTAAATTTATAAGTTGCTTGTTGCTTGAGAAACTACAGTTTCCAGGTAACTTTTCCAGCACCGTTATACACAAATACATGAATCAGTACATCTTTGATTGACATTGCAGGCACCACACAAAGGTTATTCAGGTAACGTATATTTTAAGCATCCATATAATCTTTCTTTCTTACTCTTTTGACTGTGCAATGACAGCTAAACAATATCATTACCATAGTCCACGGTATATTTATAGGCACGTTCCGCCTCCAACGATCAGGTTATTGTAAGTCACAGAGTTCAGAAACCGTAGAGTTGTGAGTACTCAACATCCAATCATCCGGGACATATCTCAGCAAAGTTGACACTAATGCACCGTCGGATGAGAGAAGTGACACATGATAGACCGATATCAGCATGCCCCCAGGCTAAGATTGTGGGGGCTCATGCGCAGACAGGTCTGAAACGGGCCAAACATCCCATAATTAGATCTGCGGGTGGAGAAGGAAATGGCCTCATCATCTGATCGGATAACTGGAGAGCATGGCCAAGAGATTAGAGTCGTGTAATGGTGCAACCATCTCGCTTAACACAAGCAGCCGGGCTGTGATAGACTTGCCAGTCCGATCAGATAGCATCTCATAAACGGTGCCACAGATGGCAGCGCTAGAGGTGAGGATTGCAAACTGATAGGGCACATGCACAGTCATGTTGGGCCTGTTTCATTAAGAAGACTGCCACAGCGGGACGATACACTGCCTAATCTCGTTTGCTGAGTGTGCTTAAAAGGTTTATAAACAGTGATTGATTTGGCTTCTTTGAACTGCTTGCTAAACGGCCTGAGCGTTTCAGTGGCTTCTTATGTCCTGTATGATTTTTACAGTGTAAGGTGCAAACGTAAATGAGGGCAAATCAAATGAGTCATGGTAATTAGCTGCCCGCTCTGGTTCAGCTGCAAGTGATTTAATGTTGACCTTTTAAGTTGGGCATTTCATATATAGCCTATATATAAACACACTACTGGTTTTCTGTTTTAATCAATTTTAATATAACTGTAATTTATTCCTTTGATGTAAAGCTGAATTTTCAGCAGTCACTATTCCATTCACACAATCCTTAATAAATTCATTCATCCATTCATTAATTTGTTCTAATATGCTGATTTGGTTGCTCAATATTTTTGTGGAACCCTTGATACAATTTATTTTTTCAGGATTGTTTGATATATCTTTTGTAACATTCCAAATATCTTTACTGGCACTTTTGATCAATTTAGGCCCAATCCCAATTCTATTTTATACCCCTTCCCCTTCCCCTTCCCCTACCCCTCCGCCTACCCCTTACACACACACACACACATATATATCGGAGATCGCGCAGCTCACACATCCAGGAGAAAAGAAACTTGTCAACGCTGCCCCACTACTTTTATTAATAACAGTTTAAATGCTGAATCGCTACATTATATTTTCCAGCAACGAGAGGATATAATCGCTGTTTTTGAAGTAAACTCACTCTAAAAAGAGAAACGCACAGCCGCGCATACACGCAACTTTCATCTCTCTCTCTATCTTTCTCTCTCTCTCTCGAATTGGCGATATTTGAGAAAAGGGTTTAGCGATTTATAATTATTGGGGGGACTATCCCCCCTCAATGTCTAGGTGGTTATCGCCCTGATCAGACATGAGCATATGTTGTGGCACTATCGTGCAGATATGACGTTAGTTAGCAAATATTAGCGATTTTTTGCAAACATTTCTTGGAGTAACATGACCGTAAATATGAACTCACGATTGAATGTAACATAAAACTTATTATTACTTTTTGTTAAAATCTTTATTAATGCCAAAAATGCTTACATTTATGTGTCTTTTTGTTCGCTCGGGCAGCCATGTTGCCGCTGAAGCCAGTTTACGCTGAAATAATTCATACCCCTTTGTTTGAAGTGTGGTCCCGGAAAATCTTTGTTTGAAGGGCTATCTGGCCCTTCCCCTACTCCTACCCCTCCAACCAAAAGAGAATCGAGACACCCCTACCCCTTCACGTGAACGCGCGAAACGGAGGGGTAGGGGAAAGGGGAAGGGCTAAGGGGTAGAATTGGGATTGGGCCTTAATGTGTCTGTGCTGAATAAAAGTATTGATTTTTGTTAATCTTTACTGACCTCAAACGTTTGAATTGTAGTTTTTCATGGTTTCCACAAAAATCAGCATTGTTAATAAGAAATGTATTGTTAATAAGAAATTATTGTTGCTTTGGTGTTAAGGGAGGTTCAGGGCTTCCTAAAAAAAATTATAATAAAATCTACCATGCTCAAATCTGTTCCTCGTAATGAGGCCTTACAATATATGAATTGCTCGTTAAGTAAATGTTAGGGCCTTGAGCACTTGAAACATCCAAATGAAAAGATACAGTACAGAGAAAGTCAAAAAACAAAGGTGAGGATTTTGAGGGCAGAGCTGGTTATGCCAAAACCAGCTAATGAGGTCTAAAGCTGGAATGCAATTTAAAGACTTAAAATAATAAAATTCTTATTTCAGTATAAACTACCCAATAGGACCATACTCACATATTATAAGAAGGTATTGCAAAGGATAATTCCATAAATGTATTAAATAATTTCACAAGTTTGACAGAGTGTTTGTAGCAAAGTAAATTTAGAAGTTTAACCCTCTATAGGACTAATTGTGAATTTACAGCTTAAAAACCATTCCTGGCTGGTGTTACGATCTTCCCACCCCTATCCGGAATGCTGAATCCCTGACAATTTTCAAGCTACAGCTGAAAACTCATCTCTTTCGAAGCTACTTGACTTCATCATCATCATTATAAAAAAAAAAAAAATCTCTCTCTTTATTTATTCCTTCTCTTTCTAGCTTGTACTTATTTGAACAATGTCTAGAAACTTGGTATTACAAGCACTTCCTGTATCTGTTTGCCTCTTTAAGAAGAATCGCTTTATGTATCCCCAAATTGTAAGTCGCTTTGGATAAAAGTGTCTGCAAAATGACTAAATGTAAATGTAAAAAAATTATTGACATTATATTTTACATATATTTAGATGTAAAATAATTTTCCATTGTTTTTTTCTTAATCTGACCTTTATTAGGGATCCGTCATTTATAACTGATGTTGTCCCATTAGGGTAAATTATTTTTGGCAAATTGTCACACACAATCAAATGCTTTTTCACTATCTGAAAATAAGTGAATGGTCTTACTGTTTCAAAAAACATTAAAAATCTTTATGAACATTACATTTCTTTTCTTGTGCTGCTATATTTAATTTGGAACTCGTGCATGAAAATGTCTAAAACTTGACACAAATTTGGATGCAATTTCACTGCCTCCAAAAATCTTTAAAAAAGGAACCTAAAACACATGCATAAAGGCTACTATACTGCCCGCCAATGCTGGTCAATAGTGCCAGCTACACAAAATATGCATCACATAATAGGACTTTGTCAGTTATGCATGACGCTCAGATTTGTTGGTCTCTGAGTTGTTGTTTTTATAAAAGTGCATTAAAAATGACAAAAAAATGTAGAAAACACATTTGGACTTGTACAATTATATTTTTTATATCTTGAATTTATATGTATTTTCTAGTCTAAAATGAGCTCATTGTGGAGCCTTGAGAGCATGTGACCTAACGTGCTAATGTCTCGTTTACTACTTAGTTAGCAAAAATGTTGTATCAAATTGACCATAGGTGACAGTAAAGACTTTACATTGTTACAAAAAAAAAATACAAATAAATGCTGTTCTTTTCAACTTTCTATTCACCAAAGAATCCTGAAAACATAAAAATATGAAGCATCACAACCAATTTTAACTGTGATAATAATAAGGAATATTTCTTGAGCGGCAATTCAGCATAATAAAAGAATCATGTGACACTGAAGACTGGAGAAATTATGCTGAAAATTCAGTTTTGCATCACAGGAATAAATGAGAAAATGTATTCAAATAGAAAACAGTTATTTTAGTGAAAGTGAAGTGACGTGTGGTCAAGTATGGTGACCCATACTCTGAATTTGTTCTCTGCATTTAACCCATCCAAGTGCAAACACACCTGGAGCAGTGGACAGCCATATTGCTGCGGCGCCCGGGGAGTAGTTGGGAGTTCGGCGCCTTGCTCAAGGGTCTCACCTCAGTCGTGGTATTGAGGGATGGATAAAATCAAGTGATTTTTTTTTTCTTCTACATCCTGTGTCACTCAGAAATACAGTATCGTTCAAAAGTTTAATGGCAGTACGATTTTTTTTTAAATAACTTAATATTTTTATTCATTGCATTAAATCGATCAAAAGTGACTGAAAAATAATGTATAATGTTACAAAAGATTTCAAATAAATGCTGTTCTTTTCAACTTTCTATTCACCAAAGAATCCTGAAAACATATAAAAATATGAAGCATCACAACCAATTTTAACTGTGATAATAATAAGGAATGTTTCTTGAGCGGCAATTCAGCATAATAAAAGAATCATGTGACGAAAAGAGTAGAGGTGTGACCTCGGCATCCTGGCCAAATTTGCCCATTGGCCTCTGATCATCATGGCCTCCTAACAATCCCCATATCTGCTGATTGGCTTCATCACTCTGTCTCCTCTCCACCAGTAAGCTGGTGTGTGGTGGGCGTTCTGGCGCACTATGGCTGCCGTCGCATCATCCAGGTGGATGCTGCACACTGGTGGTGGATGAGGAGATTCCCCCTCACATTGTAAAGCGCTTTGAGTGCCTAGAAAAGCGCTATATAAATGTAATGAATTATTATTATAAAATTATTATTAGTTCACATAAAGCCTTGGAGAGTATAAAAGAGAGTTTTTTTTTCAACAGAAAACAATTACACACATCACTTTTTAATTCAATGAGAAATGATGCTGCAGTTCAGCTATAGCAGTGCCTGGAGTGCACTTTTCCTGATGTCAGACAGATATGAAAGATACTGTAATATAATTAGTTTTCACTGTCCAATTTAGTATTTTTACAATCCCCTCCCTGCTGTTGATGTGGTTGGGGGAAAAGGGAGAAGTGGTTTGTTAATTGAGCATGTGCTAGGAGAAACAGTGATGTCATACATATTTAACCATCTCCTCCTCCTCTCTTGCTCCTCTTATCATCTCTTTCTCATCCATTTCACTCTCAGCTAATGAGCCGGCAGCGGAAGTGATTGTCTTATCGTTCTCATTAACACTGGGCCTCTTTCTTCTGAGTGCTTTAACTCACTGATTTTGTTGCACCAGGAGAGCTGCTCATGTGATTTGACGTCGTATATTGAACGGGGTCTGAGGTTTGGACCGGAGGCTCCATGAAGTTAATGAGTGAGGATAAAAATGATCTGGTGACACTGTAATTATACACCTCCTTCATCAAACTTCTCTCTCTGTAGCTTTGCATCAAAACCATTCAACAATTTTCAGGCATCTTATACACACTTCTGATGTAATGGCTGTTCCAAACATTAGGCAGGAAAATTACATAGCGTTACCTCATATGCTGAATAAATACATTTTTAATTTACAATCTTACTGACCCAAAATGTTTTACTAGTTAAAAAAAGTAGAATGTGTAGAAACAGTTTTCACTCAGAAATTGCTAATACATTTTACAGACAGTTGCAACGAAAGAGCAAGTAAGACATTGAATTTAACATACAATTTTGAAATAGAAAAAGTATAATAGTATTTTTTTTGTAAACATACTCCAGTAATCTTTGTTTCATTTACAACTTTGGAAAAAGTTGTA
>NW_015548229.1:726822-727053 GCF_001515605.1 Sinocyclocheilus anshuiensis | reverse complement strand
TGTATAGTGTTGTTTGTATATATATATATATATATATATATATATATATGTATGTATAGTTTCTGTCTTTCCTTTGTGTGCCTCACTGTTGTCCATGAGTTTGCCTCTCTTCTCACTTCATCAGTGAGTCGGCAGGAGTTTGGCTTTTATTCCTCTGTTGCAGTGTTTCTCTCCACGAAACTTCCTGTATTTCAACAAAAGTCCCCCTTTCTTTTTTTCCTCATCCCCTGA
>NW_015548229.1:722555-726517 GCF_001515605.1 Sinocyclocheilus anshuiensis | reverse complement strand
TTCAGGTGTGTCTAATTGGGGTTGGATGTAAACTCTGCAGGACATCGGCCCTCCAGGACCGAGTTTGGGCACCCCTGCTCTAAGGGATCATATCATGCTGTTGTTATTATTGTTATTTAGGCCTATTTTATTTCTCTACAAAAGGTAAATTGTTAATGATAGAAAAATATTAAGCATGATTTAGATTTATAATCTATTTTTGACATCCTTCAATAATTTGCATTTATATTATGGTGACATTCATAAAAATTCTGTATCTCACATTAAGTAGGCATTCACCATTTTCAACTAAAAACAGAAAACTTTTTATGGGTTTTGGCCATTTATTTACACGACAATGGCATTCTAGGGGCTTGAAAGTGCACATTTTTAAAAATGGATTTCAAAGTGAAAGTTTTTCAAAACGTTATTGTTATTGTCTCTGTGTAAACTACAAAAGTGCAAATTTGTGAAAACGGTGACGTCATGCACATACACATTACGTGTTTGCGTAGTGTTTCTTTTAAAAGTGACATCGCCAACTACTGGCCTGGTGTGCATAATACAGCGCTTTAAGTTGTTTTCACAGATCCGTGTGAACAGGGATCATTTTGACAATGTTGTCATCAGTACGCAAAAAATGCGAAGGAAAAACCTTTTCTAATTTTATCCCACCGTCGTCATGTAAGCATACTCTAAAACCACAACCAGGTACATCTAAATCTATTGTAACTGCAAGCTAATCAGTTTGAAAGGCAACCTCTGAAAATAATTAGTGATAAATAAATAAGGAAGCAAATTTAATTTCTTATCCATCTTTTAGAACATTTCTATAGGGACTCAGATAATGAATTGAATATTTATTTTGACTTGGACTCCATTTGCTGGTGAGAGGAGCTTTTGACATTCATGCAGTCATTAAAGCTTGTCTGGCCCATTGTGCATGACATGTGTGTGTATATATATATATATATATACTGTATATACAAAATATGCATCTATTTTTAGAAGATTAGTGAGTACATTTTTAAAATAACGGTTTAATTTTATCATTTTATTTAACAGTTACATTTATTTTTGACCACCATTGGTCAGAAACCCATGAATGTCGAAATGAGCTCAGTTCGAGGACTGGGGAAGAAGTTTTGAGCTCACAGTATACACTGAACGCTTTTATGTCAGAAGATCAAGGAAAACTTGATTCCTTGTGATATGACCCCTTTAAACAAGTGCACAAACACCTGAACACCGGCAGATGCTGCAGAGCATGTTTTATCTGAAAGCAATATCCTATCATTTATTTTTCCACTGATATTCCACTTCGTCATTGTTCTTTCTTTTTGCCACTCACAGTTTTTCCAGTACTCTGTTCTTTCTCCTAGTCTCTCTGTTGTCCTTTTGTTCTGTCACTCTGCTTCCCACACTGCCCGCAATAAGTGTCAATTTGCTCTCTTGCTCTCGCCGTCTCTTCCTCCATTTCTGTCTTCCCTCTATAACCCTAATGAACAGCGATGGAGGGAGTCGTGTTATGGCTGGTGTCGTGTCAGCGAACGCATCGTCTCCATTCTGACAGATCGCCCCAATTAACCTTATTTACCACTATTTCCCTTCCTCCTTTAACAAGTTCCTCTGGGCTTTTCCCCCTCTAATGACCAGATGCCTGAGACGATACAGCACCCTCATGGCCCGACTCGCCATTATTCAGGTGCTCAGGCTGCAGATCACATGCTCCTACGAGCACATTATTGTTTTTCCATAAATGTTCACACCAGAGGCAGAATCACGCATCAGGGTGAATTATGTTGACATTAGCTCAAGTTGCTGTCTGAACTGATGCTTCATTTTTTAAAGTACGGATTATAGTAGACGCAGATTTCTCGTCTGTAATGATTTCAGAAGTGGGTGTGAGGCTTTTCAAGCTCGTAATGAAGGGGAACAGGGGAGGTGGCGACAGAAAATCGAGACGTGGGTGTTGTTAGCTTTGGCATCACATCAGCAAAACTTCTGAATAGAAACAGCCATTGTGTCTCTCTATCGCTAAGCAACATCAGCCTAATATCCGTGTGACCCCTAATGAATACCGTGGGACTCTGTGCAAAGTAAACATACCCAGTGCATGACTCTATACCCCCTGCTCATTAACAAGCACTAAAAAGTATTGACATTTTTTTCTGCCTAATTGGTTAAGGAAAAAATTACCCTCTTTTTCTTCTTTTTCTCTTTTCATTTCAATTATTATTATTATTATTTTTTTTGTAGAGCCATTGCACAGGGCTCTGAGTAACTGCAGTAAATATCTTTATAACGGTTTCTACATATGTAGCAATTTGCTGTTGCTGATAAATCAGATGTGCTCCCATGCAGAGATGTGGGCTAAATTCAATCTTCTTTGCTGAGTGGGAACCTGAACCTCTGCAGCTGTGAATCCCACAGAGGAGGACGTCTTTGGTATGTGGGCTTTAATTACGGCTCACGCCTTTTCGTAGGTACAACCTCCATTTCACACTCAAAGACACATTCTCAGTAGTCCTAAGGAGGCATTCTGCTGAGAAGCATGGTATCCAAATTTTCAAATTAAATATTTTATTATATTTTTGTTTATTTTATTTAATTTTTTCAATGAAGCAAACCTTTAGTTTTGCCCCTTCATGTGCTTCAAGTGCTCAGTTCACACATGCACATATCACTGGCTCATTGGTCTTTTGTCCAAGTCGGAAGTGTTTCCTCAGTTCAGTGTAACTTGAGTGCTGAATGAGTTGGCAAAAACCAGCATCGTAGGATCATATACGCCGTTATCTTGGCTCATTTCGAGTCAGAGTGATTGCATGTTGGGCTCGTCCGGAAGTGAGATTTGATCAGTAACTTGTAGATCTGTACTGCTTGAGCCGTGAACTGTTTCAGACAGTTCAGTCTGATTTGGTGAACTGGTTCATTCAGTTCACTAAAAAGAACCAGTCATCCTTTTAATTCGTTCACTCCAGACCATTTGCCTGAGGCTATGGATTACAGGTAATAATGTTATAAATAATGTGCAGTTTCTTGCACATACATCACATACATCACACACATCGTTTCACTTCAAAAAGACCTCAATATATTGTGAGGAGCCAAGGGTATTAATTTTGTGTTCCCTGAAATCCTTTTTTTCTTTTAATCATACATTAACGGTAGCTGATTCAGCTAAAAGTCATCATTCTTGTTGAAAAAACAGGAAACAGGAAAAAACAGAAAAAAAGTCACCTACAATCTAGGATGGCCTGAGGGTGAGTAAATTAACAGCAAATTTGAATTTTCCTTTTAATGACAACCAATGTTATGCTGTATTTTGGAACTATAATCAAATCACTTATTGTCTCTCAGCATATATATTAGGAATCAATTTAATCAGCAAGGAAGGATGTAATAAATTGTTCAAAAGTGACAGTAAAGATATTTATAATGTTACAAAAGATTTTTGTTTAAAATAAATTGTGTTATGGTGGGTAAGGTTTAGCTTTAAAATCACAGGAATAAATTGAATTTTAAAATATATTACAGTCAAATAGTACATTGTAATATTTCACAATTTCACAATAAGAAATCTTTCATAACATTAAAATCAGAATTATTATTTATTACAGTCAGAATTATAAATTAGAATGGTAGCTCTGTGCAACTTGACAAGGCTGAGAGTACAATATATTCAGTATAATTAATTATTGATTAATTATTATATTATTGTTCATGTGGGTTGTTTGTCTGAAGCAAATCGATGTGGCCATTTCATTGCATATAAGGCATCTAGGGATGTTTGTATGTGCTCTCATAATGATCTTTGTAAGATACAATTAAAAGGTTTCCATTTCACTTGGGTTTATTTATGGTGCAGGAGTGAAACTGGAGTGGACTTTACTGCCTGCTTTTTTGTGTGTGTGTTTGTGTGCTCTTTACTCAGTAGATTTTTGTTTATTCTGGTCAGCTTTGTGTTGAAGCACAAACACTCT
>NW_015548229.1:710025-722300 GCF_001515605.1 Sinocyclocheilus anshuiensis | reverse complement strand
CCATGTGTCAAATGAATCGGTAGCAACTGAGGGAAGTGTCTCCATCTACGAACAGTCACATCCTGTGGAGATGGCAGGGCAACCTGGAGTAGGTTTCTCTGTCAGAGTTCAATTTGCAGACTAATTGGATTCTCTTTTTCAATGATCATACCTGACATACACAAATTACTGAGTGAAAAGGGCTCTGACTCAAATAGGTTCTGCTATTACTGCCTGGAAATTGCTAAAATTGTCTCAAAGGATTAAGCCTGCAGAGTGTATGTAAAGTATCCTATGGCGTGCAGTTTAAAATGAATAATGATGGCTGTCCTTTCCTACACATTTACTTGATATAGCAATCTCCATTTTAATGACTTTAAAGTTAGTGTAAAATACTGTTCGCAGCCCATTTCAATTACATTATCTGTGGCATTTCCAATTTTTCAACTAGTATAAAACTTTAAAAAAGGACTTGATTGATTTCGAATGACATGAGGGTCAATAACTAATTGTAATTTTAGGTGAATTATTCCTTTAGGAAAGTAAGTAAATTTAGATGTCATTTTGACTTTATTCTTGACTTTTGAATGTTTTTTGTTATTTTTGAGTAGTGTAATCAATACTGCAAGCAGAAATATGGCACTCAATTTGAGGAGAAACCTTCTAGAATTACTAATTTTTAGAAAGGGTGATGTGGCGTCATTGGTCTGGTTTCATTCACTAATCTGTTTAATAAGCAGAGAAGGAAGGGGGGCATCTGGAAGGAAGTTTTTCAGTTCAGGAAGTGGCGACCGCGCACCGCAAACAAGGAGGGGCTCGAAACCCAAGCTGCCGAGGGAGGCTGCCATTTTTAAGACAACAGCATTTTACTTGATTGTGTTTTTGTCTCCCTCTATAAGTTTGTTCTGTTATATATTAATTAATTCAGACCCAAAGCATAATTTTAATGGGATGCTTTGGTGGCCTGCTCACTTCTAGTTACACGTGTGTGGACTCAGATGCCGTGACAGTGTAGCATGTAGCTTGATCACACATAAAATCAGTAGTAACAGTTCACAATTAAATCCATGTCATACTTTTTCTTGTAACCTGATAAAATCCATGCCAATGAATGTCATTGGAGATGTTTAATTCACATGAATTCTGAGCATTATTCCTACTTGCTGGCATTCACATGGCGCCCCGAACTGCCAGATCCGCCATGGCTCCCCGAGCCCCCTGATCTGCCATGGCCACCTGAGTTCCCTGCTCCGCCATGGCCTCCTAGTCTGCCTGCTCCGCCATAGCCTCCGAGTCTGCCTGCTCCACCATGGCGCCACCCTGGAGGCCTTCCGTCAGTTAACCCTGTTCCTAGAGGCCTCCAGGCCTCCCATACCCCGTTGGATGTTATACTGCGCGGGACGTGCCTTCCGGTAGGGGGGAGTCATGTCAGACTTTGTTCCGTGTTTTGTGTGTGTTCTGCTCCCCATGTGCCCTCATTGCCTATATTTGGTTAGTTTCCTGTTCCTGTCCTGATTATGTTGATTTAATTCCAGGTGTTCCCCGTTTATTTCCATTGATCCCAGGTGTGTTTCATCATCCCCTCGTCTTGTCATGTGTGGAGGGCTCCAGATCCCCAGTTAAGCCCAGGGAGGGCTCCTGTCCCCTGTCATGGCCCACGGAGGGCCTCGGAACCCGTAAGCGTCCCCAAGTATTTTTTGGGGGGCTGGGGCCGCGGCCTCGGAGGCTGCTTTGCCATGGCCTCCTGAACTACCTGCTCCACCGTGGCCTCCTGGGCTGCCAGATCCGCCATGGCCCCCCGAGTCCCCTGATCCGCCATGGCCACCTGAGTTCCCTGCTCCGCCATGGCCTCCTAGTCTGCCTGCTCCGCCATAGCCTCCGAGTCTGCCTGCTCCACCATGGCGCCACCCTGGAGGCCTTCCGTCAGTTAACCCTGTTCCTAGAGGCCTCCAGGCCTCCCATACCCCGTTGGATGTTATACTGCGCGGGACGTGCCTTCCGGTAGGGGGGAGTCATGTCAGACTTTGTTCCGTGTTTTGTGTGTGTTCTGCTCCCCATGTGCCCTCATTGCCTATATTTGGTTAGTTTCCTGTTCCTGTCCTGATTATGTTGATTTAATTCCAGGTGTTCCCCGTTTATTTCCATTGATCCCAGGTGTGTTTCATCATCCCCTCGTCTTGTCATGTGTTTAAATAGTGTTCCTTGTTTTCAGTTCAGCGTGTAGTATTGCTTGTGTCTACATGTGCTACGTGAGTTCTCCTTGTTATAATTAAAGTTCTCTGGATTGATGTACTCCTCATCTCCCTCCGTTCCTTGCTCTGCATTCCACTCAGTAGTGCAACCGTGACACTTTGCCACTTATTACGCTGTTTTATTTTTAGAACTGATGGATTTGTTAATCAAAATGTTTGAAATATAAAGCACTTACAGAGCCTGTTCATCTTGAAATATATTTATAGTCATTCTCTAGTGTTATAATTTGCCTAGTTATGTGTAATGATAAGTGACACCTTATAATGACATATAAATTGAATATATATTTTTACTACAGCTGTGAAGTCAAAAATAAAGTTTTCTTTCGTTCCACATTTAGTGCTGCCGGCCAAACAGTTCTACAGTATGTGTTGCTCTCAAAGACCAGGCAGCAGACACTTTTTTTTTTTCTTTCTGTTTTCTTGTATTAGTAATATCTGTCACAACACACAGCGATATATGACCACAGGGAATTTGTTCTCCCCATATCCTTATCTTACCCCTCTCGTTTTCTGTTTTTGTCTCTTATTTCCCACTTGAGTTGTTCTTGATTTGTCGTCTACAGAGAGCTGAGGTTGAGCCAGTCTGTACATATCCTACTTAAAGTAAATGATTGCTCAGATCAACACTTGAATGACATACTGTATCACAGAAATTGCTATAATGCAGAAAAGAGATCTCCACATTAATTTTTCACAGTGTAAATTATGCACAAATATATCATTTAGATTGCTAGTGCTGCTTCTGCTTGTAACTTCTGCATAGAGACCAGAGTATTCATAAGTTGGGGCAATTGGCTGTTGTTGAAATCACAGAGGCCATCTTGCCCTTTATATAATCTAAACGGCATGTAGTGAAAAATGGAGAAGTGCTTACTGTGTCATACTTTAAGGGAAGTTATCAAATATTTCCCTGCAGCCCTGCCAAATTTATAGTTTTGTACTTTTGGAGGGTTGAAAACAGCTAGTTCAACAATATTTTATGACCTTCAAACCGATTCAAATCAGTAAAAAGCAGCTCTGGCAGTATTTGGAGCAAGCATTGTGTAAAGTGATACACAAACATGCAAACGTTCCCAGTTTGTTGAATCTCCAACCTGCTCTTTTCCATGTTGAGACAAAGTTCAAAGAAAGCATCATTAAAAGTGCATTCATTTAATTGGCTCTTGTGTGTCATGTGGCCAGTTGTTATGCACAATGTTTCAATGTATCTTTTTAATGAGATTTGAGTGTATCTCTGCATTATTCAGTTTAAGCCACTTTTGTGTATCATTCATTAAAATATTCCCTGCATTATTTAAACACAATAAAATAATATCAAGCCAAGGCTTGAGAGAATCCTCCAAACTGAGTTTTTGAGTTTTGGTGATGTGGGATAAACATATCTACAGTGACACCTCCTTTTTGAGACTGTCAGCGGACATATAAATGTAGGTAACAATGTAAAGCAATATATGGCTGAGGTTCCAGATCTCCTTTGTAAATCCCCCACATGTCAAAACATCTGAACGGGTTTAAGCCAGCAGAAGCTTTGATAACCACCACCAGACAGCTTTCTTTTGCTCTAATTTCTGCCCGTGTCCTCGGGACACGACTGTGATCGTGATTCCCTTTCCAAAATTAAAAATTACACATTCTCTCTTGGGTCTTTTATGTCTTCCTCTGCAGAACGTGATATAAGTTGTAAGCAAGCATGTACAGAAAACACGTTGTGCACAAGGTGACATTTTCTTTTTGTGACTAAGAATATATGTACTTACAAGAATGTGTATATATATATATATATTTGATACTATGAATGACTCGTAGTTCAAGCCAGGGTTGCCAGCTCCACGGTTTTCCCTTCAGAAAACATTGTTTGTAATACGCCTCCAATCCAATTATCACAAAGAGCTTTGTCTCAGCTTTCAAATCCTGTACATTCGATCACAAAATTCAAACAATAAATGCCGTTTTGACACTCTTAAATGTGGTGTGACAGATCACTGTAAGCTGCTGTGAATCCAGTTGTGTAAGTACAGTCATTTGGCAGATAATAAATTTTACAGCTTTAAGTTACATCTCCAATGACAATGGATCAGTTTATTATCATGGTTATATTAATTAGCCAATCCGCAAACTGTGTATCCACAGATTGTATGGACAGAGCAGCCCCGATGCATATACTTATGTAGGCCTATGTGTCATGCGTATGTAGGTGGTGGAAACATATAAAAAACAAACAAACAAGATAGATAGATTAGATAAAGCATAGATTGTTTTTGAAGCACCTCACCACTGTATGTCAGAGGTAATGATTAATTTCAAGATTACTTTTTTTTCTGAACTTGTCATACCTTTGAAATTGAATGGTGAACTGAAGAACTGAAAGAAATGAAAGGTAAATGAATCAATTATGGTTATAACACAAGGTACAGAATGTCTGGACAGAGTGTTTGAGCTTGTGGCAGCCCGCTGGTTCTTTTCAAGTCTCTTTGGTTGACATGGTTTATTGAAAGGGCATCTGAATGGACCGGTGGGTGACACAGACAACCTGTAATCAGGGTGTTTGGACACTCAGTGAAGGTGGGCCAACTGATTGCTCTCTAATAGTTTGAAATGGCTCCTGTTTAATTCCTGGGTATTTTTCACATAGAGGAGTACAACTGATTTGAGCAGATATTTAAGATTTATATGTAGACAAGCTTTTTGTATGGAATGGATGTTGTGAATGACCTTGAGACTAGATATTCTGGACTTTTTGCCCTAATTTTACATATAAAGATGGTTAATTTGTTGAATGCAGCTGAGGATAAAACACTTTTAT
Source organism: Sinocyclocheilus anshuiensis (assembly GCF_001515605.1). Classification (NCBI taxonomy): domain Eukaryota; kingdom Metazoa; phylum Chordata; class Actinopteri; order Cypriniformes; family Cyprinidae; genus Sinocyclocheilus; species Sinocyclocheilus anshuiensis. The sequence continues at coordinate 717,263 of NW_015548229.1, read as the reverse complement.
TTGTAGCTCAGGTAGATGATGCAGAGGACTTTACAGATGATTGACAGGCTTTCTAGTTCTTTTTTCTGCACAAAGATTCTGTGTGGAACTTTGTCATTTTAAGGTATACTGTTTAGGGTCTAATATGTATTAAATATAAGGAAGGTTATGTAAGTGAAGCATAAACATTTTTAACGTCATTTTGGACCCGTGTCCGGGTCCGCAGAGTTGAACTGGTTTTAATAGCATTTATGCTTATATAAGAATGTATTACAATCAGGGTTTGAAATTAACACCCCAATCCGCCAAATGCGGGTAAAAATCAGCTGTGGCGGGTAACGTTATCAAATCACTAGCCAATTTGGCGGGTTACTTTTCTTCACTCATTATATTCTTGGGGAAGTTAATAAGACCAAATCTGCACAGATTTAATGCAAATGCTGAACTCGTGAGTCATTATGATATATTAAATACAGCCTAATTGCGCAGCATTTGCGCATACCTAGCTTACTTGAACATACCCTTCACTACGCAACAAATAATGGCGCTGGTTGCTCTTCAGGAACTCGAGCTGCGTCGGAGGACGCTTCGGGAACGCCCTTCAGCGTGACCGGCTCTGAACCTCGTGTGTAATCAGACCAATAGATGGGCGAGACGTCACGGGCAGGTGACGTAATGACCAGGAAGCTATAAAAGCACGTGCGGTGAGACCAGCGTCAGCTTTTTGTCATTCAGCAAGCGCTCTGTGTGTGTGTCAGTCTGATATCTGTTTGTGAGCCTTATTTAGTGTTGTCTGTCAAGCGAATCTAAAAACCAGACACCTAAGGGGCCCAGGTGGACCTGTTTGCGACTCGGATGACATCGCACTGTCCCAGAGCCGGTCAGGCTGAAGGGCGTTCCCTAAGCGTCCTCCGACGTAGCGTCTCGTTCCCTCGAGGAACCATGGTTACATACGTAACCTGAGACGTTTTCTTTGAATTGAAGCAATAGCGAAGACTCAAAAAACGGCTGAAGACTCAGACACTGTGATTTTCTTACTGTCCAGCTGAACTCTCCATGTCATTGCATGATCCCAGCATCACTTTGATCCCAGCAATATAGATTAATGTGACGATTAAACTTCAAAAGGCTGTGATTTCATTGAAGTCAGCTCAGTAGAGTCGTTTGGGTCCTACGGCACCACGGATTCTTACAACTGTTGTGTAATGTTCAGACGTGCAGTGAAGAGAGCAGAGAGCGGCGAACAGACAGATTAAACTTTCAGTGAGTGAAAAACAATGGCATTCTCAAAAATTAGGTTAGTTGTGTAAAATGTAAGGCCATAAAAAGTCTTAAATGGTATAAGAAAGTCTTATGATTTCAAGAGGTCTTAAATTTGGGGACGGAAAGACGAGAATTGCGATATGGCTTAATTAAACTTCAAAAGACTATAATTTCAATGAATAAATATGAGCGCTGCACGTTTCAAAGTCAGCTGCTGCGCTGTACAGCCGTTACCGTGGAAACTTCTATGTTCTGCCGCTCCAAAAGTTTTTTGAATTAGCATTTTCAATAAGCCCTTGTGCTGTTTTTGTGCAGACTATTGTGAAAATCGACCCATATTTTACGCAGCAATCACTCAGTTGTAAATATGAACTGGTGGATCGACAAGAAGCTAATGCATTTAAAAAATCTAAACAACGAAGACTTTAAGATATATTTATATGTTATTAAATTAATATAATAATTAATTAGTAATAATTGTTTAAATTAATGTAAAAATGTATATTTAATACAATTAATACATTAAGATATATTTATATGTTATTCAATTAATATAATAATTGATTGGTAATAATTGTTTAAATGTAATAATTGATACTGTTGACTAATCCCTTTTCTTAAAAATGGTTTAAAGGCTGAAATGTGTGCTGAAAACGTTTTGCTTGTGTGAAAACCTGTAACTGAACTGTATATATGGTATTAATTTTATTTACGCAGGTCTTAAAAAGTCTTACATTTGATTTCAAAAATCCTGCAGATATTAAGATTTTATAATAAATATATTTATATATGAAGATGTGATGTAATCTGGTTTATTTCTGGTTGTTGTGTTTTTTTTGTTTGTTTTTTTTTTGGCTAGTAGAAGTTTTCAATGGCTGGTAACTTAAAAATTGAGTAGCCAAATAGGCCAGTGAGTGAAAAAGTTAATTTCAAACCCTGATTACAATATATTAAATATTTAAAATATTTTTTAAACATTTAATATATCGTAATCTATTCGTAAAGTGAAGTGAAAATGCAAGTGAAAATGCAATATATATATATAGTGTAGTTCCGCACACAAAAGTGTTTTTTAAGACACACAGTGGTTATTTTTTTATTTATTTACACACTTGTGCCATCAAACTGTTGTATAAACGCAATATCACAACTCATAGCTATGTGATATGCTACGGTTGAACCACAGCCATGCTAATATAGAGTGATATCACACAGCTACATGTGTGATATTGTTCATATACACATACATATATACATATATATGAACTTATATGAACAGGTACTGTATACTGTTTTTTTAAATAGAAGTAATATTTGACAGTAAAGCACAGTAAATGTAGACAAACAAATTTCAAATATGTACAGGCCAATAAAAATACGAGTGCTATTGAAACAGGAGATATTAGCAATGAAAAGTTGCCAGTTTTTTTCTCATCCTTTCTTTCTTTGGTCAATGTTAGGATAAATGTAATTTTTCATACCAATAGACTATCAAGATTCATTCTTCAATCAAACTCACTTTAGCTTTATATGAATTAATATAAATCTCTCTCTATTCCTTCCCGTCTGAATCTGTGTTAGCATAGCATCTACTCTTCTGAGTTTCAGTGTTCTTCTGAGAATGCCAACACTAAGGGATCTACAGAATCATTGTGCGTTACAGTAACATCGCCCATCGCTCAAAGTGCGGTTGAATGTGAGCAGGATTGGCAGATGTGATGAAAGCAGTGAGAGCCTGTGAAGTGGTATGTTGTGGGCAGTGTGTGGTGTTGCTCTCTCAGATGGTTTGCTCGAGTGAACGCTAACATGATTTTGTGTGTGTGTGTTCACCTGCCCATATAGTCAATCCAGATGCAACGTGTGTCCATGTGTGTCTGCCTAACCTGAGATGATCTTGACATTGTTTCCTTGAGTCGGTGTGCATGTGTGTGTCTCAGGGTGAAAAATGTGTGCGTGTGGCTCATTTTGAATGGCTGTTGACATGTTTGTGTGGGTTGGTTTGTGTGAGTGAGTCAAGCAGCCAGTCTTGTCGCTCGGTCTGGAAGTCGACTTGACGGGCCCAGTGTGTGTTTGAGCGAGAGTTCATAATGTCAGCAAAAGAACATCGTGGAGATGTTGGTGTGTGCACGTCTGTTTCAGAAAACCAACATCATGCATTTGTGCATGTGTGTCCAACTATGTGTGTCTAATGCGTCTGAGTAAATGCTGTGCTGGACAGATTGCGTTCACCCTTGCATGCCGTGTGCCCTTTGTGTATGGTCCCCAATGGGGGCCCCTGTGCGTGACAGATTTGGTGTTCAGGTGCCATCCGCTCACCCCCCCACATAGAGGTTAAGTACTTTAGCACATCACTTTAGGGACCTGCTACTGACAGGCAGCCTGGTGCCCATTTGGCCTCCAACAAACTCCACGGTTGACTAGATAGATGCAGACTGTATTTTGAACAGATGCCATTTACTGCATAATAATGTCTTTTGCAAACAAAGACGGCCGTTGGCTTCCTCCTTGGTGTATTTAATGATAAAAACAACTTGAAATCACAATGCTATGTTTTTGGTAAAGATGTGTGTTTTCAACTCCTCCCTGGGATTACAAATGTATTCAGAGAAGAATAATGAATCACGGTCGTCTCTTCAGTTTTAATTTAATTTAATTTAATTTAAATTTTTAATCACGAGTGTTTGTTTTTATTTGTGCCAGACCCTTCTAGTATTCTCAGCTAATCAAAACAGTGCAATCACAGATTGGCGAAAGGACATTGTGCCTTTCCAAGTCATTATATTTGAGGAGCGTCTGTTGGTAAGAGCTCTAAATGGGGTACATATGAGGAGATTCTGTTTTAGTATTTGAAGATTAGAAATTGCATCATGATCAGCCTTTAATCCATTCATATGTGAACTACTGAAACAGTGTCATAAAGGTGCTAGACTTGCCTGTTTATATGCAAACCCTATGTTTAAAATTTTACATTTATTTTTATTTTTTTTATCCAAATGTGGAATACAGCGTAAGCAATTCCTACTACAGGCATTGGATTCAGTTTATCATGGACTGCTCAATTTATGTGTATGGACATTTTCTTTTAATAAATAAAACATATAACACAGCTGTCTTGCTTGTAGCCATTGACCACAGTTACATCAATCATTTTAAAGTAAGATAACATCAATGAAGGACAATGGACACTTCTTTGCTCTTAAGGTTTGTTTTTCCTCCTTTATGTAAACGAATGTATTTTGTTTTATGTATAACTAAATGTGCTGCCTATCTTGGCCAGGACCCTATTGTAAATGAGATTTTAAATCTCAAGAGTTTTTAATTTCCTTTTTAAATAAAGGTAAATCTCTACTAAGGAGGCAGTTTTATATTGCTGTAATATAAAATTCAGAAATTAATGGAAATTACTTACTTACTACATTTATTTATTTATGTTGTTAGCTTCCTTTGTCATTGTTTTGAATTGTAATATTCAATCAAAATATTATTATTAAGTTTATTTGCAAGTGTTTTGAATATTACATGTAATAATCAGTAAAAGTAATAGTTTGTATTAATAATTAATATATTTGTGATTTAATTTATAACTAAACTAAAGCTAAAATCACAAATATTTTACTCAAAAGCTGTAAAAAAAGACTATAAAAAAGAGATGTTTTTTAAAGCAGTTACTAGTGGGAGGTTATGGGGTGTGTTGGCGTCCCGCTGTGTTGAAGTTGTCTTCGTGCTTGTTTGGTATTCCTATCACAAAACTCTCTCCTTGTTGTGTGAAGCCAAGGTTAACGCTTCTATACCATTATGGATGTTCCGCTGTATGTGGCCGATGCCTTGTGCACCTGTAAATATGCAGTCTGCACACTTTTATTTTTAACCTTAAACAGCACTGGAAACACAATACAAGAATGGCATTCATTATTCATGTGACTTAGAAATGAATAATGCAGCTCCATTGGAAGAAAAATAACTGATTGATTCGGCAGGGAAAAGGGAGGGATGAAATGGCTAATGTTTTCTATTTTTCTTTCTAACTTAAGGTTCAAAGGTGTAAAGAACAAGCTGGTCTTTTGTTCTCTAGTTTGGGCCGAGTCCAGTTTATGCCTTGTTTAATTATTTAAACAAAAATCCAGAGCTCTATATTGACCCCAAAAGCCGAAGTGTCAACATCACTGGGCCACTGTTTGTGTAATTATACCTTTCAGATGTAAAAACACCCTCTTTGCACTTGAAAATCTGTTTGTGTCGTTCGCCTGCTCTTATTCGTCTCTGGATTGTGTGCGGGGAAATGACGCATCTTTGTTTCTCCTCAATAAGGGAGAGATAAGGGATGGTCTTGAGAGTTTCCCCACCGTTCATTTACATGAATCCCAAATTGTCTGCTCCTCACATGCTGTTTGAAGCGGAAGTTGCAAAATTGTCTCCCAAATGCCCTTGTTAGAGAGAAGAAGTGTTAGTGAAGGTTTGCAGATAGCGCAGAAATGACATACAGAGGGAGGTGTTGGCAAAGAGAATAATGAGGCCTGGGTTTCCCAGTAATGTTGCAAATCATGTTATTAAGATCATCTTAAATAGCAGCATGTGGTATTTTATGATGGAGTAGCACTGGTTTCCCAAACCAGCATGTAGACTGCTTATTATTAAGGAGAACTTGAGGTTAAGATTTTTACGATAACAAGTATTCAGTTGTAACGATAATGAAAAAAGTCTGAAACTTTCACGAGTATGTGCACGAGTTTGTTAATAGAACACAAAAGTAGTATTGTCTGTCTGTGCTACACAGTATATAAATTATGTAATATACACCACCGTTCAGAAGTTTGGGGTCTGTAAGATCATTATTTTTATTAATACTTTTATTTAGCAAGGATGCTTTCAATTGATCATAAAGGCATTTATAATGTTATAAAATATTTATATTTCAAAACGCTGCTCTTTTAACTGTTCTATTCATCAACAAATCCTGAAAAATTAATCACAGATTCTACAAAAATATTAAACAGAACTACTGTTTTCAACATTGATAATACTGTAAATGTTTCTTGAGCATCGAATCAGCATATTAGAATGATTTCTGAAGGATCATGTGACACTGAAGACTGGAGTAATGATGCTGAAAATTCAGCTTTGATCACAGCAATAAATTACATATTAATTTTGAAAAAAGGTTATTTTAAATTGTACTAATAATTCAAAATATTACAGTTTTACTGTATTTTTTATCAAATGAATACAGCCACGGTGAACATGAGAAACGTCTTTCAAAAACAAAGAAATATCTTAAAAATAGCCACAAACATTTATTTATTTATTTATTTGTTTGTTTTCATAGATCTTGGAATTTTAAGAATGAACATAGAGATCATTCAAATGAAGATCAAAATCAAAAAATATATCCCCCCCACCCCAGTCCTAACAGCAGTAACTCTATGTAATTCATTCTGTACTTTAAATAAACATATCTATATATTAGAGAATGGTGCCCTGCTTAAGTACCTGAAGGCCAAGTACTGTATGGTCAGGGCCTCAAAAAACATCACACTTGAGTGTTTTTGTTATTCAAATGTGTGATTAATTTCTTAAGATGTTGCTAGAGTGCCATTTCTGGGATAAGCATATGTCAAATTATAGACAAAGTGAATCCAAAATGTATTGACCCTCCTTTTAATAAGTCTTTAGTTTCACCGTATGTGTTTGGAAAGTCCCCGTCAGCCATTAGAGTAGTGACAAGAGCTGCTTTCCATCAAGGACATGTGGGCTTTTGAAGAAAGTGACAGCATTTACTCTGGGTTGTAGGCGTGTGTCCAGGGAGAGAGAGATGAGACGTATGAAAATAAATGGAAGAGTTTAATGGCTTTAAAGGTCATATGATGCGATTTCAAGTTTTCCTTTCTCTTTGGAGTGTTACAAGCTGATTGTGCATAGATATGATCCCTGAAGTTGCAAAGACTAAAGTCTCAAAACCAAAGAGATATTCTTTATCAAAGTTAAGACTCTGCCACACC
>NW_015548229.1:697034-706010 GCF_001515605.1 Sinocyclocheilus anshuiensis | reverse complement strand
AACCATTTTTTTTCATTTCCTCCATTGTATGTGTGCAGGGTAAACATTTGAATTTGAGTATGTTAAATTTAGGCGAAAATACCAAAAAACGCGCCGAGCTTAAGTGGTTAAGATGTTGCTAGAGTGCCATTTCTGGGATAAGCATATGTCAAATTATAGACAAAGTGAATCCAAAATGTATTGACCCTCCTTTTAATAAGTCTTTAGTTTCACCGTATGTGTTTGGAAAGTCCCCGTCAGCCATTAGAGTAGTGACAAGAGCTGCTTTCCATCAAGGACATGTGGGCTTTTGAAGAAAGTGACAGCATTTACTCTGGGTTGTAGGCGTGTGTCCAGGGAGAGAGAGATGAGACGTATGAAAATAAATGGAAGAGTTTAATGGCTTTAAAGGTCATATGATGCGATTTCAAGTTTTCCTTTCTCTTTGTCAGTGCGAAAGCAAAAGCACTTTATTTGGCCTTCCAGAAGTAGATGCATTTAGGAATCTTTAAGATTAGCTACTTACAACAGAGTTAGCTACTTACAACTTGCATTTTATGGACGACCGTTTCGTGAACCTAGGAGAGGAGGTAATTCTGACTTTGCTATGACAATCTGGCATTTCTGAATCAGCTACTGTTTTGTTATTAGTTTAAATATTTCCTATTGACTGTTCAAATCCGAAGTTTTGCGCATCGTATGTGTGTGTGTGTGTGTGTGCGTGCGTGCGCGCGTGCGTGTGTGTGTGTGTGTGTGAGAGTGTGTGTGTTTCTTTTCCAGTGAGACCAACCAAACAATTTGTATTGGTTTGGCTGTGTTTAACTGATTTGGGAAGAATACATTATGCGACTAAATGACTATTTTCAGGCAAATTTTATGGCTATTCTTCATCTGTCCCAACCAAGATTATTTGATTGACACGGCTTGTGTACTGCATCATTACTGTGTCTGTTCCCCTTTCGGGCTTGAACTGATGGTAAAACTAATGACATTATTTACTGTCTTTACATTTATTTTGAAAGATGAAGCTCGCGATTATGGTAAGGTGCGTTATATTTCTGACGAGTGCTTGCGGTGTTCGGCCAATCACAATGCACTTGGTCAGCTGGCCTATCAGAGCAGACTGCGCTTGTCAAAGGAGGGAGTTTTGTAGAAAACGAAGCGTTTGAGAGAGGCGGGGCATAGAGGACCTGCAATAATGTACAGTATTTGAAAAATAATGTGTTTTTTGAACATTAAAGCATGTCAACATATTCTGTTACACCAAATACACAAAATAATGATCTTTAAAAAAGCATCATATGACCCCTTTAAGGTTGCTGGTGAGGAAACATTACGAGAACAGTATTTGGACTGATGTGTGTGTGTGCGCGTTTTGTGTGCCGATGTATAGGCGAGCATGTTTGGTTGTGTGTTAGAGCAGTGTGTTGTCTGGGGGGCTTCTTTCGATTCAATGATTATCTAATGAGACGGTTTCCTTTCTCCGGAGTAAAAGCGTACCATCCCGCCTTTTCTGTGTCTCCTGGGATTGCACTGCTCTGACAGTCAATATAATGCAATTTGCTAAGTGTATTAGATGTGTGCATTTAATTTCCCTCACCCTTTATAAGGCTATTTAGCCATCTGCCCCTTTTAAAACATATTTTATTTATATCCACAATATCTAAATGGCTCCTCTGAGAGTCTGGTCGTACCCCAGACCCTCAAGAAACACACAAAGTCTCTCAAACACACATACACAGATATACCAATTAGTCTCATAAACCTGTGATATATATTGGGCTGTGCTGATATGATATTGGTGGTTTTCTGTTTGTGTGTGTGTTTTGACAGCATTAGATTGGGGTCCAGAGTCGTAAAGAATCCATTTAGTTATTGCAGATATAAATAAAATATGTTTTAAAAGGTTTTTTGATTCAAAGAGCTGTTATGATGGTGGTTCTTTGTAAATTCATCAGAAGATGTCTGCTCTTAGGGTTCGTTACTGCAAATCTATCTTAATTTTTGGGTGTAACAGATCGGCAAGATACAGTAAAACATAGCAGCATTTATGTTGTTCACAATGAAAGTGCACTACGGTTCCACACGGGGTCTAGTATCTGAGACAGCAATTCAATTGTAGGAGATTTTTTTTAAAACCTAAACATTTTTAAAACAAAGAAAAGTAGTATATTGTATTATATACTGCACTATATCATGGACTTGCAATGGTTTAAAGTTAAATGTGTCTTCATGGATTTGTTTCTTACAAAGAAGCAGCTTTTCGCTTCACAAGACATGAATTGATGCACTGGAGTCTTGTGGATTATTGTGATGTTTTTATCAGCTGTTTGGACTCTCATTTTGATGGCACCCATTCACTGCACAGCGAGCAAGTGATGTAATGCTAAATTTCTCCAAATCTGTTACACTGTTGAAACAAACTCATCTACATTCTGGATGGCATGAGGATGAGTACATTTTCAGCAAATTATATTTTTTTTTGTGAACAATTCCTTTAAGTGACAAGTTAAATTGTATTTGTATAAGGTTTGTGACCACTGGAGTTGCATGAACAAACCCTGATGATTATGTTCTTTCGCATGTTTGTAGAAATTCTTGTGATTCAGTAGAAGTATAAAAAAAGTCTGTACAAAAGTCCACATGATCAATGTCTCAAATTTGTAAATGTTTGGCCTAAGCAGTGTGCAATCTTAAAAATGCCTACTTATACATTTTTTCTTAGTTTTAAAATGCCCAAAACCAAACAATTCCAGGTTTCAAAAATGTCGCATATTTCCAACTTTCAGGCCCTCACTGTGCAATTTGTGATGAATAGTGAATGTACATATGTTTCAAGGCTGCTCAAACGTAATCAACTTCAAATCCATAACATGATTTTATACCACCTGAATCGGTCTTCATCTTAAGAAAACACTATTTGACTTTCCCCCCTTGCTTTTCACTTAACAACAAGAAACTGAGCACCAACATGTTTTTCCAAATGATGATGATGATGTTAATGTAAGCTTACAGGGAGAAGTTTAGTTTGCTTCCATTAGCCTTGCAGGGTTACCTCAATTATCCTGCAACAATCTGGGCACCTGCTGTGGAGAAAGCAGAGGATGGGGCCCGGGTTTGTGGCAGTGGTTTCTTATTGGAGCAGAGGTGGCTTTGGGCAGCTGGTGGCCCACCCTGCAGACCCCTCGCTGCGTTTGCCCATGGCCCCTCCGGCCCTGTCTGACCGACCAAACATTAGAGCTGGAGCGTAATGACAATGAATGATGCATAAGTATTCAAAGATGGTGGGAAAGCGAGCAAGATTGAGAGAAATTGAGGGAGAGAGACAGAGGAGCCCATTAAAAATGAATGGATTCATTTCTGGTCTGATGTGTTCTTACATCAGTAAAGCACTATTTAAGATGGGTCTCCAGTCATGGCAGACAGTGCCCATTTGGCCTGCGGATTGTCCATTAAGTTAGTGTGTCATTTAAAAATGAATGACTTTATAATTTCATCTTTTCTCTTTTTGTTACGGCTGATATGGACCTGCGTTCCACCGCGGTTCAGCTGTGAAAGACTGCATGTTATTGGGATAAGTTAGCCTTTGCTTTATTTTGCTGACTGATTTTCCCAAGGCAAATAACTTCTGTCAGATTTGTTAGCACTGGTGATTTTGTCTATAAACAGTGAAGGAATTACTTATTTGAAATTATTTATTAGTTTATTTATTTTTTGAAAAAGTGTCTTTAGAAGACATAATGTTTATTTCTATTGAAAAAAAAAAAGTCAACAGCAGAGTTATGTCATTCTCAGTTGTCACTAAAGAGGTCGGAGATGAAGATCGCTGAATAAATTCATGAATTTGGTTGTGTTCCTCACACAACACAATGATATGAATTCTGAAAATTTCGATTTCAGCACAAGAAAAAAATATATTGCTTTCATGGTACATTTGTGGTGTATTTTATGTTTGTTTTTTTTTAGCCAGAAAACTTGTGTGTTCCATGGCAAACAAAATAAGCATTACTTAAGCAATAGTTAAACGATTACAGAAATCGTTCGCTTTTAAGGAATAGTTCACCTGAAAATTTAAATTTACTGAAAATGTACTCACCCTCAGGTCATGCAATATGTAGATGAGTTTGTTTCCTCATTGGAACAGATTTGGATAAATGTATTAATTAATTTATTGATTCATTACATCACTTCCTCACCAGTGGATCCTCTACAGTGAATGGGTGCCATCAAAATGAGAGTTCATACAGCTGATAAAAACGTCACAGTAATCCACACGACTCCATTAATTAAAGTCTTGTGAAGTGGAAAGCTTGTGTGTTTGTAAGAAACAAATCCATCATGAAGGCATTTTAACTGATGCTCCTGGCCAAAATACAAATCCATAATCCATAAAATCACTTAATCCAGTGAAAAAGTCTATCTGCTGTTGTCCTCTCATATTAAAATTTGTGAGAACGGTTTTTACTGTTTTTACTTGTAAAGGGTGCTTGGTGCTGCATTGGTGGTGAGCAAGGGATACAATTGTAAATTCCTCCAAATCTGTTCTGATGAACAAACAATCTCATCTACATCTCGGATGGCCTGAGGGTGAAAGCTACACTCTAAAAAATGCTGGGTTGTTTCAACCCAACTTTGGATCAAATATGGACTAACCCAACTTTTGGGTTAAAACTTTAATTTAAAAATTTAATTTAAAAATTTAACCTAACAGCTGGGTTAGTCCATATTTGACCCAACGTTGGGTTGAAACAACCCAGCATTTTTTAGAGTATAATTTTTTTTTTTAGCAATTTTTTAATTTTTGGGTGAACAATTCCTTTAAGGTATTAACGTGCAGCCTTGTTAAAAATTATGAATCCTTAGGAATTCAATTAAATTATTTAATTCTTTATGTATTTTACTTCATTCATTCATTCATTCATTCATTCATTTATAAATAAATAATTGTACTAAACCAATACATTATATGGGCAGTATAGTAGATCAGATAAATATTTTTCTATGTAGAATGTCTTTGTGGCTTTTGTGACCAGGCTTGTCTTCCCACTGAGTTTTGTGAGTAAATAGAGCAAAACCTGGTATAGTAATGCATCACCATACATGATGCCTAAGGAATGACACTTTGAAAAATCCCATCATATTTAAGAATAGCCTTACCTTAGCTTGACTCCCTTCCCCGAGACTGGAGTTGGGGAGGAAACTGCATACTGACATGCTCTCATATCCTCTCAAAAGTCATCTTTCTTTCTCTCTTTTTCACTCTCTCAGCGAGTATCCAGCATCAGCTGTCATTCTAATGTTGTCTCTGTGAAAAATGTGTCCAATTCCTGTAGTTAATAAAATAAAATAAAAATGTAAAATGCTGATGTAACATGTTGTCGAAATGAAATGTCATTAACCAGCACAAAGAGGGGCAGATATGGCGATCAAATGAATGCTGAATGCAACATTGTGAACCATTAATTGACACACATACACATACGTGTAGTTGAGGATATATATATATATATATATATATACACACACACACACATATTGCATATGATTCATTTATAGTCTCGAACATTATTCATATGCAAGTAACCGTACTGGTCGGTAAAGCATTCCTCATAGTATTTCTATATTACAGTTTTACTTAAATCTTAAATCACTTTGAAAAACCAAACTTTAGTAATATTTCATATTTTATGTGTACAGAACCCCTAAACACAACATGTCACTTTTCCATTTGCAAATCTGGTGAATGTTAATCATGCTGTCTACAATAAAAAGTACCAAATACCACATTTTTGTGCACATTTGTTTTTTGTCATGAGCTTTCTGAATAAAAATAAACCTCTTAAAGCTCTGTGCAGTAAAGTCAAATTAATTCTATTCCTACTGACGCTGTGCAGCTGCCAATCTGCCACCTGTAAGTCCAGATGCATACTAAAAGTTGAGGGGCAATTTAATAACCACAGGGTCCCTTGATGAGGAGTTGGAAGGAAGCGATTAGGCGAATAAACTCTGGTAAAATAATACTGGGATACACATTAAGAATATGCAAGCAACCACACATGAATGTCAGTCACAGTCAGTGTTTAAATATTTTATGTTGTCTTCCAGGTAGTCATCACTGATGGCATCAGGGAGTTGCGCAGACACTAATATGTAAATGTAAATTCTACATAGATGTCTTGGGATCAGTCTTATCATCATATGATGTGAACATTAAATACAAGATCAGAGATGAGTGTCATGCTCACCAAGACTGCATTTATTTGATCAAAATACAGTGAAAAAGGTGATATTGTATACACAAATATTTCTGTTTTCTATTTCTGTAAATTTTAAAATATATTTTTCCTGTGATGTCAAAACTGAATTTTCAGCAGTAATTTCAGTGGCCTTCATTGTCTCATGGTCCTTCTGAAATTATTCTAATATCCTGATTTGGTGCTTTATTATTAGGGCTCAATTATTATTAATGGTTCTTAATATTATCGATGTGTCAAGATTCGCTGCTGGAAGGAACGATGGAGATGTGGATAACATAAACGGTATTTAAATAGAGAATCACAGGGGTAAATTCACAACAGGAACAGGGGTAAACACACGTAATCCAACAAGTAGACCCGACAAACACAGACTGAACAGACTGGGGCTTAAATACACAGGATAACGAGGGAATTTGGAGGAACGCAGGTGAACAGAATGACTAATTAGACTTGAAACAACCCAGCATTTTTTAGAGTATAATTTTTTTTTTTAGCAATTTTTTAATTTTTGGGTGAACAATTCCTTTAAGGTATTAACGTGCAGCCTTGTTAAAAATTATTAATCCTTAGGAATTCAATTAAATTATTTAATTCTTTATGTATTTTACTTCATTCATTCATTCATTCATTCATTCATTTATAAATAAATAATTGTACTAAACCAATACATTATATGGGCAGTATAGTAGATCAGATAAATATTTTTCTATGTAGAATGTCTTTGTGGCTTTTGTGACCAGGCTTGTCTTCCCACTGAGTTTTGTGAGTAAATAGAGCAAAACCTGGTATAGTAATGCATCACCATACATGATGCCTAAGGAATGACACTTTGAAAAATCCCATCATATTTAAGAATAGCCTTACCTTAGCTTGACTCCCTTCCCCGAGACTGGAGTTGGGGAGGAAACTGCATACTGACATGCTCTCATATCCTCTCAAAAGTCATCTTTCTTTCTCTCTTTTTCACTCTCTCAGCGAGTATCCAGCATCAGCTGTCATTCTAATGTTGTCTCTGTGAAAAATGTGTCCAATTCCTGTAGTTAATAAAATAAAATAAAAATGTAAAATGCTGATGTAACATGTTGTCGAAATGAAATGTCATTAACCAGCACAAAGAGGGGCAGATATGGCGATCAAATGAATGCTGAATGCAACATTGTGAACCATTAATTTACACACATACACATACGTGTAGTTGAGGATATATATATATATATATATATATATACACACACACACACATAAGAGACATGTGATATATATATATATATATATATATATATTCTTTAAAATGAGTAAGAAGGAACAATAAATAACTAAATATCGTCTGCAGTCCAGCACAGACCTCTCTTTATTTTTCCTCTGATGTTTTTTTTTTCTTATGTTCAGTTGTACAACATTTTGTTTGACCTCATTTACCTCAGATTACTATTTTGTGTAGTCTCATTTAGTCTGACTTTTTACCTGAAACAGAAAGTCTGGCCTTCATTGCAACTTTTTCAGACAAAAAACCACCAGATGTTTTCATTGTAGTGCAGTTTAGAGTCAGACTTGTGCTGTGGTCTCTACATAATATATATATAATGATATGTCTAGACTTTGTTATTAGAATTTATGTCGATTCAAAAGTCATAATTATAGACTACTGTATTTCACAGACATATCTTAGAAAACATACTGTAGCAGGGCTTGTAAGTGTTGTTTACTTCCTACTGAGTGCTTCAAACCACACTTTTGAGTATCTTTCCATGATTTAATGAGACAAATCTGAGTAAATTCCTCAGAAGAACTGTTTCATCGTATCAACCTGTTACTTTGTTTACATGCTAAAATACATGTGTGCTGTTGGGACTGCTGATGTAAGCTAGCAATTGCTATTTTTGACTGCCGTATGCATCAGATGGTCAGTGAACAGACTGTGGGTGGTCCATGGCTCACTACTATATTGTGCAATTCAGTTCTGCCTCATTTAGTGCTGATTTCTCTGGACTGATTTTCATATCTTTCACCCACTAAACACATATTACCTATTTTAAGAATTATTCTTCAAATAATTGGAGCAATTTTCTTCAGACTCTTTATATATAAAAACAAATGTGTGCTTATACATGGGAGCAGAATCCAGTTTGTGATAATCTGGAAGTCTAAGTATTTCTGTGAATGTAGTTCCTGATAACTCTGCAGTATTCACTTAGAAAATGAAGATTAATATTTAACAAATACATTGTTGGTTTGTGCTACACTTTATGAATAGCATTTATGAACATTTAAAGGTCACCAAAAAATGAATTGTCTTGCACCACTTATTGTAAACCATGCAAAAACTTGAGATATATATATATATATAAAAAAAGCGCTATATAAATAAAGGTGACTTGACTATATATATATATATATATATATATAAATAAATAGATTTGACATTAAATAAATAAAAATAAACAAGTACATAGCATTTTAAATACATTTTTAGTTCTGTATTAGTCTTCTGAATGCATACAATAGTTTTGTGTGAGGAACGACCTAAAATATACATAGGTTTCACTGTAGAGCTTAATCTCATTTTCTATTTTACATATTAAAACTGCACACTGAGTTCGGCTTTTTGGCATCAATGACATCAAACCAGAAATTGTGGTCAGTGTGAAATGTTCTTGTATGGAAATAGATTCTTCAAAATGTGTCCTTTTGTGTTCCACAAGGGGGGAAAAAGAAGAAGAAGAAGAAGAAGAAGAAAAAA
>NW_015548229.1:694562-695817 GCF_001515605.1 Sinocyclocheilus anshuiensis | reverse complement strand
AAAAACTTGAGATATATATATATATATATAAAAAGCGCTATATAAATAAAGGTGACTTGACTATATATATATATATATATATATATAAATAAATAGATTTGACATTAAATAAATAAAAATAAACAAGTACATAGCATTTTAAATACATTTTTAGTTCTGTATTAGTCTTCTGAATGCATACAATAGTTTTGTGTGAGGAACGACCTAAAATATACATAGGTTTCACTGTAGAGCTTAATCTCATTTTCTATTTTACATATTAAAACTGCACACTGAGTTCGGCTTTTTGGCATCAATGACATCAAACCAGAAATTGTGGTCAGTGTGAAATGTTCTTGTATGGAAATAGATTCTTCAAAATGTGTCCTTTTGTGTTCCACAAGGGGGGAAAAAGTGGTCAGTGTGAAATGTTCTTGTATGGAAATAGATTCTTCAAAATTTGTCCTTTTGTGTTCCACAAGGGGGGAAAAAGAAGAAGAAGAAGAAGAAGAAAAAAAATAAAATAAAGACACCATACAGGTTTTGGAAAGACATGGTGTTAAGAAAAGTATGACATAATTTTCATTTTTCGGTGAACTGTTCCCTGCATTGTACATACAGGATAAAAGGAATATGTATCACCAGAAACTGTAAAAATACAAAACACAATCTGAATGCTTCTCACATTTCCACACCTGGAGAAAAGTATTCACTCTTATCAGGAGAAGCATTACATGAGCTATGATACAGTATGCTAGTCTGGAACCAGATTAGAGGGAGACAAATATCAGCCTCTGCAGATGGCTGTGTGTAACTAAGCTGAGAAAATGGAGGTTGGGGCTGAAAACTTTTTTTACTGACCAGAAGGCGAAGGCTAAGAAATACCATTATGTCCATAAACTCTGTTGCAGATTGGAAGACGTCTCTCTCTAACACAATGTCAACAGAGAGAGCAGGAATTCATCAACCCCTGCTGACTCTCTCGCTCCCCTCACGTTCTCCATTGACTTTATTTTTGGTGGAAGGTGTTTTTTTCTTTTTCTTGTCTATTTTTGTTCTTTGATCTTTGTACAGGATGGTAACTCATTTACTGATAATAGAAGGTTTCCATTGATTATAACAGTGGTAGTAAAAAAATCAAACATGTAGGATACAACAGGGCTAAAGATACCCATTTTCTGGTCCTAAATTGTATAATGTAAAAAATAAATAAATAATAATAATAATATATATATATATATATATATATATATATATATATACAGTGGGTACGGAA
>NW_015548229.1:684555-694552 GCF_001515605.1 Sinocyclocheilus anshuiensis | reverse complement strand
AGGAAAAAAAATTAACTTAAATGATTTTAGCAAATGGCTGCAATATAACAAAGAGTGAAAAATTGAAGGGGGTCTAAATACTTTCCGTACCCACTGTATATTCAAAGAACAGAATATAATAAAATATCTATCAATGTATTTGGTAAGTAGCCATATAAAAGGTTGGGGTCTTGTAGTTTGTGATAATGACTGGCTGACTCTGTTAGTATCATTTGTGACTTTATTTGTTTAAGAAAAGTTTGTTTGTTTGTTATTATTATTTGTTTGTTTGTTTGTTTGTTATATGTTTTAATGTTAGTGTCTGAGAAATACAAATCGAAAGGGCCTTTAGCCCTGTTGTACTGTACTGTTGGAAACGTGTGACCTGTTAAGATGACTGGAAAAAAAAAAAAGTCACTTCCGGTTATTTCAGGATATTTGTTTCAATATTCCAAGAAGGTCTGTAGTTAAAGGGGTCATATGATGCTATTTTAAATATCATTATTTTGTGTATTTGGTGTAACAGAATATGTTGACATGCTTTAATGTTCAAAAATCACTTTCTTTTTCAAATACTGTACATTATTGTAGGTCCTCTATGCCCCGCCTCTCTCAAACACGTCGTTTTCAACAAAGCCCCATTCTTTTGACAAGCGCAGTCTGCTCTGATTGGCCAGCTGACCCAGTGAATTGTGATTGGCTGAACACCACAAGCACGCGTCGGAAATGTAACGCCCCTTACCATAATCGCGAGCTTATAATATAATATAAGTAAATATAAGTAAATATCAAGACAGTTTATAATGTCGTTAGTTTTACCATCAGTTCAAGCCCGAAAGGGCAACAGAGTCGCGTGACAGACACGGTGATGATGCAGTACACAAGCCGCGGTTAAGACAGCTGACGTGCTATGATTTCTGACAGGCAGTTCACTCTCCTCTGATGTGACCCTGTTCCACTCACACACACACACACACCTGACGCGTTACTCTGCGCTGCGCAAAACTCCGCATTTGAACAGTCAATAGCAAATACTTAAACTAATAACAAAACATACTTACAGTCGCTGATTCAGAAGCGCCAGTCATAGTAAAGTCGGAATGTACCTTTTTTTTTTTTTTGAAATAGCCTTTGTGCACAGCCAGCCTTGTACTCTTCTAGGTTAAAAAAACTGTCGTCCATAAAATGCGTTGCACAAATTCGAACATCTGGGTTGTGCTGTTCTGCTGTAAATAAATCTTAACCAATGATTCCTAATTGCATCTACTTCCGGAAGGCCAAATAAAGTGCTTTTGCTTTCGCACAGAAACACAGCGTCTCCCTGACATGGCTGCATCAACACTACTGCTGTTCCTGAAACCACGCCTTCTTTCTTTGCGTGCACATTTGGGTGGCATTATGCTAATATTTCCACATAGTGATGTAGATATGTGGGGGCGTGTTAGAATGAGCCGTTTTAGGTAGGCGTGGTTGACTCTTAACTTTTATAAAGAATATCTCTTTGGATTTGAGACTTTAGTTTTTGCAACTTTACAGATCTTCTTTATGCACCAAGAGCTTGTAACACTCCAAAGAGAAAGGAACAATTGAAATCGCATCATATGACCCCTTTAAACCTTCCACAACATAAGTAAAATATTTTATTAGAGCATTGCTATGGTCATAATGGATTGTGGTCATAAATTGAGTGCTTTCATTTCTAAATTATTGTCTGTTTGTCCTCAAAATGCTTTATAGTAAATAATTTCCCACAGGCCTTGAGACTGAAATACTCCCATTCAATTGTCAGTTCACCTCTTCATTATAGTTAGCATGAAATCGTACCTTCATAGTCGCCCATTATTGCCTTCTTTATGAGGTACTGTAATAATAAATGTTCTAGTGAGGTAGAAAACAAATAGGGAATTTATGAAGAGCCGGTTTCTGTAAACACCTTGTGCTGCTAAATGCAATTTATTCTGCTGAATTGGTTGAGCAATTGCGTTCAAGGCAAGAAACATATTATCTTTCACTGAGCCCAACAAATAAACACGCACAGTTAATTGGTCTTAAAGAAATGTATCTGTCAAATGCAAAAGCACGGAAGCTAAAACACATGTCATTGATGGAGAATGCCCCCGAAACCTGTCAACAAGAAACGGGTGAAAACGTTTGTGCCAGGCATTATTTAGAATGCAATTTCAGTCAGCTGAAATCAAATGTCATGCGCGGAGGGATTTTTGGGTAATAAGGTTAATTGAATGCAAATGCTTACAGGCATGACTGTGCAGAACAAGCACATTCTGGGCTTTTACAATTTGCCTTTTGGGTGAGGGTAAACTAGAGTAGGGAAAACAAGCAATTGTGTAATAACTGAAAAAGACTAGTTTACCTCTAAATCGCATGCTAAAACATGAAGAGTAAAATTAATCCCGCTTTTGATCTGTGGTGGATTTGCACGTGTTGTTTGTGATGCAAGTCAACATTCATGAATCAAATGAAGTTAATTGCATCCAGATTCTCTCTTTTTGGCTCTGGTTTTGAGATATAATGTGTGAAATGTAAATGAGGAGATCCTGAAGACCATCTGTCAGACATACTGTAAGACACAGCTCTTGAGCTTCACTGCCGGTGAGCTTCCATTGTCTGTTTTGCATATCTACAGTGTTTGGATGACACAGGAGTCTCACCGGCAAAGGAAGGCTATGAACTTTGCAGTCAACACACAGTAGGTCCGTGTTTAACATCTCATGTGGAAACATCACATCCAGCATCTTTTATTCAGCAGCAACAAAACTCTTAAGCTCAGTGCACAAGACTAAGCTTTTAATGTTAATATTCAAAATTATTTCTTAATTTACTTACCCTCATATTGTTCAAAACGTATATGGTTAACATCCCCCCCGTCAGTAATTAATATTTGCTAATCACTGCAAAAAAAAAAAGTTTAGTCAACTCAAATATCCAAGTTGTCACTTTGTACAACTTAACATTTCAAGTTGACTAAACGTAAAATTTTAAGGCATGGCAAACACGTACTTTTTAAAGTTGGAACTATTTATTTGTTTATTTGTTTTATACTTATTTTTTACAGTGCATATTTCTTTATGTCTTAAAATGGTTTAAATGTAACTCTACACCCTAACCTCATTTAATATTCAAGGATCATGAATATGCAATTTAGTCTCGCCTCCACTCAATCACACCATCTCGAACTTGCTCCTCTTACACTCAGTTAAATTAAGTATTAAACGATACACAATGGCAAGTGACAAAACTTGATCAATGGTTATCAGAAAGTGAATCCGTGAGTAAAGTAATTCAAATTCTGGGTTATAGCACATAAAGCAGGCAAAAAGCACTTCCAGTCACTAAAAAGCTGTCACGCATCTTTAAATCACGCCTACACTTTGTTATAATGAGAGGATTCTTGGGCGTGCAGAATTCAGCACTAAACAAAACTCCAACGTTTTTGAGCGTTGAGTGGATTATGACTAACTTAAACACTCTGATCGGCTATTGTGTTCATGAAATCAACAGATATGTCTGTGATTGGCTACATTGCTCAACGCTGCAAAAACAACTTGTAAATAGAAACCTGTGACCAATGGATGAAAGTAGTTGATGGGATTGGTTACATGTTATTGTTATTACATGCTATGCATTATTACATTATTGTATTGTATTTTTCATATTTAAATTTCTGTATTCTATGTTTAATTGAATTTTGTGCCGAAGCCAAACTGAGGTTGATGTTTTGGAGGTGGAGAATAAAAATGTTTCCCTTTTGAGACTCTGTTCTGTACTCTATACTCCAGAGCTTCATTAAAGCAGCACACTGTCTAGTTTTTGATTAGTGTGAAATTCACACAAATTCCATCGTTTTCTTGTCAGACCTACAGCTAACCTATATTGTCAAACTGACCCGACATGAATCATCTGCACTGCTTGTATAGTTTACTTTAGGTTAGGCCGTGGTTTAAAATGGTTTGCAGATTCTAGAGAATAAAAAGAAGGCTATTATTTTGTTTATGCTCTGTGGGTGATTGACTGATGTATTTTCTTTTTTATTCCCTAATAAATGTAGGACTAATCACTTGCTGAGATCCCACACCTGCCATGTCTGGCGGAATAGTCAGCACTGGCACAGTGTGCATATTTAAGCCTCAAAATAAACTATTGTGTTTGGCTTTTTTCCTCTCTTTTTCCCACTTACCCCCTACAAAGATAAGCTGTTTCCCACAAACATGAATGTGGATCAAATATGCAGCAAAGAAGTGCATCATTCCCGCTGTCATAACGCTTATGCATGCTTTTAATGGAATAATTCACCCAAAATTAATTTCTGTCATTATTTATTCACCCTGCTGTCATTCCAAACCCGTTTGCTGTTATTTTTCATAAAACACAAAAGGAGAAAGAATCTTTATGCAGCTCTTTTCCATTCAAGAATAGTTCAAGTAACCATACAGGTTTGCAATTGCATCAGTGTAAGTACACAATGACTGACAACTCACTATTGGCTGTTAATGCTTTACATTAATATATATGTTAGTTTCATATATGTTTTATTTTAATCTTAACAAATATTTCATACTAAAGTGTGCAATTTGACTGTTAAGAAGGCATTTTAGAGAGTGAGTGAGTGTCTAAACCTTGTTGACAGAAAAGGGAATTTGGGAATGCATGTGTTTGCAAAGTAATAATTTGACTGTGATCATCATTAGTGGCCCAGTATGCAAATTATGTTCCAAAGAATGTTGTGCTTTTAGTGCTAAAGACATTTTACCAGCAAATTTAATGTTTTAGATAAAAGGGGAAACGTCCTTAGAATCCATAATCTGTAGTGTTTACATTTACCCCATTTATTTTCAGACATTAGCAATACTGATTGCCACCATCATTATACAAACCCCCAAATACTTGTTTGTAATATGTATATCCATTCTCAGTATGTTTATGCCCTCATTGGATGTTTCATCATAAATAATTTGAGAAATGATTCAGCGATGAGCATTTTAAGATTCACACATACGGCAAAGACATTATAAAGCATTTGAATTGCACATGGGTTAAATCAAGGTTTGCAACTAATGAAAGATCATCAAAGACGTTCATTGTGATTAGCTTAAACAAATGTTTTGAACTGTCATTAATTTACAGCCTAATTAATTCAAATAACCCTCCTTTTAACCTGATCTTTTTTTTTTCTGGATTCCTTTCACCTTGCAATCCCACATAATGAGTACACTAAACATAAACAGATGGCTGACAGGCAGTATATTTGCTCTAATTGGGGGGCTTTTGAAGGCACGGCTCCGTTTATCTCCGAACAATGATTACACGCATACGGTTTTGTAATCCCGGGGTTTTTGCAATATTGCTTTAAGAGGTTAAGAAGATGAATGCTTATTGCTGTTAATCTGCAGAGACGTCCTGATTAATGACGACTGCCATGTTCTGTCCTCACGGCTCCAAACGTACAATAGGCACGTGAAATCGTGCTTGCATCAATCTGCTGGTGAATTATGGGATAGCAGCATGTGCCAATGGCCTCATACCAAATCATGTCACTTTCACGGGGTCTCCTTTATGTTCTAGTTGACACATCTTTTAGTGGGAACACTTCAAGGATATGCCCGGGTAAACGTGGTAATGCATTCGGGCTGAACATGGCTCTAATTGCACGATGGGATGGGCGGCCATTGAGTCTGGATGCAGGAAATGGTTCATGTAATGCGGTTCTGGATCCGGTCATGGATAGTGGGGTGATTTAGTAGATCAAGCATGGGTTATGGCATAAGTCATTTTGTGACACGGCTTTCCAGAAAATACAGCTTAAGGAATCTGGTTAGTATAAGGCTGTGATAGATGGTACTGCAGTGTCATTATATATATATATATATATATATATATATATTCATCAACATTGCATACGTTTTACATAATTTTCACTTCTTAAAACGTGAGAGTCAAGTCTTAAGTTTGTGAAAGTTGTAGAAAATCTCTCACTTCCTACACACTACTACTAAGACTGTAGCTCATTGCTTTTGATACCAACAAATATAAATGGAAACACTTTACAGTAAGGTTCAATTTATTATTGTATGTCATGAATTAACAATGTACATTTTTACAGAATTTATGTAGCATAAGTGGTGGATATGTTTCACTGTCTCTTTTTTTTACATTGATACATCGGTAATTGGCAACAAGTGGCTTTCTTTGTGAGTGATTGAATCATTCATTCAACCTATTTGTTCAAAAACACTGATTAATTCAGGAACACTAAATTTACTGTCTTTATAAGTGAGTCATTGAATCATTCAGTCAATCGATTAATTAAAAAAACACTGATTCATTCCGGAATGAAACAAGTAACTGACTTTCAGTCAACTGATCCATTCAAAACAAGTGAATCATTTACTGTTTATTCTCTTTAAAATGTACATTACTCAATACCTTCTTACTGAACTGCATAAAAGCAACACCACACTCGTCCATTGTCCTCATTTGTAAGTCGCTTTGGATAAAAGCGTCTGCTAAAAGTCTAAATGTAAATGCAGAATTTGGAACAATAACATTCTTGCTTGTGTGATATTGCTTGAATTCTCTAAAAATATTATGTATTGCTTCTTCGTGATACCTCATGTTAACTAATGTCAATGAACCTTATCGTAGTGTGTTCCAAAAATAAGTACCAAAGTATATCCCAACCACTGTGTTGGAGCTATCTTAGTTTTCTATTTTAATTTATATTTTTATGGTTATTAAGTAGGTGAAAATTCCATTTACCTTTTTGTCACTCCTTTAAGCTGAATCTACCTCTAGTGTTGCAATACGGTCACTGCACCTAGATTATTCCTGTAGGGTCCTATTTAAAGGTATGTAGTAGCCAGTCTGGATTGCCTGTCAGCCTGTCAGTTTTTCAACCGCATGGTGGGAAGTTGCCTTGTCAATTTTTATTTATTTATTTATTTTTTTTTTGGTCAGACACTACGATGGAAAGAAATGGAGCATACTTACCTGCAAGCGTATTGACTAGATACTGGCTGGTACACACTGTCTCATCCAAATATTCTGTCTCTTTTCTGACCTCAGGCCCTTCCTCCATGTTATTTGCTAGCATTGATGAGTCTCTCAGCTTTCGGTGTATGAGACCAAGATCTTGCAGTTTACAATATGCGCTAACACAACAGAAAACAAAAAGCCTTGAGTCTTTTAATGCGTGCAAGGCGGCAGCTTTAGTTTTGCAGTCTTCTCACCATTAGGGCCACGAAATAGGTCATTAGAGTTTCCAGCAGCTACATCAATCTTAAATGCTTGTTTTTTTTTCTCCCTCACCTCTTAAAACTGTGAAAATCAGGTTTTGAGGATGTTAAGATTGTAGAAAATCACGCAGCTCCCTGTATTCCCACACCTAACACACACATGCTCGCATGTAACTACACACATTTCATACGACGTGGATCACCAGTATTTAATTTCATTGAGTTCACTAAGGGCTGTCTGCCAGTACACCAGGTGCGGATGATAAATGACGCTATGTTTGTCCCAAGGACAGGGATGACTGTCCCATGTCACAGTGTGATGTTAGCCATGTCCCATATATGTCTGTATGCGGGGCTGAGAAAAACTCAAAATCGCTCCGTCCTCCTTCCCATTAGACTTCCAGCGCACACCAGAGTGCTGACATATTATTGGCTTTTGGACTAACTACAAGGACAATGCCAAATTAGACCGCCTAATCCTCGAAAGCTTTTTATCTGTCTTGGCTGTAATACCTGAGTGAGGCGCGCTGCTAGATGTCCCCAAAGACTTTGAGGACTTTTGAAGTCTTCACTTCAGACAGCTTCAGGTTTCATGACGATTAGCATGTTGACGTTTTGGCCCTCAATGCGGGTTGCCATATTAAAGTGAAAATGAATTATGTGACCCGTTGGCTATTTGGCATAGTTATAGCGTATAGTCATGTTGGGTGGCCAACGACCATGAAACAACGTCCATAAAATTTAACAGGCTATGTGAGAAGGCCACTGAGAAAGATTCAAGCTGGCAGATGTGATGACATGATTTGCCTTTCCATTTTTCACCCTCTTCCTCAACGATCCTTGGATCTTATTAATGCGTTCTGTCCTCTCATAATTGAATTGCGTGTATAGGGGGAGCGTAGACTTTTTCTGAGCGATGGATTTGTTGTTCAAGATATATTAATTCAGATCTTGGCAGGGCTTTTTTTCCCTCTGACATTTGGCTTTAGATGCCATAAAACTTTCAAGGGCAAAATCGCAAGGATGGGTGGAAGTACGGTGTCACATCAATACATGCAGTCTGTAAAAGTTTTGTCAGGTGCCCTTATCTCTCATTCCAGGCCTTCTCATTCAGCATCTCCCTATTGAGTACTGCTGTGTTTTAGGGTGCAGAGATGGGATACAATGTCATGCCAGTTTGTAATCAGGTACTCGGATCTGACAAACATAATTAATGTTCTGACTGTTCAGACCAGCACGGCAGCAACTGCACAATCTCATCAATTTGTTCCATAAGAATTTCAACAAATTCTTCAGTAAAGACCACTTGAACCAAACCAACCACCTCCAAGATTAATGACAACATTAGAATATTTGATTTAATTATTTACTAATTTATTTAACACATTTGTTTTAAATATATTAAAATATAATAAATTTTATATTAACATTATATTTAACATTTTATTTCACAACAATTTTTTTTAAGTCTTTAAATAAATGCAGCTTTAGTGAGCATAATAATAATAAAACATTAAAAACATTAAGAAATCTTACATACCCCAAACATTTTTTTTTTATTTTTATTTTATTTGATTTATTATTTTATTTTATTTTACTTGATTTTATTTTTATTTTTATTTTTATTTTTTTTAAGTTCACACACAGTAACCACTGTGGGCTTACGTAGTGGGAGTTAGTGTGGTTGGCAACATTTAGGGTCATGAAAGGAGTCACTGGTTCAAAAATGTTTAACAAAGCCTGACATGAGGCAAGAGTATTTTTATTTTATTTTTTTTAATAGATTATTTTAATAGATTGTATTGATTAATGGAATATATGTTTCTTATAAACAGTAAATTAGGCCTGCACTTCCCAAAGCAGCTGCCTATCATATGAATAGTGTTATTATCATTGTAGTATCTGCTGTATCTGTTATTATAGTCAGACGTAACAGGTGTATGAATTCCATTATATTGTAATGCAAAACAAGAGCCTTGAAACATGTGGTGACAGAACAAATTCCTCTGAAAGTGGATGTTGAAAGTCTTAGATGCTGCATACTGTAAGAGCATAAATGGCATTCTAGAATCAGCTTTGTCTTAATTAATGTGAAGGCAGTTGCCATGGCGATATATGGGATTGCTGTACAGTAATTACGTGAACATACTAATTGCTGCAGAACTAATGACCTAACACTTACATAAATGATAGACAGCACTTTAAACAATGTGTTTTAAAATTAGAATTGATTCTTGACCAAATATAGAAGGTAAAAAACACATTCAGTCTGTTGATTGTTTAAAGACCAAAAGTTGAAAAGAAAGTTTGATCACAAAATCTATTTGCCTTGTTGATTCAAACGCTGTTTAGCTCTATAACATTGCTCTAATGTTTCCATGCGATTTGAGAATTTTTCCGGTCCAAATATAGACCCCAAAAATGGTTTTCATATCGTCCCATCAGCTTCGTCATTATTCACAGTAATCATTCGATTATTTTATAATGCGATCCCTCACCCAATGGGAGCCCGCATTTTTCCTCCTCATTCTTATTTTTACCACCATCATCTGTCATTTCTGTCAGCCTCAAAGAAATATTATTGCATTCTTCTTTAACTATCATACATTTTTGTGTTCTTAGGAAGCACGCCATTTTCACAAGGTGTCATGATTGCACAAAAAGAGCCCAAATATCTTGCACTACAAAGCATGTATTTTTAGCTCAAAGAAGGCAAATCATTTCACATCAGAATTTTTTAGAGGTACTCATGGAAATGCAATTTTGAT
>NW_015548229.1:676265-684513 GCF_001515605.1 Sinocyclocheilus anshuiensis | reverse complement strand
TTATATTATATTATATTATATTATATTATATTATTATGTTCTGTGGATAGTTTCACAGTCCATTGAGTCCTCCTACTAAAGCTTTAGTTTCATATAGTAGTTTTTTACTTTTTACTTCACGTTTTTAACCTCACTTCAACGGAGTTAACCTACCCTGTGGTAATGTCAAGTCCGTAGGCGAATAACACTCATATGTTCTTCCTTTACTCATTCACTTTGTATCCCATGTTGGAGGAAGGAGGGGAAGGCCAATAAACATCTCGGTGAGATCTGTGGGATGGCTTCTGCCATCGTTATTGATGTCCAGCTCAGTTCATCCCTCATGGGGAAAGAATATTTTCCTCCATGTATTTTGTTCCTCTCAACTCACTCCTCTTTTTCATGCTCTGCTCAATCTCTGGTGCATTTAGACCTAAATCCATCCCATTGTTCATTGGAGTCGTTAAAAAGAGGGATTATCGGAATTACAAGGTGGTAAACTGTGTGGGTACCTTAAGAGTCTGGTAGCTTAACATGTATGACAGTGGATGAGGCAATAGAAGAAAATAAATGTTTGCGAGCCGATTTCAAAACAACAAGCTAACACTTCAGGTTGTGGTTTTTAAGTTATTCTGAAAAACCTTGAAGCGATTTTCATGTCAAAAATTCCCCCAGAGAAGGAACTGCTCCACATTCTGATGGGTTTTGAGTCGAGACTCATACCCTGGAGAGACTAAAGTCTATTGAGACCCCAGACATCCAGTTTAAATGGCTGATAATCTAATATAAAAGAAAGTGTCAGGAATGCAATTTGGCTCTGAGAAGCTCCGTAGGGCATCACTATTGTATTGTAGCCAAATCGACTTAGTTTCCCAATTGTTTCTTTCTGCTCTCTGTTCTTCCATTCAATATTGCATTGACAGGAGCAGAGCACATCCTAATATTTTCATGTGTCTGTCATTCATTTTAATAACGATTTAGCTGTGCAGCATTTGCCATTTAGGTTTGAGATATTCTGTGTTAAGTCCCTGCAGTACTGTTTATTGTCCATGAGATTAAATATTAGAATGATTTCTGAAGAATCATGTGACACTGAAGACTGGAGAAATGACTACTGAAAATGTTGCTTTGCATCACAAGAATAAATTAAATTGTAAAATATGTTAAAACAGAAAACAGTTATTTTAAATTGTTTTTGAGACCCCAGACATCCAGTTTAAATGGCTGATAATCTAATATAAAAGAAAGTGTCAGGAATGCAATTTGGCTCTGAGAAGCTCCGTAGGGCATCACTATTGTATTGTAGCCAAATCGACTTAGTTTCCCAATTGTTTCTTTCTGCTCTCTGTTCTTCCATTCAATATTGCATTGACAGGAGCAGAGCACATCCTAATATTTTCATGTGTCTGTCATTCATTTTAATAACGATTTAGCTGTGCAGCATTTGCCATTTAGGTTTGAGATATTCTGTGTTAAGTCCCTGCAGTACTGTTTATTGTCCATGAGATTAAAAAGAACAATTTCTTATACATATAAGCTAAAAGGAAAAAAAATGGCATTGAAATGGTAGACAAGTTATTGTTCTACACTTTTGGTTTTTGAAAATGTGTATATACACAAAATGTAAATGTAAATGTAAATGTATTTTTTTTTTCATATAGGCCTATGTTTTTAATGTAATGGTCAGTTAAGCAGCTAAAATGTATATGCATTTGTGTGCATGTGATTCTGTATTTTTATATAAACACTTTATTAATAATAATTATTATCCATTACTGTAAAGGCTTCCCATAAGAAAATAGCCTGCACTGGGAATACTTGAAAGAATACATGAATATGTATTATTGTTTATGCATCTGACAGTATAGATAAAAAGATAGTCTCACGGGTCTTTATCACATTTGGCAAGTCTTTGCACCCAAGCTTTTCTTTTAGATTTTCATCCATGGCATTTTGACATCAGATAGTCGTAAACAAGGATCATTAGCATGGTGCTAATTAGCTTTCTGCCATGGCTCTCTAATTAGTACACAAGCAGTGTCTCTCAGATCTCTGGAGTTACATCAAAAGGAAATCTCTCTCAATTAGAAGCTCTGCTCCTGTGTAATTTCTCCTTTGTTTACCTTTGCTGCTGCTCTTTCAAGCCTTTTTATCTTCACCCAAAGGTTCAAATGGAGCAGGCGGCTACTATCGGGGCTAACTGTTATTTTATCATCACCTTTGATCGTAGAGTGTCATGAAAGCTGTCAAACCATTAGTGTTTCCTTTTCTGTTGTACAACTATGTCAGAGGGGCTCCGATCTAGATACAGCAACTGTATTGACTATAATTATGTAACATGCGATTTTGGTCACCGGACTAGTGAGCTTATTTTGTCTTTGAGCCTTTGACCTTAGAAAGAGGACAAATAATCAGAGAGAAAGCGAGGTTGGAAATGAGGCACATCGCAGGCCACATTTTAACCTGTGTAACACAAATGAGCTCCATAGCTCACAATATATGAACTGCTGGGCTTCAACACTAATGATTTATTTTGGAAATTAAAAAAAAAAAGTTTCATAAGTTAAAAAGTTTGGTGTCAGTAAGATTTTTTTATTTTATTTTTTAAAGGCAGTATAAAGTATAAACTATTTTACTTAATATGCGTGTGCTATGTGATTTTGTGTTTAGCCGAGCCACATGTTAACAGGACACTCTGTTGACATCAATAGTACAGAGTGCTAAGTTGCTTGCTATGTAGAGTTTCCAAATCAGCCACTTAAATGCTTTCATTTCAGACAGAAAGCTGCTTTAGAGAAGGCCTATGCAGGCAGTAGATAGTGAGTCAGCTCACTAGATGTTGCAGCAAAAGCATGGTCTGAGATGTCTTAACAGGCTTAGTCTGGTCTGGCCTGCCACTTGACTTCTAATATCAATGGTAGGACTTGACGAAATGGTCTTTTTAACAAATGCAGTGATTTAAAAAGCTTGACAGGACTGGTCAGTATTTAGGATCCATGCCATAACACCTCTGTTCAAACTGCACATTAAATGAGACAGCAGAGCGCACTGGCAGAGAACCTGTCTCACTGCCACTTCATTTTGGTGAAGGAATAAGCTTTTCCTTATTATTTTTATATACTGTGAAATGCCAGTTCCAGCAGTCTTTTCAGCACTTAGAGGAAGTTCACCATAAAAATTAAACTTCTGTCAGTATGTACTCATCACCTCTTTTTTTTTTCAATCCTGTATGTTTTATTTGTTTGTTTATTTATTTATTTATTTATTTATTTTTCGTCAGTTCATAATAGCTATAACTGATAGGGCCAAAAACACAATAAAACCACCATTTGACTTGTGCACTTTATTATGGATCATTTGGCTGCATATGGCCAAAAGCAAGTGACTTTCAGAGCAACTCTGGAGATGAAGTCGATGTGTCTGTGTCCTCATATATTAAGACGGCAAACACTGAAACACTGTGAGCGTCACATGTGTTTGAGGTTGTGTAGTAGACAAAGCTACGCCATTCATTCACACAGAGATGCACATAACATGCAGACTTATTAGCAACATGCACTGACTGGCTGTTGTTGTGTTTATTTCTCCTGTGTGTGATCGGCTGTTAGATGAATCCATAAAATGTCCACAGCTTATCAGCACCGACATAAACAATATCATATTGAGGTCACGTTAAAATTTGTCACCCAGTTTGATAACTTTATGTGAGGAACAGACTGAAACTTTTTCTCTCCTTTCATTTTTTTTCCTTTGTTCTTTCTCATAGGATTTTCTTTTCCAATTGCTCCCTCATAGTAACAGTCACAGATTCTGCTGTTGTTGTGGGAACTGCCACTAAACATCATCAAATACGCGGTATAGATGGAACGTCCATGACGACAGACGGCAGGAAGGTAAACACCTGCTGTTCGCTCCAACATAACTGTGAGGCATTTCTCTGGGGGTCAACACTCTGTCTGAGTCAGAGTGACCAAATAATGACCTCTCACTGCTGTGACATCTTGCACATCTCTCTGGTGTTTTCTACCTCTGGACCAACAGCGGATTTGTGAGTGGCTTTTGGACTTGCTGACAGTCAGACATCTCAAAGTACTCTTTTTTTTTTTTTTTTTGAGAGGAACTGCTGCGAGAACAAAATAAGTAGTGGAAGTTTGACAGCAGGGACTCGCCCACAAGAGTTCGGATGGAGAAAAGGTTCTTTGGCTTGTTTAGAGAAAATGGAAACTCAAATTTGATAGTACTAACCTTTGCTGTAATCAGCTCCTGATGGATAAAAGCAAGTCCCTTCTTACTTATTTTTCTCAAAAAACAAACGAAAAAAAATCATCTTTTATGTCCCACAGAACATAAAAAAGTCATACTGCTTTGGGGCGACATGAAGGTAAGTAATCAATAACATAGTTTTAGGAAGTATTAAATCTGAAACGTTTAATAGAGAAATGCGTTCCATCAGAATGAGAGCCCAAACTGTTAATAAAAACATCACAATAGTCCACAAGTTATCCATGTGACTCCAGTCCATCAATCAACATCTTGTAAAGTGAAAAGCTGCATGTGTGTAAAAAAACAAATCGATCATTAAAGCAGTTTAACTTTAAACTGTCACTTTTGGCCAAAATGCCAATCCATAATCCATAATAACGCTTCCTCCATTGAAAAAGTCCATCCCATTAAAATCCACCAAAATTTTGGACTGCTTTTGCTTGAAAATGGTGCTTGATCTGTGCATATTTCTCTCCTGATTCAGATGAAACATTGTTTAATGGAGAAAGCAATATTATGGATAAAGGACTTGTTTAAAATTGCAATGTCTTAATGATGGATTTGTTTGTTATAAACATGCAGCTTTTCGCTTCACAAGATGTTAACTGGACTGGAGTGGTGTGGATTGCTTGTGGATTATTGTAAAGTTTATATCAGCTGTTTGGACTCTCATTCTGACGGCACCCATTCACTGCAGAGGATCCACTGGTGAGCAAGTGATGTAATATTAAATTTCACCAAATCTGTTGTAATGAAGAAACAAACTTATCTACTTTTGGAAGTACATTTTCTGCAAAATTCATCTTTGGGTGAACTGTTCGTTTAACCCTCTGCTATTTTCTGTGGTATCAATAATGTTAAATCTGGTGCAGTTTTTTTCCCCCTTCAACACAAACCATGTAAATCATCATCCACTTGCTCGGTTATTCAGCCTCAAATCTAATTTTGTGTTTCACGGAAGAAAGAAATTATACAGGGTTGAGGTGTGAGTAAATGATGACAAAATGGTCATTTTGGGGTGAACTATTTCTTAAACTATTTGCATTGAAAATGGAATGTGTATTGTTAATGTGGCTGTCATATTGTGCTTTTGGAAGCGCGTGAGTGCAGGTGCAGAGCTTGTGCGCATGGCGTTTAATGGGACTGGCATGAATGGAGCAGCGTAGTCTTGCTGTCGGCAAATGTGTTTCATAATGTTGTGTTGGCATGTGGTCTGAAAATCACAAGAAGGAAAATATTAAAGGTTATTAACTGGCTCCATATGCGACTCTTGGTTGACAGTGATGGAGGGAGGAGAGAAAGAAGATATCACATTCTCCATCAAATCTGTTCGCTGAACTGGCCACCAACCTGGATAATGTACTTGGAAGTTTTAATTAATTCATACAGTGCAGATAAGAGCTTACTGACATGTTCGAATGTGTCTGCAGACATAAATCAGAAAAGTATGTTGTATGTTTCCCTTTCCTGCACAGATCAGAACAATATACGTTCCTGATTTTAAGTCTATCATAGAGGATTAGGATCAGTTTTACATGATTTTCCAGGAAAATACAGTTGCATATGCATAAAGTTTTGCAATCTCAAATTTAATTGCTGCAGATAAAAAATCACTGTAGTTGCAGGTGACACTTTAAGCACATTAAAGAAGTTTAATATTACAGTTAGTAATGCATTATTTTTCATTCAGAAGATTTGGAATATAGTGCACAATTTGTATGGAAAGAGCCACCTGATTATGAGTATATAATGACATATTTGATGTTCACATGACACATGACAGAGTTTAGTTCCGACTCTGATCAAATTTCATCAAAGAATCCTGAAATGAAATGTTTCACAGTTTAAATTGTTTAATAAATAAATATTAAGCAGCACAACTGTTTTCAGCATTGATAAAAATAAGGAATTTCTCTTGAGCAGCAAATCAGCATATTAGAATGATTTCTGGTGGATCATGTGACACTGAAGACTGAAGTAATGATGCTGAAAATTCAGCTTTGCATTACAGGAATAAATGACATATTTTAAATTGTAATAATATTTTGCAATATTCCTGTTTTACTGTATTTTTGATCAAACAAATGCCTTGGTGAGCATAATAGACTTTATTCAAATCAGGGTCAGGCAAACGGGTAATCCAATATACACAGGCGAGAATCAAATGGCCGGAAAACAGGCAAGGCAAAACTAGACTGAGACTAGGACTTGGAAAAATAAACAATGGCTAACAAACAGGCTCTGTAGTGTAGCTGCGCAAAGACAGTGATAATGCTAACAATACTCGGCAGTGAGAGCGAGGAAGTCCATGGCTTATGTAGGGTGTGTGATTGGCAGAAGCTGTGTGTCTAATCAGTGCAATGGATGCTGGGATATGTAGTCTGGGATGACCCATTTGTGGGTCACAACCCCCTAGTTCTGTGGATGCCGCTAACAGCTACAGGTGAACAGGTGTAGCTAGCGTTGTTATACATTAATAAAAATAGCATATATAATATTTGTTTCCCTATTACTCAGAAAAGAAGCCGCAAGAAGCAGAAGAACTTGACAATCACATTTGTATCATCCAATGCATAATTGTATTTTCGAGAAGCGGATCTGTCTAGTCGTTATTATCTCCATCTCTGATAATTCAGATCATATTTTTTCTTAGTGAGAGGATGTTAAAACAATTCTCCCGCAACATTTGTCACATTTCACAGCGGCTGAAATCCTGCTAATGGATAACGCAGTTTAATATTGAAGGGATGCAAGAGGAGCGCTTGTGGTTTATCAGGAAGATATCAGACACAGCTCTATAGTTACAACACAATGGCTCACAGACAGAACAGTAGGGGATGAATAATCAAAAGAAAAAATTTTTATCGGCAGTCAAAAAGCCTTTTTTTCTGAAGCACATGGGTAGAGAGAAAAGAAAAGAGATGAAGAGAGAGAGACAATAAGTAGAAAGGACAGGGTGAAAGAACAAGCAAACAACACCTGCTGTAAGTCACTAAATCTGTCTTGACTGATGGCTTAAAAGGGGTTCCCGTGCCTCTGAAAAGCTGAAATGCCTGCAATATCAGAAGGGGAGGGCAAGTCCTGTCCCTAACATGCCTATCAATTCGAGAGGTGGGCGTCAAAGCTTTATTATTTTCCCACTTCTAGCGGGATGAAATGGTACATGTGAGTACAATAGCTCTAGAGTCAGAATAGCTTTAAGAAACCAGAATGTGTTGAAACGTCGGTGTGCTGAGAGTCAGTGGAAAGTTGTGTTGCTGATTCTTGAATTGTGCACTTTGTCATAGTGCATCTATTTGTGAGTATGCTGTCATTACTTTGTCAACGCTTGAGGAAAAAAACCCAGCGTGATGACAAGAAGCTGACTTTTATTGGGGACCATCTGTCACAAATCATGTCACACACGTCAAAGCACTGCCATTGCAGATTTGAAGCCGTTCCTTGTCTTGATGTATCAGCAAAGACGGGAAAGGAATGGTTTGGCAAAAAATGAAAATTCTGTCATTTATTTACCATCATGTCATTTCAAACCCATGTACTTTTGTGTATTTTTCTATATAAACTATATATGTGAACCTGGACCACAAAACCAGTCTTAAGTCGCTGGGGTATATTTGTAGCAATAGCCAAAAATACATAGTATGGGTCAAAATTATTGATTTTTCTTTTATGCCAAAAATCATTAGGATATTAAGTAAAGATCATGTTCCATGAAGATATTTTGTAAATTTCCTACTGTAAATATATTAAAACTTAATTTTTGATTAGTAATATGCATTGCTAAGAACTTCATTTGGACAACTTTAAAGGCGATTTTCTCAGTATTTTGATTTTGTTTGCACCCTCAGATTCCAGATTTTCAAATAGTTGTATCTCAGCTAAATATTGTCCTATCCTAACAAATAACTTAAAAACAAATAAATTATAAATAATAACTGTCCTATCCATACATTAATGGAAAGCCTATTTATTCAGCTTTCAGATTATGTATAAATCTCAATTTCGA
>NW_015548229.1:673171-676079 GCF_001515605.1 Sinocyclocheilus anshuiensis | reverse complement strand
AGAATGATTTCTGAAAGATCATGTGACACTGAAGACTGGAGTAATGATTCTGAAAGTTCAGCTTTACATCACAGGAATAAATTACAATTTAAAATGTTAAAATATGAAAAAAAATGTAATTGTCATAATATTTCACAATTTTAGTGTTTTTACGGCAGTTTCAAATAAATGCAGACTTATGCAGCTCTTTTTTTCATATTCATCCATGATGGTGAGTCAATAATTATTTTTTTTGGTGTAAGGTTTCATGAATGTATTTGAGTGAATGATTGATTTGAGCACATTTGCATCAGCATGATTTCTAGGTGAATAACCCCACTGACTCAAAGATAGTGGCAAGGTTATTTAATGACATCGGTTTAAAATATGGTCGGAGATACACCATTGCCTTGATATGCCCCAGAGGAACCTTGGGATTATGGTTTTAATTGTGCCTCGTGGAGGAACAGATTTCCTCAAGAGCAAAAATCATGAATTATTTATATTGGGAGTTTATGATGATGAATGGATGAGACCATGAGTTTGACCTTGTCAAACTACCTTATCCACGTTTCCGTAGCAACATGAACGAACAGATCGGGGTGGCAGTAGCATGAAACCGAATGAAGGTCATGACATTCCTCCACCCCTCTACCGGACGTTTTATCTCACACTTTCCGAAGAATTTCTAGAATTTCTTCCATGTCATTAAAGGAATTGTTCACAAAAAAAAAAAAAGTCACACTCATGTCATCCCAAACCCATATGCTGTTTAATTTTCTTGGGAACACAAAATACATTTTTTGAAGAGTCTTCATGAAGCTACTGATAAATAAAATAAAATATAAAATAAAATAAAAAAACATTTCTTTATTTATAAAAAAATATTAAATGTTTTATTTGCAACTTAGATTTGTTTTTTTACAGTGTATATTTTTCATACTGTTATGGTCCAATAACAGATAAATAAATAAAGTAGCTTAAAATTTGACTATTTGAATTGTGTGATATATTTCAAGTCTTCTGAAGTCATATGATTTGTATGATGATCAGATTGAAATTTGTGAGTTGTTAACTGACTGTGAATTAATCATTTAAGCTGATTATTTTCAGTGAACTAGCTGTTTTATGGTGTCAGAAGACTTGGAATATAGTTTTATGATGATGTTCAAAATGTTTGTTTTCTTGTTCAGTATACAGAAATACAGGTTTGGAATGACTTTAGGTTGACAACATTATTTTCGGGTGAACTGTACCTTTTAGAAAACAAGTTTAAGAAAAAAGTTTAAAGGGGTCATATGATGCTGCTAAAAATAACATTATTTTGTGTATTTGGTGTAATGAAATGTGTTTATGCGTTTTAAAGTTAAAAAAACACATTATTTTCCACATACTGTACATTATTGTTTCTCCTCTATGCCCCGCCTTTCTGAAACGCGTCGATTTTTACAAAGCTCATCGTTCTAAAAAAGTGAGGTGTGCTGCCTAGAGTGAGCGGCGGCGGCCTACAGTGAGCAGAGGCCGGGGGCTAGCGTGAGGAACGGCCGGAGTGTTAGAGTGAGCAGAGGTGGGTGGGCTTGAGAACGGCGCGGAAGGACATGTCATGACTCCGGGCTGGACTCCGCTTTATCCACAGTGAAAGCCGAAACGAGCCGTTTTAGGTAGGTGTGGCTGACTCATAACTTTTATAAAGAATATCTCTTTGGATTTGAGACTTTAGTCTTTGCAACTTTACAGATCTTCTTTATGCACCAAGAGCTTGTAATACTCTAAAGAGAAAGGAAAAATTGAAATCGCATCATATGACCCTTTTAAGGTCAGTAATGTACTCACAATTTCTATTTTATTTTATTTTTTTCAATCCGGGCAAAAACTTATTCATTCAACAGATGTGGGTTTCTAGGCAGCATTTGTGCATGTGAAATCATTAGAGCGCTATTATTCATGGACACATGGGTTGTGAGCTTGCTATAGGAAAGTGTGCCTTCATTACAGGTGAGGCAAGTAACAAGTTCCATGACTACACTGACTGTTCCATGTTAATAATTGCAACATTTTTAAATTAGACATTGTTCTATGAATAGGGCTTAGCATTTTATATAGCACCTCACTAATTAAGGCCTTTGGCTATTCACATATGCCAATCTTTTTGTACGTGTGTGCCGTGCTTATAAAAGCACACAGTTGCTATGACATTGATTTTATATCTATTCTAGCTTCTCGCTGAACATATATTATACTCATGAAAGGAAACTGAAGCTCATGGTTAATTAAAAGATGGCCTCTTTAACTTTGATGGCCACAGAGAACAAATAATAAAACCATCCACATGTATTTAATTGCCAGTGGGAGGGATGAGGTTTTGTGACACCAGACTAAGTCAATGTGTTGCATTTTAACAGCACAGTAAAAATTGTATCTTATTATCTAAATCAAAAATGGCTTATACAAGATGACCTGTCAGGATCTAGAACAAAAGATTTTGTTTTTTATTAAATATTCCACCCTAAAATGAATATGCTGTCATTATTTACTCTCAATATTTACTCCCTCATATCATTCTAAACTGGCATTAATTTATTTAAATATTTAAAGAAATAATTCATCTTTAAATAATATTCATTATAGTATTTTTCATATAACCAACAGTGTGTGTGTGTGTGTGTGTGTGTAAACAGGTTGATTACCTTCAATATATACAACTTTCCAAAACTTTAATGTAAATAATTATTATTATTAAAACTAAAATATTAAACTGTATTTAATATTATTATAATTAATGTTAAACTATATTTAGTTTATGTGAATATAAAATAATTTTAAATTTTAATAAAACTGTTTAATATGCGATATTAATAAAAACACATTTATGATGAATTTGGGTGTTTTTTTTTTATATTATTAAAGTTTAGTATCATATCATTATTAA
>NW_015548229.1:672743-673032 GCF_001515605.1 Sinocyclocheilus anshuiensis | reverse complement strand
TTATTAAAGTTTAGTATCGTATCATTATTAAATAAAATATATGAAGACATTACTGAAAATCCATTTTATTCACCCTTAGTGCATTAACGAATGGAGTTAACGATTTAAACCTTGCACGATCAAAATGCCTTTTTAATTTTAACTTGACTGTATACATTTTGATCTCTCTCTCTCTCTCTCTCTCTCTATATATATATATATATATATATATATATATATCTTTAAATATATCATTGTGAATGTATGACATTTTTGTAGGTATCATAGAATTGTTTTCTGTGTTCTGTAG
>NW_015548229.1:668394-672128 GCF_001515605.1 Sinocyclocheilus anshuiensis | reverse complement strand
ACCTGCCACATGATCTGTCCATTACCACCTAGAAAAAAGGTTACAGGGCATTCAGGCCAAAACAAGCAGACTAAGTAACAGTTTTCTTCCTGTAGGCTGTCACACTGCTCAGCAACTCCTGCTCAAGCTGTCTGAGCTAATCATTCTGCAGAACCCCCCCTCATGCACGTATGCCGCCTCTGACTCTATTTTTAAACCCCCACTTCACTGCGCTATTCAGGTTTGTGCCAGGGACTGTCTGTCCACAAGCCATTTTTTTCTTTCTTTTTTTATCAATATTGCATTGCATTTATTACTTTTACCTGTATATTTTGGGGGAACAGTGTATTGTCCACTACCACTGCTTCTGTGTCATATTGTGTTTCCAGAAAAATAGGAGTGACCAGGTGCTCACCCCAATGAATAATTCTCCTAGGGTACGGTGTTTTTTTTTGTGTTTGTTTTTGTCATTTTACAGACAATTTCTAGGCACGTACCTTAAAACTAAACATCGCTGTTGGTCAGGAAAATAGATCAAGGATCTCTGAAGACACGTTGACCTTTTGCTAAAACATGTCCCGATGTCAGATGTACTGCAAGTTAAAAGAACAAGTTCATTTAGCACACACTGACCTTTTGTGGTTACATGCCCCAGTCATGTGAGCTGATACGGGGTAAGTTGTCACAGTGGAACTGCATTTAACAGACATTTAGTTTGCATAGGCTTTTTAGCAAAATTTTATTAAGTTTTAAAAGATAACAAAACAAATTCAACCATTGTTTTTAACAAAGTCGTCTCTTATGCTCACCAAGGCTGCATTTATTTGATCAAAAATACAGTAAAAATGTATATACTGTGAAATATTTGTAATTATACATTTAAAATAACTTATATACAGTATATATACAACTTGTAACTTGTGTACACACACACACACACACACACACACACACACAACTGTTCAGTAGTTTTTTTGTTTTGTTTTTTACACTCACCAAGGCTGCATTTATTTGATCAAAAACAGTGCAATTTAGAAAAAAAAAACATTACAGTTTGCAGAAACTGTTTTTTATCTGAATATATTTTAAAATGTAATTTATTCTTGTGATGCAAAGCTGATTTTTCAGGAGCCATTATTCCAGTCTTCAGTGTCACATGATCCTTCATAAATCATTCTATGCTGATTTGCTCAAGAAGCATTTCTTATTATTATCAATGTTTAAAAAGGTTTAAAAAGCATACAAAGATCTGACAACGGCATTTATTTGGAATATGTTTTTTCTTACTGTCACTTTTGATCAATTAAAAGCCTTATTGGTGACCCTGAACTTTTGAACAGTAGTGTAATTAATCACGTGTAGCTTGACGTTTGAAACCAACAAGAGAAAAGACTATTTTTGAGATATAGACTACTAGCCCCGTGTCCCGCTATATCTCCTAATATCTCATCATATCACATTTTTCTTACACTATATTTCACAATGAGATGAATGACTCTGAGGCTATTTGATTTAACTTGACCAAGGGCATTTTCTAAGACTTCAAGCTTTTGTTGCAGACTCGAGTCCCTTTGCTGATTGAAGTAATATTTCTAAATCACTCACTTCTCCAATTCTTCTCAGTTCCGGTGGTACTTAGGGGCATTTTAATTAAATTAGGCTCAAATTGTCTTGCAGTTGTTTTCACTTTGACCATCAAGAATGGCCTCGGTTTGCGCTCTTCGTGAACCGAATTAAATCTAATATCGTTTTATAGCTGCAGAGCAGAATTATTGAGCAGTCAATTTATCTGTTCATCTCGGCTAGACAATATCTTATTCAGACATGATTTATTTTAAAGACCGCAATGGAACTTTGCAAGTCTGTGAGTTATTGCGTTAGCTTTGACAAGTTGAGATGCATCTTGCTGTTATTGTGAAGTAAACCGAAAGTGATATTACAAAAAGCTCATAATATTCACATTCTTTCAAAACTGCTTTAATTGAGCACAGCTACTTCATAACCACAAAGTAATTTACTCTTCATGGTTAAATAGCATTAAAGTGATCAACTCAGATGACTGCATCTGAGAGATTATTAGTATTTTTTTTCCCCTCTTTACTTAGCTAATGAGAATGAAACATAAATCTTGACCTAACACAAAAGCAATACAAATGTTAGCTTTTAGTGTTCAATTATCTGAGTGGGTGAGATGTCTCTTTCAGAAAATATTGCCAGTGTGGGAAGTGTGAACATTTATGCTCTTCAAGCATGAGATTTTGCCTGAATTATGAAGATTATGGATTATAAAGTCAGAGAGTAAATTAGTAAATTGTTGATTGACATTCATATGGCCTTCATGTGTGAGAATAAACCTGATTTTGAAGAAATGCTGCGTGTTTGTAAAAGCTGGAATCACTGTTAAATGAATATGTGGCTTTGTTTTAGGGCTGAACGATTTTGGAAAATAATCTAATTGAGATTTTTTTTTTACCAATATTGCGATTGCGATTTAATATGCAATTATTTTTTAAAGCTCTTTATGTTCTGTATTATTCAACAAAGACAAGCTATAAATCATTGTATAGTATGACCAGCACAATATTAGATAGATTAAACAAATGTTCTTTTCTGTAGGCCAGGCCTATATGTTACGATGAAATTAGGTGATGCATGAATTGATATGAATGACATGTTTATTTAACAACTTCAATCACAGTAGTATATTGACTGATTTGTTGAACTTCCAACCTTGTAAGCATGTAATAATTATGACAACATAAAGCATTGACAAACAAGCCTGGTGTAAACATTATGAAAGTCAGTAACAAATCACACAAACTAAAGTAGATTGCAGAAATATAAAAACAAATGTGTTGCTTTACCACACTACTTCAGGTAATTCAAAGTCACTCTAATAAACATATGTAAACGTGGACTGCACTTTTTAAACACTGTCTGTTAACGTTATACAGACTTTAAATAGATAAATAAGAATATATATATATTACCTTATTATATATATTATCTTAAGGTCGAAGTCTAAAATATGCACCGTAACACTGTTACAGCTAGAGTAATTTCCATGTGCCGTTTTGAAGTACGTTCATATACGCTTTCAAACATTTCCACGTGTAGCGTGCCAGGGTTGCCAGGTTTTCACAACAAAACCCACCCAATTGCTACTCAAACCTAGCCCAATCGCGTTTCGAGGGTGGTCCACTGGTACAAATCGCGTTCCTGGGGTTAAAATACACGTTTTTTGGAGGGCCTGGCCAAGCTTGTATTTAGCTGGTATTGGTGATCTAAAAAGTGCATGAAACCCCAACAGACCAAACTGAACAGGCTGGGAGACCAATTTAGACCAGCTAAGACCAACAAACAACCTTAGGCTAGTTAGATGTCAAGCATGTCCAAGATCTTTTCTGTAGTCTTGTGTACAATAATGTTAAAAAGACTGGGGGAGGTAAGATTTTTTTGTAATATTTTTGAAAGTAGTCTCTTAAACCCGATTTATTTATATATAATTACTAGTGGGTACGCTATACTTTTATTATTTAGAAAGTGACCAATAATCTGAGACCAATATTTTATATGTAGATAGATTTCTTCTCTCTAAACTGTTTCTCAAGCGCACTCTCTCATCACCACTGCTGCTGCGTGAATATTACGCATCACAACACCACGCAGACTCGAGGAAAACCTGGGATTAAAGTCCAAAACCTGACTTGAAATAACCTAACAAATCAATCGGGGCTAAAGCGGTTCCATAAACG
>NW_015548229.1:662326-664480 GCF_001515605.1 Sinocyclocheilus anshuiensis | reverse complement strand
TAGGGATGGGAAGATTCTCCGATTCACTGGCATAAAAAGCATAAAAAGTTAACGATGCGATGCATCGATTTAAAAAGTGTGCATCGACTACAAGTTGTCGCGATGCATCTGAAATAATCTAACAAATCATTCGGGGCTAAAGCGGTTCCATTAACGACAAATTAAATTCACATTCCCTCACTAATTTGTGCACACTTATTCTTAAGCAGACCTTAATGTCGATCATGGATTAAATCGATCCACCATGACAAACAGCGAATAGCCTATATCTGTGCTGTTTAATGCATTTGAGACGTTGTGTTTTCCTCAGTGCATAACGGACATGTCACGGGTATATTTTTTCATCTGTAAATGTTAGAAAGTCATGTAAACATATCCATTTTGCTGTCAGGAGTGAGTGGGCGAGGCTGACGCGCGCATGCGCACTAAACAGACAGAGCACAATCGAATAGGAGCGCAATAATTCTGAGTAAAATATACATTTTGCTAAAAAATTGTTTTTGGACATTACATGTGTCTTTTGTAAAATTTTAAACCTACTTATAAATTTTTCATCTGTAAATGTTAGAAAGTCATGCAAACATATCCATTTTGCTGTCAGGAGTGGGCGAGGCACGCGAGAGCACCGAGTGCTGCTGCGCGCATGCACGCTAAACAGACAGAGCACAATCGAATAGGAGCGCAATAATTCTGAGTAAAATATACATTTTGCTAAAAAATTGTTTTTGGACATTACATGTGTCTTTTGTAAAATTTTAAACCTACTTATAAAGTGTATTTTTATGATAGCAGTAACTGTAAGTGGACTATTGTAATAGGTAAATCAAATGTAAGCTAGTAGGCTACTAATTACTAAGCTCAAATTAGTTAATATGTGTTTCTTATAGCAGTTAAAATTTAGTAATTTTCTTTATTATTTATTTTCATTTTTAATTCAGGGATTTTAACTTTTAATTTAGTTATTTTAATGCTTTAAAGAGCAATTTTAGATTTTAATGTTCTAATGTTCTGCTATCTGTTCTGCAAACTATAAAAGGTACAGCTGTAATAAAACCAGAGAGAAAGGCTGCATGGCTAGAAACTGTAAAAAAAAAAAAAAAAACTCAAATAATAGTATGTGAGACAGTGGTAATGTCATGATGTTCCTATTGGTCAGTGGAGGAGCTTAAATTAGCCTGACAGTTAGCCTGCTTTAGACCAGGTTAGTTTCCCAGCCTAAGTTGCCGCAGTGAATAAGCTTGATCTAGGCCTATGTTAAATTTGCTTTATGGAACCAAATCATTTGACAATGAGTCAGACTAACTGAAATAAGCCTGGCTTATTTGGTTAACTTGTTTTATGAAACAGGCCTCGAGGCATTAAAAGTGATCGTATTTTCTCCATTGCATCATATTGCATCGAATTGCATTGTGTTGAATCGAATCAAATCGAAAACGGATCGCACTGCATCGTAACAGGGGTGAATCGTATTGCTCAGACTAACTGAAATAAGCCTGGCTTATTTGGTAAACGTGTTATGTGAAACAGGCCTCGAGGCATTAAATGTGATCATATTTTCTCCACTGCATCGAATCACATTGTGTTGAATCGAATCGAAAACGGATCGCACTGCATCGTAACGGGTAAATCATATTGCATTGCATCGGTAGCTGCTTCATATGTATCTTTAATGTATCATATCGTCGGCTATGCATCGAGATGCGTATCGTATCGAGTCATGAGATACACATCCATAATATATATATATATATATATATTGCAGGGTATACATAAATTATAATAAACATTATAATGCCCCCCTCCACTCTAGTGACACTAGAAATATTTTATTCTGAAAATGTAAGATTTTTTTTCTTTCCTTTTCTTCCTCTGCTGCTTACCACAGTGTGAATGAATCAAATGTCCTTCAACTAATAAATGCACATGCAGTATAAGAATGTATTTTAGGAGTATAATGTGTGAAGTGACTCAAAATGGAGACATTTGTTGCTAATATGATTAATTATGCATCTTAAGCATGTCAAATGACTCCATTATATTATATAAATGCTGCTCAACTATAGCTGCAGCTGTCTGCAGTAGCTCATTTGAAGAGAACACTTAGGGTTTAATTTGTGAAAGTCTAAGGACTCTCAATAGCTGTATTTTCTTGAA
>NW_015548229.1:634638-661303 GCF_001515605.1 Sinocyclocheilus anshuiensis | reverse complement strand
TTGTTTTGTTTTTTACTATCCAGCAAAACTTTATTGATCAACCAATAAAATCGATTATGCTTAGGGTCTAAAAGGAGATTTTAAATTAGATCTGGCTGAAAACTGTGTTTTACGTAATTTGTTTA
Organism: Sinocyclocheilus anshuiensis; assembly: GCF_001515605.1. Taxonomy (NCBI): domain Eukaryota; kingdom Metazoa; phylum Chordata; class Actinopteri; order Cypriniformes; family Cyprinidae; genus Sinocyclocheilus; species Sinocyclocheilus anshuiensis. Next base: position 661,178 of record NW_015548229.1, on the reverse strand, counting down.
AAACTATTTTATTGCTTATTAAAATGTACTAAATTTAAAATTATTTTTTAATTACATTTCTACCTCTGCTGCTTACCACAGTGTGAATGAATCAAATGTCCTTCAACTAATAAATGCACATGCAGTATAAGAATGTATTTTAGGAGTATAATGTGTGAAGTGACTCAAAATGGAGACATTTGTTGCTAATATGATTAATTATGCATCTTAAGCATGTCAAATGACTCCATTATATTATATAAATGCTGCTCAACTATAGCTGCAGCTGTCTGCAGTAGCTCATTTGAAGAGAACACTTAGGGTTTAATTTGTGAAAGTCTAAGGACTCTCAATAGCTGTATTTTCTTGAAGAGAAAGGAGATGTTTGTTAGTTTATCACAGAGATTTTACCAACAGTGTGTCTGGCAGAAAAGCCACCAGCACACCTCCGTGCAAAGCTTTCTTTGGCATTTACAGTCTATTTCTTGGCTGGCAACTGTGAAACCCAGTTAATTGCTTGCAGTAGTACATTCCTTACATTCTTCCTCTAAAGGTTCTGTAAGGGATTTTTGGAATAGCACAAATAATAGCAAGAATAAATGTCCCATCTACCTGAAAGATATCTTTGAAATATTATTATTATTATTATTATTATTATTATTATTATTATTATTATTATTATTATTATTATTATTATTATTATTATTATTATTATTATTATTATATTCACAGACTATTTTTACAATAAGCCTTAAACATTTAATAAATATGAATATAATATTAAAATAAATATGTATATAATAATAAAAAAATAAGAAAATATATAATGGTGAAATTGTTATATTTAAAATGTATGTTTAATGCAAAGGAATATTCCACATTTAGGTCATCCTATAATCATCTAGACATCTTACATAAACTTGTAATAATCAATTTGCTGCTACGGCAAAAGTTGCTCAAAGATGAGTTTCCATTAGTTAATGTTTTGTATGACTTTTAGTTGAATTGTAATGTTGGTCTAATATGATTGGGGTTTGAAGAGAAAGCATGTGGTTGCAATTAGCAAAACAACTTAGAACACCTTAAAGATCCTTTTAGAGAGTGACACACTTGACATGAGCAGGGCGCAATCAACCTCATCTCCATGGTAACCCTGTGGCATTATGGGAAAAGAGACAGAAAACTGAAGGCGATGCTGTTGTTTTTTAATGAAAGCTTGTGTGAGAGCCAGGTCTGGCCCCAAATCCATCAGCAACATTCTGGCATCACATGGGGAGCATTTATACATCTCTGTGTGCCTAATTAGATCCTTTCCCTATTCTGTTAGAAGACAGTCCGGTGCCGAGGAGAGATAAACGGTGCAGGGTGTAAGCAACACAAATCAAGCGCACATACAAACAATTCCTCAGGCAGAATAAAACATGCTTGAGCTGTTCTACTGATGAATGATACAAGACCAAAATATGATCAATATTTCATATTTTAGCAGATGCTAGCTGTATGGTTGAGTTTTCTGATTCTAATCTGAATGTATGAAGCTGGCAAAAACTAAATTGAATAGTAAAATCCTGCAGCATTTTTTCATAAATAAGAAAGTTATTTTATTTTTCAACAAATGGTTAGTGAAAGTAGGTGCTTAACCTTTACAGATTGCCCTCATGCCAAGCTTATTTTTGTCTTATATTTGATTCTTATTTTCTGATCTTAATTTCTTTATAAGTCATAATTTCTTTATAATTTGTACAAATTCTACAGAAATTTTACAAAATTTTAGTCTAAGAATGCCTGATTTGTGTTTATTTGTTTGTTTGTTCGTTAATTCATTAATTAATTTGATTTTGATATTGGTAAACATATATCCTCTGCATATTTTGTCTTATTTTTACAATAAGCTTTAAACATAAAATAAATATGTGTATAATAATATTTCTGCCATATGTACATTAACTGACAGTCACCACTGATAAGCTACTACTAAATATATTGTAGAAACTTGCATATATTAATAAAAATAATTAAATGAAAAAGGATCATTATTGCAATTATTCTATTTTGTTATTATAATTGATTATTAATAGACCTATTCCCCATATTATTTGTTAATATTACAAAAATGTTTGTCTGATCTTTTTTCCCACAATAACTTTGATAATAGGTTTGAATGATCAACTTTGATTAGTTATGCAGCTATTTAAAATGCTGGGTTAACTTTATGTAAGATGATTGTTTATTTGTGGAGTGGTTCATGCATATCATATTGCTCCACTGCAGCCGCAGATTGCTGTTTACATTTGTTTGCTTTCTGCTACTTTCTTTTTATATCTTTGAATTCCAAAATCCTCAGAATGTTTCCATGGGGAATTCCATCGCCTCTCCATGTCTCCCTCTCAGGAGGCTTCCTGCTAAAAGGGTAGACTTCATTCTTTTAACAAGCAATCGTGATCGTCCAACCGCTCAAGAAAGTGTCGGAAAGCAGCATAAGGTCGGAAGATTCACAGTTGTGCCGTATTGCCGTCACCCTGGTACCGGATGCCAAGGCTAATAGTCTGATTTTAGGCAGAACCTGAGGTGAACTGTGCCGTAATGTGTTTGGATAATGAGAAGCTGTGCCTTTCTGCAGCGTTTTGTGAGCCAATGCCATGCACCACAGGGCTTCCATCAAAGTGACATAGAAACTCTTTGCCAGTCAGCCAGTAGCCATCCCGGAGAGGATTTCTGAGCAGACCCTACCTCGTTGCTCTCAGCTCTCCGGGGAATCTCTGGAGGCCTCTACTTGTCTACTAGGCAGTAGGCATCCGTAAGTGTGTCATCTTGCATGTCTTTGTTTGGAGATCAGTACTGATTTTTCTTCTTCTGTTGGTTTGGGAGAGAGCAGTTGGGGGTGCTTCCGTTGTGTGTTAGTGAGTATTATTGTCTGACACATGATAGAACATGTTTTAGTATTTAACTAATAATAGATGTAAATATTATTAAATATTAATATTCAAGAACTAAAACTTTTGGAAGTTGTCTTTAATGTTGTCTATAATTTTGCAATTAAATAATTGAGAGATAGTTGTCACACTAGGAAAAAGTGACAAAAAAAAGTGACGTGACATGTGGCCAAGTATGGTGACCCATATTTATTACCATATTTATATAAAAAAATATTTACACTTATGCTACAAAGGCTGCATTTATTTGAACAAAAATATAGTAAAAACAGTAATATTATTAATTACGATTAATCGCATCCAAAATAAAAGTTTTTCTTTACATAATGTGTACTGTGTATATTTATTATGTATATATATATATATATATAAATACAAACACATGCATGTATTTAAGAAAAATGTTATGTTTATATATTAAATATATTTAAAATATAAAATATAAATAAATATATATATATATATATATATATATATATATATATAATGTGTAGTGTAGTAACTTCAATTATCAGTATCCTTCTAAAAATAATACAAGTAAATGGAAAATCTAAAATTAACTGAATGAATTTACTTTTTTTTACCCCACTTTTTAAATATGTTCACATTTAAAATTCATGTGCATATACGTCAATAATAAAAAAAAAAAAAACATCCCATCCAAAGTGCACACACACAGCAGTGAACACACACACACCGTGAACACACACCCGGAGCAGGAAGATGTCAGATGGGCTTTATATCTCAGTAACTATAACATTTTAAGTCAGCGATGTCATTAGTGTTTTATGTAACCATCTGCGATGGTTGGCAACAATACCAATGTTAAAGTGTATTGCTGAAATAATAATAATAATAATAATAATAATAATATTATTATTATTAATATTACAGGCACTAAATTAAGTATGTAATTGTATATTGTATGATATTTATCAATAATGTTATATTTGTATTATTACATAATACATCAAATTAAAAATAAGATATATATATTCAAATAGAAAACAGCTATTTTTTTTTATAATAAGTCACAGTATTACAGTTTTTATTATATTTCATTTAAAAAAATCTCAAACTTTTGAACAGTAGTGTATAAAAAAAAAAAAAAAAATGGAAGTTTAATTAATCTTTGGAAAAAATAAGTTGCATACACCACAATTCATATTTACACGGACATTAATTCATTTAGCAGGTGCTTTTATCCAAAGTGACTTACAAATAGGAAACATCTCAAGCTATTTGTCATTAATTTTCAGAGAAGTTTGAAATTAAAAGTTGACAGAAGCTGCTAGAAGTTTGTGTACTCTGCAGTAAATATGTGTTGACACAAAACATCAAATAAATACTTCCAGATATGACTGAGAAAAGTCATACATAAGGTTTTAATTCAGGGAATAGATTGCATGTATTTAGAATAACAAATTAAACACATATATGTAACAACTTTTTTTGTATCGCTTGTTTTCTGTCTGTCCTTCTCTTGTCGTCTCTCTAGAGTCTATCCTATGAGAGCACCCGCAATAAAGAAATGGTCAGAGTAAATAATGTCTGCACCGCGTGGCGTTCCTGTCATCGGCGGCCCATTGCTGAGATGAGCGAGGCTTTAAGCAGTGGGAGATTTTAGCTGGTTTGTCCCACTGTGTTCTGATTGCTAATACACAGCAGTGTTGTTCCAATTACGAGCCCTCTAGTGTCACCAGACTCTATTAAAGCCCATCTGAACCGCCTGTGTTTGTCCGGGACTGAGTGTGCTGTCAAACTCATAATTACAGGGAGAGTTCTGACGGATCTCCTTCAGTGAATGTTGCTCCACTCAGTTTAAATCAAACTTAATTAATATCACTTAAGGTGGAGTATTGTAATAGTGAATCGGTCAAAGGCACGAGACCACAAGCCTCTCATAGTCTCTTGCACACACGGATATTCAATTAATGGAGCTTCTCTGAAAGCAGTTTGACTCAGCAGGGAGGATGTTTGTTTGGCTTTTCACACGTTCTACAAAATCCAGTATTACAGCCAGTCATTTATCATGACTGTGGTCTTGACTGTGTGCATAGCCATATCTCTAACAAGGCGACAAGGGTGTAAACCACAAATAAAACACTTGGCTTGAGTACATATGATGAACATATGGCATATACTGTATGTATATTGCATTTTAATACATGTTCAAAAGGATTATATATTAAAACAAACTCCCCAGCCAATGTTCTTTTTTTTTTTAATGGTTTTGTTCATGGAAAATAAAGCATATACACACCCAAAGGCATAGTTCACCCATCAAAAATTAAAATTTGCTGAACGTTTACTCACCCTCACCCTCAGGCCATTCAAGATGTAGATGAGTGTTTCTTTCATCGGAACTGATTTGAAGAAATGTAGCATTCCATCACTTGCTCAACAGTGGCTCCTCTGCAGTGAATATGTGTCATGAATGGGAGTCCTAACAGCTGATAAAAAACATCACAATAATCCACAAATAATCCAAACAACTCCAGTCCATCAGTTGTCATCTAATGAAGTGAAAAGCTGCATGTTTTTAAGAAATAAATCCATGATTAAGGCGTTTTAACATTTGTGGCCAAAATCTAAAAAATTGAGTCCATAATCCATAATAATGCTTCCTCCGGTAAAAAGTCCATCCTCTGTTGTCCTCTAAGATCAAAATCCATCAACATATTTGTTTAGAACTGTTTTTGCTTGTAAACGATGCTTTATCTGTGCATATTTCTCTCCTGATTCAGACAACTTTTTCACTGGAGAAAACATGGATTACAAATGTGACCCTGGACCACAAAACCAGTCTTAAGTCGCTGGGGTATATTTGTAGCAATAGCCAAAAAAACATTGTATGGGTCAAAATTATCAAATTTTATTTTATGCCAAAAATCATTAGGATATTAAGTACAGATCATGTGCCATGAAGATATTCTGTAAATTTCCTACGGTAAATATATCAAAACTAAATTTTTGATTAGTAATATGCATTGCTAAGAACTTAATTTGGACAACTTTAAAGGCGATTTTCTCAATATGTTGATTTTTTTGCACTCTCAGATTCCAGATTTTCAAATAGTTGTATCTCATATATTGTCCTATCCTAACAAACCATACATCAATTGAAAGCTTATTTATTCATCTTTCAGATTATGTATAAATCTCAATTTCGAAAAATTAACCCTTATGACTGGTTTTGTGGTCCAGGGTCACAAATATGGTTTGTAAATTACATGTTTTCATTTTCATTGAACTATCCCTTTAAAAGTAGTAGACATCCAGTAGATCTATAAGTGTAGATTTTATATTTGCCACATTGGAGTCAGTTAAACAATTGTTATATCGCTTTTAATGGAATATGCGGTTTAGATCAGACAGCTCTTGAATTTGTCTACTGAATGTAGTCTGAGAGAAAATTGACAATCTATTGAAAACTTGCTGATATCCAAGCCAACGTGTCAGAATCTCTTACTATGGACATATTAAATTAATCTTTAATAGAGCCTTTAAAATGGTGTTGTTAAATTCTGCTTTACTGGGCAGCTTGACATCCTCTGTTAAGAGCGATAGTTCAGTATGTAGGTCCACTATGCAGTCTTCCTGGAAGTGAAGGAGACTTTATTGAATTCCACTGGGCTCCTTTGAAAATAGCAGAAAGTTCCAGACCCAGTGAAGAAAATGTGATAAGTGAATTGTAAATCTCTGGGTTAGAAATATTGGACTCTTGGGGTAATACATTTCTGTCAGACTCAGACATGTAACGAGCTTAAATAGTGGTCGAGTTCAGGGATGCTCCTGGAGAAAAAAAAAAAGAAAGAAAAAAACAAGATTTGAGCAGAGAGCTTGTGTCATCATACTTCTAACCGCATAAGCAACTTTGGGAGTTTCAGTCTTCAACTTTCATAAGCCTTTAACTCCAAGCAGAGATACATGTTCATGCCGGTGAGAGCAACATAAAACAAGACGGACCAGAGTGGAACATTTTTCACACTTCTTGATAGTTGTGTTTTAGTTGTGCTGTATTAAGTGAAACAGTTGTGCTATCCAGAGATACAGGCACATTTGTTTCAGAAAGAACATTCTAATGGCCAGTTCAGCTTAAAAGTATTTATTCAAGTTCTTTACATGCACTTTTTATAGATCTGTTGCACAGATGTTGCATATATAATACAATTCTGCTCTCTCTCTCTATCTCTCTCTCTTTTTGTCTCTCTCTCTCTCTCTCTCTCTCTCTCTCTTTTTGAAAGTTATTATAGCAATAGCAATTTTTAAAATGCTATTGAAAGATGCCTCTTATGTTCACCAAGGCTACACTGATCGAAACTTTGTGTGCTTATAATATAATGTAAAGGTATCTCAAGTAAATAGACTACTGTGCTTTATTCCAGACTTTTTTCCGGGTCAGATATATAATGTACACAGCATACACACACTAAAGTTGAATAATAATAATAATAATAATAATATATTAGCATAATATGTTTTGTTATGGAAGAAGGGTTCAAATCATATGCAAAGTCAAATATTCTCACAGGACACTTTGAAACCAAATTGTTTTAAGCCAGACTAAACTCTGACCTTGTTTTAAATGAATGCAACCATTTCTCTTTTTTATTCAGCAGTGGCTTGCTTTTGCCCTAATGTGTACGCTTCATGACTCTAGTCCCTGGTGTCGTCTGTCATCTCTATAGTAAATGTCGGCCAGTCAGGCATGTTCAGTGTTAGACACCTCCTCAGCGGCACTCAAATGCCATATGCAGAGAGATGTCCTTACAATCTCTTTGTCCTTGAGATGGCCAGACTAGAACACACACAATTCTGGAAATGCTGCTATAGACTTTAAATTTTTGGTTGTTTTATCATGTTTGAAATGAGTGTACCCTCTACACTAAATCCTACCCGGAACCTAACAGCTGAACCAACCATGACATCTTATCTTCCATCTATGACATTTTGTGCTCTTTTGTGGAGTGTTGTGATTCGTGTTTCACAGGACTCATACCTGAATTTTCCACATCACAAGCGATTCTATACCAGGTGAGCTACCGAGTAAGCTTACTGCATCATATTGAGCTGGTTATGTGATGCAAATGCCAAAATGTATGAGTTTACAAATCATGCACTACAGTGCATGTGTTTTGAGGAATCACACAAAAATAAGCCTTTGCTTATCAATAATTTGCCCTTGTAATCATAATTTATGCAAAAGGCCACTAGTGAATTGAGGGACTCTGCAGCGAATGTTTTTTGGAGTTTTACAGAAATGTAGGTAGAAGCATGTTTTTCCAATGAGCCTAGGTTTCAAATAGTAACTTTAACAATGATGTGGCACTTCATCAAAAGTAGCAATGAGAGGTCTTTCAAAAAACACTATTACTTTTATTTCCTCTTGATTTTTCAATCAACTCTGGGCTGTTGCATGGGCTTATACAAATGACAACGGGGGAAAAGGTGATTGGCAGCAGTAAACTGCGAAGCAATGGGATGAAATTGTAAGAACAAAGGATGCAAACATGAAACTACCTGAAAATCAGCTTCATATAAGTGCCAACACACTCAACACTTACATTTTACTGTCTCTAGTGTTAATTTCAGTTGAAAACTGCAGTGAATTGCATAGGTTTTTTTTTATTATTATTATTATTTTTTTGCAGAGGCAGAGTCACATATTTGTCTCCTCTTTTTTTCTTGTTGCATATGTTGTTTCACTTCGAAATTTGTGCAGGTTTGGAATTAAAATGATCTGTGAGCTGTGTTTCTCTATAGGTTGATATCACTCTTGCATTCTATTCACATTTCTCTTTATGTTATCTTTCTCCTCACATTTGAAGCAACGTTTTGTCCCATCAGCTGAAGAGAACGTCCTCTTCAACTCTCCTTCTTTCTGTCATGGCCAACCTCTGCTGACTCAATTGACAGGAGCTCGCCGTGGGGTCCCTCAAGGGCCCTTCTGAAGCTGAAAATGCTGTGATAAAAGCTTATCTTTTCATTTTCCTCCCTTGCTTAAAGTAAAGAGATTCAGTACTTTGCCTTTTAACCATTATCACTGACCCTTCCCTCCATTTCCAGCAATTTCCTGTGGTCCTTGACTTTGATTAGCTGTGACACGTCAGCAAGGCTTTTAGCAACAAATGCTTCCTTGGTATTGCAGAAGTACATGTGTAAAAATCCCTTTCAGGAATGATACACGGGAAATGTTAAAGGTAATTTCATGAACATATATAGCGGTGTACTGGAAGATAAATATGTGATATATAAATGGAAATGAAGCCACATTTTGATAATGAAGAAACTTTGTAGCTCATATTTTGGGGTTGCTAACAAGCCAGGGGTTGGCATGAGGGACGGAAATTTGTTTGAAATGCTAATGAGCAATACATTTTTTACAAAATAGGTTTTAAAAAAAATGTGGGTTCCTATGCAATTTTGTTTAGGCGTTATACCACAAACAGCCACCGGGTGCCATTCAAACCCCATTGAATTTGATGCATTTTTCTGTCACAAATGTATACATTTCTCTCTCAATATTACTTCTATGACAAAATATGGAATCTTGAGACTCAGACCTTTCCGACAATATGTATTTTGTCAATAATCTAAAAAGTGAAATGGGGCATGAAAATTGCCATTGGGTCACATTTGGTGGTGCACACATGAAAGATTACACCTCAGCCAGAGAGTGTTACAGTACTGTGAGCATGTGGAGAATGTGTCTGTATGTAAGGTGAAGAGTTGCAGGTTGTAAAGCTGAAATACTTTGTGGTTGTTGAACCACTTTTATGTCGATTGGAAACCAGAAACTGACTAGAGTAATAATAAATAATGGATTGCTTGGGCAAAAAGAATGTTGTGAATTCTGATGTGAGTCTTTATGTGAGCATTTATATGAAGCTCATTTTCAGCTAGGTCAATTTTGCATCTTTTATTCTTACAATATCATCCCATTTATTTCACAGCTTACCGCTGCCAATCACCTATTCCCCTGTTGTCAAGCCTATGCTACGTTCCTCAGGTCCACAGTCGGAACTTCTAGAAAAATCAAGCGGAAATAAAAGCAGTGGTGTTTTTGAAAGAACTCTCATGAATGGTTTTGTTTTTTTTATTTTTTGATGGAGTGCCACAGCATTTTTAAAGCCCCTATTTTAGTGACCCCCTTCTAAATGTCACGTTCTTTCAAGTAGAATATTTCAGCTTTCACGGTTTTCCAAAAAAACAGATTTAGATCTGCTGCTTCGATGTCTTGATGAACTCATGAGGTTCTCCACTCATCTCCTAAGACTATAGCTACATAATTTGGTAGTGACTTCCCTTACGAAAAAGAAGTTTATTCAAGTGTGCTATTAGTATACTTCTTTTAAACTAAAAATAGGAAAGTATACTTTTAGTCTACTTTTTCTGTACTTCTCAGAAATGGGCTTTATGTTCTTCTCAGAAATATACTTAAAATGACATTTAAGTATACTTGACTTATACTTGAAAAAGTCTAAATATATTTGAGCTACTGTATACTTGTGCTCCTAGAATCCGTGTTTTCATTGTTATACGGTAGGGGGCGGTAGTACACATTTTCTGAACAGAATTTACAAAAAACACAAGTGAAGAAAAAAACGAAACAACAGATGCTTCCACATGTATTCTAACACGATCATCAGACATAAAACAGCATCAAAACTGTGTAACGTAATGGAATAAAATGTCGACCAATGAAGAAGTACTAATGACTGTCAAGCTTTGGGGTGTTGACTCTATCTACGTTTTGATTGTCATTCTGAATCCTATACTTAAAGTACCTGTATACTTAAAAGTATACTTTTATATACTAGAAAGTGGGCCAATTTAGTCCCAAGGGGTATTGAAATAGTACACTTACAAGTATACTACTAGTACACTGATATTTGTATACTTACTACATAAAGTATACTTAAAATATACTTGAACTTTACTTAAGTATACTTAATAAAATAAACTTGAAGTATACTACTTTTTGGTAAGGGTTGCACCATGGCATCACCAGGTTCCAAGCTGACTTGTGCCTAACGCAAGAAATCCAGTTCAATTTTTAGATGAAAACAGGTCAAATCAAAATGGAACTTCATATCTTTATGAGGAAACAGCGATCGTGAGATAAATCTTGTGAACTGCTGTAAATGAATGAGTCTCAAGAGAATGGTTAATTCATAAACTGAACATCTCTAAAAAACTTCTCCTTTTGTGTTCCAATAGAAAGTTGCATACGTTTTGAATGACACAAGGGTGAACTGTGCCTTTAAGATTCAGAGAAAATGAAAGAAAGAAATGAAAGAATCCAAGAGGCGGAGACATGAGGGTGCTTTGACAAAGAGGGGAATGAAGTGTCAAAGAACGCAGCTGAAGATGATGGAACATGGCTGTACTGTTGTTTTCAGAGGCTCCTGTGCAGACAGGCCTGTCAGATCTGACCCAGTTAATATGTGATTGTGTTGTCCTGCTGTACAAGAGTTTACACTGGGTGAAGTAATGAGTTGAACAGAGAAGACATGACGATTTGACAGGTTCGGTGGGCCGTGTATTTCCCTCTGTCTTGTCGTTCAACACGATGAAAGTTCAGTGTTTAGAGAGGTTTAATGAGATTAGCTGTCATTATTAGCAAGTCAAAATACTTCTCAAGAAGAACCTCAAGCACAGGTTAAAAACATTCCCCTGAAGCTTTAAAATGAACTGCTTGGGTATTGATTTTTAGTCGGAGTGACTGGTTAAAGCCTCTGGATGAGGTGAACCGGAGACCGTTGTTCTTGTGGAATCAGTTTTCTTTTTTTTTTTTTTTCTAAATTCAAAGCATTTAATAATGCTTAATTTAATAAAGGCTGATTACAAGTGATGCCATATGTCACTCCAAAAAAAAAAAATTTTGACTATTTTGGTAGTCCTGAATATTTCAAACATATCAAAAAAATAATGCATTGTAATTAATAGCATTTAATTTTTGGAATAAAATGGAAGACTAGATTACAGCTCGATTGGACATTTTCTAATGTTTACCATTATATTTTAAGTTGCATTTTAAATGTAGCAAACATTAAAAAAAAAGTTTCCAAAGAGTTTGAACGTTTTATGTTCATATATAAAAGTGTATTGATGATATATAGGATAAAGCAAGTGTTTTCCATGTGTTGCATTATTACAATATATACAATAATATCCAAATGCTTTTACAGAATCCTTCAAACTGAGGATGTTTTTGTGTATTTTGGTGATACACGGATACAAGTCACTACAGTGACATTTTCTTTATGAGACTGTCCTGTCTCTGGAATGCATTTTGGAAATTTGACTCGGCTAAGGCCCAAGAAAAAAAAACCTATAGATTATGTAAGCAGTCTCTCTTTCTCTATTTCTCTCTTTGGATTTGGTAGCTGTAGCTTTTTATCCTTTGAGCAAATGACATGGCATCTCTCTTCTGTTGGCTTAATAAGAAGAAGCAGCTACCTGCCATCCTAACTGGGTTTCTCACTTCTGACTAATTACAGAAGACGCAGTTCAGTCCCTGGGCCACCTGCCAGCCATGGCAGAAGGACACTGAGTGTCAAAGGCAGTTTGAGGCAACACAAACTGCTAAACAGCCAAGAAAGACTTGCATTCTGAATGCATCCTCTTCTCCACTGTGATCTTATTAAAGTGTTTATTTTCCTTTCGTCTCTTTTCATGGCAAGGGCTTAGTTTATGTACTTAACTATTGACTTATTTGTCTGCTGCTGGCACCCATTAGCTGAGGAGATTTGTGGTTAGGAGGATATCACGGGTTTCCAAAGGTGAACTAATATATATATATATTTTTTTTTTTTAAAAGTCTGATGCTGTAATTTCCTAATACCTTGACATTAAAGGTAAATAATGAATTGTATTTTGCATATGAGTGCATTCAAAAGTTATATGTTGTATATAAAACAATTGCAATGCCACAGCATCTCCACAAATCATAATTAAGTAATGTGGCAAATATTTGAGGTATGGGTACTTGTTAGGTAGTCATTATTTTTCCAATTCCAGTTCTTGCCATTAGTCGTGCAGAAATTCAAAATTATAATCTTTCTGTAAACTTCTCAATACTTATTGAGTCATTATTAAGGCAAGCTGGAAGCAAAAAATTAATAAAATGCAATGTAGTCATGTTTAGATAGATGACTGGTGAGATTCTGTCCAGTTGAATACACTTCAGTTTAGGATATTTTTTATTATTATTTTTTTTTAAGGCCACAAATACTGAGTGTGCAATATAACCTGAAACTAGAACTATGCCATTGCAATCAATTTCAGTTTTCTCCATGGCATCTAAGTCAGTCGCTCTTTTTTCTATTATTAATAGATTGTTGGTTTTATGCCTCAGAGCTTTTTTTTTGTTTTCATTTCCCAGTTGTGACAAGCATGCTGTACTGGAGTAATCTGCTGTTTTGCAAAGTGCTGATAGGACATATACCCAGCCCATCCTGACAGCCCCTTGAGGACCACAATGTTTGGGCCTCTAAGCATGGCTTTACCCCTCTTAGCCCGCACACGCTGTCTTTTCACACACACTGACGCTGAGCTAATCTCGGGAATGGCACAGCACATGCAGAGCTTCAGGGAATGAATGCCCCACCTGGTCAGGAAAGTGTGTGATGTATTTAGCCTTGCCGGCATGAGCAAAAGACACTCACACTGAAATCTTTGCTTATATGTAGATTTCATTTTACAGTTTTATAGAGTAATTCATGTTTTTGGTTCCCGGAGAGCTGTAATGGACAGGAGGGACAGGGCAAAGATGGACATATGTGGATAATGTATTATGTAATGCTTGTTACAACATCCTTGAAAGTACATATCAATTGGATCTTCCATGTGCAGTAAACATTTTTTTTTTTTGTCCTCATCATGTATGATAAATATATGATAAAATACTAAACTAAATTATTTGATCATGATAAATGGAATTATGGAATTCATATTAGTCTTCTTTTTTTGCAATGTCAAGTGAGTTTTTGAATAATGTCTTTGAATTGATCTATCTATCTATCTATCTATCTATCTATCTATCTATCTATCTATCTATCATCTTTTTTCTATGTCCCTTATATCAAATATTTATTATTTATTTAATTGTTATTTATTAATTTAATTTAATTTAATTTAATTTAATTACTTTTAACTCTCAACAGGTAGTTCTAAATGACATCATCCTCCAGGAAGTGACATCATCGATTTGGAGGGAAATCAACAGCACAAACACCAGTAAGCATTAGCAATGGGCTGACTGAATTTTGTAATAGTTTGTGGTATTATTTGGCTAGTTTCACTATATGTTGCAACATGTTTGATAAAATGACAGAAATCAGTTTGATAACATATGAATCTTGAAAGATAGACAAAAACTTGTTGACAAGCTCATGTAAACTAATCAGTTACTGAACAATGAATTTCCATTCTGCTGTCTTCAAAAATTCAGTTAAGTTTGTTGCAGAGCTTGATGAGATCATTACAAGTATGATTGATTGATTGATATGTCCCAAATATTCTAATGATTAGAAACAGGTAGACATTCTCAATTGTTCATTCTAGTTAGGTAGTTGGATACTGTCCATTTGGACCAAAATGGTGGCAAAAGCAGAAGTCATCTTTCACAGCACAGCAGTAATGGAGGGTTCTGGGTTGATTACGCAGATGTTAAATAATGATAAATGTCATGCTGCACCCATCGCTTTGCTAGTTTCGCTCTCTCATTAGGACAAATGAATGAAACATTGTGTCACGGTATCAAATTAAGCTGTTCAGCTGATCAGAATCAGAATTTACAGCCTGTAGACGTCTGCTAATAACAATCTCGCTTTTTAAATCAGACACGTAAACAGCCAATTATCCAGAAAAGCATCTGTTGTATCACAGTTTTTTGTAGCCAGTACTGAGAAATCTCAAGAAATCAATGCATAATGGTTCCATGTCATGAGGGTTACTCATTTCTCTGACTTGAGTGTGACAGCGGACGACATAGATTGTGGTTATTGCGTTTTAGATTGTTCTGTAAAGTCTGAAATCAGGCTCGAAATAAGAAAACAAGGCAAAAATAGACAACAATGGCACCTTCTGAACAATTACATTAAACAGATGATGAGAAAACAAGTTGCTTGCAACTGCAAACTTTGACAGTGTTATTGCAAAGATACTTTTGATATTTTAATATATGCAAGTTCAACAATAAGACAGCTTGAAGTTCGCCTTCCCATCCCTCTGCACTTCTGACCTGTAATCTGTTTAGAGAATTAATTCATCCACGCATAATATGTCAAAATGGAGTCTGCAGTTAGACTAAAATTGTGCATTTTTCATTATTTTATCGCTCACAAAGGGGTATCTTTGTCAGGTTTGCTTCATAACAAAGTAGCGTAGGTGGGTTCTGAACTCACTTTGAAGTGTCAAGAAACTTTATCCCTGGGAATTCTTCACTGGAAATGATAAGGTTATCATTAATGATGAGACTTAGGATGCCCACTTCTGAAAACCAACTCAAATGAAAAGCTTCACAGCCTATTAGACTGTAGTCTTTCTCTGGAACTTTCTGCAGGTTAATGCAGCACTTTACAACTCCAGTGTTTGTTCATCAAATATATATTTTGGAATTAAATTAGTCAGATAAGTTTAGTTTTGCTCTGTTCCTCATGCAAAGCTAGTATTGGATCAGAAGTTTTGGAATATAGTGCATAACATGCTGTTTTAGATTATTTATTTTTTTAGAAATTGTCACTGTTTATCTGCCCGTTAAGTTTTTCACGTTTTGCAGTACTTGGGATTATACTACAATATATTAAGAAATATTGTGGTTGAAGTCACATGCTTGTGTCACTCAGACATGATAATAGCAAAGTCTGCAAAGGCTTTTAACTGAATTCCACCAGAGTGATGTTTTGGAGGTACACAGAAAAAAGCTTTGTTTCCCATATGAGACCGCCCTGGTTTGTTAAATGTGGCTTTTTCTCGGAAAATGTCCTCGGCAGAGACATGGGATCATTAGAGACTGTGAATATCTGATGTGTCTTGCTGCCTCTGGTCATCTGCCATCACTCAAGCAGCATTTAATTCTCTTCTGCTCTCTTTCTCTCTCTCTCTCTCTGTCTGTCTCTGTTTATTTAGAGGTCCCGAGAAAGTTTGGCGAATATGTGAATAATGTAGAAACCCCTGTCTTGTGAAACTGAAAAGTTTATGATTATGATTAAGACAGTCTGTATGGGTTCAACGATATTTATTAGGTTATCAATCAATTACAATTTTAAATTAAATGAAGATGATGTAATACATATAGCATTATTGTGGCAGATGAATAGAGCTTGGAATAGATAAGAGTTGAGTAATATATTATAATTTTCACATCAATAAATATAAATCTATCACTGCCCTGCAGACCACAGCAAACCATTCAATGAAGTAAATTATTCTTTATTATTATTGTTGTATATACAAATGCTACCATTTGTGGTCAGTATTTTTTTTTTTCTCAAGAAATAAATACTTTAACTAGGCAAGGATGCATTAAATTGATCAAATGTGACAGTGAAGATATATCAACATCAACAAGGAATGTTCTTTTGTTTTCTTTTTTTTTTTTAAACTGTCTTTTCAGATTGGAAACACAATTTGAGATATAGTGGAAATTTTCAATACAAAGATGACAGAATTCTCCTGTGATGCATATAAACTTGTGAGAGTGTGAAAAGTGTTTTAAGAAAGTTTATTTTCTAAAAGTAGACAGAGGCCAACATGTTCATGAAGTCCCCAAAAGTGCCAAAATGCTCAAAATTACAATACATTACATAATTACAAAAGACACATGTAATTTCTTTGTAGGTCAGCTTTAATGAGAATTAGTTGGATTGTGTGTCCATATATATATATATATATATATATATATATATATATATATACATTTTCAACATTGATGATGATAATAATAGTAATGATAATAATAATAACAATAATAATAATAAATATAATAATAATTGTTTCTTAACCAGCAAATCTGCATATTAGAATGATTCCGGAAGGATCATGTGACACTGAAGACTGATGCTGAAAATTCAGCTTTGTCATCACAGGAATATATTACATTTTACAATATATTCAAATATATATTTTTTTTTAAATGTAATATTATTTGAAAACTTACTATTTTTACTCTATTTTTTATCAAATTAATGCAGCATTGGTGAGCATGAGAGACTTCTTTCAGAAATGTCAAATAAATCCTACCAACCCCAATACCAATTTTTGAATGGTGTATTTCATTTTTAAAAGTGCTTCCTCAACGGTTACATGATGCACAGATGCTCTCAGTAAGTTTTTGCCTGCAGCAATATGATCAGCATTCATCTGTGCCCTTCATTTAAACTATATATGAAGCATTCACAGCCACAAACATTACAGTTTTAATATTCCATCAAGTACCATTTTGGGCATACCATCATCCTGTCATTAAAAGCCTCATTATCCACAAACTCTTTTCAGTTTTGTTGTTCAGTGTTGTTGTTCCCTGTATGCTGAAATTTTGCCTCTCATTATCCTTGGGCAAATATAGTTTACAGAAATGAAAACAATCAACATGAAGTTATGTGACTAGGGAAGGGTGAAGGCAAAGATTGCGTGAGAAGACGTCTGATGGAAATAATAAGCGCGTCTAACTAGACATATTGGAAGGGTTTTCTTCTGCCATGAAAGATCCACTGGCAAAGTAAACTAAATGGATGGGTGTCTCTGTCGTCTCCAAATCGGGCATTAGCAATCTGGATAATTATCTTGTGGTGTAAATAGAGGGCTGGATGTGTGGCGAGGGTCTGCTTGTCCATAAACTGGTGGATAATATTAAGTCCAAGTTTAGTTTTTCAGACTGTTGGAATCTTTGCCATCATTAGTGATGCATGGAAATTTCCATATTATTTACTCTATGGGATAAATATGAGGTCATTGTGAGGACATAACTGCGTGGTGCTCTGCTAAGAAGTAGCATATCATAATTATCATATATTATGATCAGTGTTGAGGAAAGTTACTTTTAAAAGTAATGCATTACAATACTGCATCACTCCCTAAAAAATAAACTTAATTACGCTACTTGGTTACTTTTTATGGAAAGCAATGTGTTACGTATCCAGTAAATCTGGAGGGAGCTTGCTTGTTTGTTTTTAATATTAAAACATACTTCTTTTTTTTTTGGCAAATGTAAAAAGCCCTTTCACACCAAAAGTGAAATGAACAAGCCTCAGGTACAGCTCAAATAAACCTTTCAGATGTGCTGTCATGCTGGATTGCATGAAGAATAGGATGCAGGCAAAGAAAGTTCAACACTCAAAAACACACGAAAAGAAAAGAAACAAAATATATGGGCTAGATTTCAATAGGTTTAACCATTATTTCACAAGCATTTTAGCATGAAATTAGATCTCTCAGAAGCAGAAGGCAAACAGTTTTTATTGAATTTCACTTGATCTCTTATGCTTCAAGGCCTTGTCTCAGAACAATCTCAGATGTAATGTGAATTTAATTGATATCACAGGGCACAGTGTACTAGTGTGATATGATATCCAGGCATTAATAATGGCATTGACAGCAGGCTTCTAAATAAAGCGGCTAATACTTTTTTTTTTTTTCCCATCCAGAAATGTGTGTGTATGTGATTCATGGGTGTTATAGACGGCAAGCACATTTCCAAATCACATCTTGCATCTGCCACTATAATGTCATATCTTAAATTAAGCTTTTCCAGCAAATATTTATATTAATTGCTAGTGGTTTGTATAATTAATTAATTAATTAACATATCATGCAGTTAATTAAATTAAATATACTGTACATATGCATATATACATATACACAAAGCCTCTGGTAATCTGTCTGTGTTTCTCAGATTTTAAATTGTGCTTATGGACTCAAGTGTGTATATATATATATATATATATATATATATATATTGTACTCTACAAGATGAGACATAAGAGCAACTGACAACTGATGGTGCTTTGTAAGATGTTGGTTTGATTTATTCTGATGTCTTTGCACCTGTGATGTCATTTTTGGGCTGAAGGCAAAAGCTCATTTGTTCTGCAGTGAGACCTGAAGCATGTGCAGCTTTGAGGTTATTAATGGGACTTATATATACTGGCAATCAAGGCTCATGTTATGTAATTGTTTCTCTAGAAACTGTCTTTAAAGCTAGACACAACATTGTTTGTATGTAGTATCAGTAACGGCACTGGTTTGTACCTTCGAATGATGTCCTTCCGATCGCTGGGGAATGTAAAAAATGGCTTTGAGACCAATGCTTACTGGACATATGTTGCAGACGGCCATTTTATCTCTGGCTAAGTTTAATTACTTTTGGCACTAGTCTTCTTAAATCAGACCAAGCCAGCTGCACCCAGCTGCCGATATAAACCATGCACGTCCCCACCAACTGCTGTCTTTACTCTCTGGAGATTGTCTCGTTCTGGATTTCAAGATATTTTACTTGCTGGACATTTTTAGATATTTTCCTTGACGTGTTTTTGGTTGCTGGGTCTCACTGTGAGCATAAACCATCTGATGAGTATTTGCGGTTGCAGTTTGAAATTGAGATACGTATTATGTTGAGGTTGATAATGCTCATTTAGATGTGCACAGTAAACAAATATTGACTTTATCTGGAATGGAATACTTGCTTTCTACTAACTGAATATGGCACACACTCTCAGGAAAAAAGGTACAATGCTGTCACTGGGGAAGTATCCTAAGGTACAAAAGGTACATCTTTGTACATCATTTACACCTATATTAGTAACTTAAAGGTACATATTAGTATTTTAAAACTATGTAGCACCTAAATGTGCATATTAGTGCCAAAAGTGTATGTTTTAGTGTCTTTTGAAGGGGTACCACCTCAGTGACAGTTACTTTACCTTTTTTTTCTGAGAGTACAATGCTTTTATAAACATGTTTTTCTAAATAGTGCAGTGATGAACATTTTAAACAGTAGTATGGTATATTAAAGGGATAGTTCCCCCAAAAAGGGAAAAGCCCATGATTTTCTCACTCTCAGGGCATCCTAGGCATATCTGACATTCCTCTTTCAGACGAATCCAATTGGAGTTATATTTAAAAATGTCCTGGCTCTTCCAAGCTGTATAATGGCAGTGAATGGTGCCCCTGTTTTTGAAGCCGAAAAAAGTGCATCCATCCATCCATCATGAAACTACTCCACACGGCTCCGGGGTGTTAATAAATGCTTTCTGAAGCGAAACGATGCATTAGTGTAAGAAAAATATTGATTTTAAAACATTTATAAACTGTAATCTCCAGCTTCCGGTCGCTCAAGCAGGCGCGTTCACGACAAGGCATTCGACCGTATGACGTAGGAGTAGCGGAAGGCGCAACGTAAGCTGCGGGGAGAGAGTGATGAACACGGAAACACAGAGAAGAAAGCAAAACAAAACACCTGCACAAAACGAAGATTCTGAGTGAAAAATGTCGGAGGATTTTGAAATAAGGCAAGAGGAGAATGAGTTTTGAGGGTGAGTAAATCATGGACTAATTTTCATTTTTGGGTGAACTATCCCTTTAATGCCACATGACCATCATATTGCTTGTGAATGGTGTTCAGTTAACATCTTGGAATGAAATAGTTATTTTTTATTTTTTTATTTTGTTTAACAATGTCTTAACTTTTTGACAAGTAAGTAATACGAATACACAATTGCAATTATAATATTTTTAATAGTCTACACTATTTCAAATTATTATATGTATATTTGTATAATAATAAATGTTGAAATATTATTATTATTATTATTATTATTATTATTATTATAAATAGTCTATACTATTAGCAATAGAAATTCTACACTATTTCTGAATAACAATGCTCTCACCAGTATAGACCTCAGAATAGCAGGAAAACGTCAGAAATTGTCAAAAAAAAAACTTTCAGGGTGCTGCACTAAAAGTTTTTTTTTTTTTTTTTTTTTTTTTTAAACATTGACACCTGACATTGACAGTTGTTATTACTGACTATTGCGCTTGTTGGCAACTTTGACACAATCTAGAAATCCTGAAGCTGTGGCTTTGAGACCTGAGATGCAGCTGGCTGTAAATCATTTGTCTAATTTCATTGTGATGTGGTGTCAAAATATTCCACCAATTCCACAATATTTGATGTTTCAGTCTCTCAAATAAAACGACAAATTTAGGACTAAAACAACTTGCCTTGAGGTTTTATTATTATTAAAGTTCTCTACAATACAAAGTGCGCAGTTGTTTCATATAATATGCAATTGCAGAGAAAATGTGGAATTTGTAATTTTACAATTCCATTTAACTCAAGCATGCCTCATTTTTCGAAGCCTCACGATTAATTTATTGTTGTCTCCTGTCACAAGTTTATTGCGAGTGTGAAACACTGCAACAAGTTAATTAATTACTGAATTTAATTTTTAGTATCTTTCTTTCTTTGCTCCAGTGCCGCTTTGCCAAATGAACTTCCTTGCACTCTCCTCAACTCAGAAGAAAATTAATTCTAAAGAGCTGTCATAGAACATAAAAGTCTAACACCTGAGTCAATCAGGTGTCAGACTCTACAATACAAAGTGCGCAGTTGTTTCATATAATATGCAATTGCAGAGAAAATGTGGAATTTGTAATTTTACAATTCCATTTAACTCAAGCATGCCTCATTTTTCGAAGCCTCACGATTAATTTATTGTTGTCTCCTGTCACAAGTTTATTGCGAGTGTGAAACACTGCAACAAGTTAATTAATTACTGAATTTAATTTTTAGTATCTTTCTTTCTTTGCTCTGACAAAGTTGGCTTGCTTGAATTATGTTCCAGTGCCGCTTTGCCAAATGAACTTCCTTGCACTCTCCTCAACTCAGAAGAAAATTAATTCTAAAGAGCCGTCATAGAACATAAAAGTCTAACGCCTGAGTCAATCAGGTGTCAGACTACATATAAGACGCTGCGTCAAAATCTCAGTGGTGTGTCATTCATCTGAAAATTGTCCTCCTCCTCTTGCATCTATGAAAAAAATGCCTTTCAGAGCCAAGGGAGCGTGAGGAAAAGAACATAATCAAAGGTTTTGTTGTCTTCGCCAGCGCAGGGGTAAAGTGAAACAAACACAGGGCAGAGAATAATGGAAATCACTTACAGTTTGATAGGAAGACAGCTGTGTTTTAAAGGATGCCTTTCCTTTCCATTGTGTTCTTTACTGAATATGTTTAGGGCTGTTTATGTGAAACAGTAAACATTAGAGACTTTTTATTCAAAATCAGTCAATCGAAACAGAAACGATGAGTGCAGTTTTTGATATTAGAATGCTTCTATCTTATAAAATTGTTTAAAAAATCTTTTTGAAGTTTGAAGGTTTATTTGATAGCTTGAAGGACATACTGATGGATTGATTGAGCGATGGATGGATGGATGGATAGAAAGGTTAATTTGATGGATAATTTGATGATATTAGAGTATTTTTGGATGGATGGATGAAATAACATAGATAGAATACTCTTTTCTATATAATAAAACTGTATACAATCTTGTTGAAGTTTGAAGGTTTATTAGTAGGGATGTAACAATTTACTGCGAGCCGGTTGAAAAATCGATTCAAATATGTGACGATTCAAATCGGTTGAGATGCCAAACAAATAGTGGATACAATTGGAGTAGGAGTTTATATGAATATATCTCTGAGGGGAACTGACTGTCTTAAGAAAAGTTTTATTTCTTTTCATCTTGCCTCTGAACAATGCATATTAAAGTAGCGTTCATAAGCGCAGCTCTGCTTTGTTTACAGCGGTAACCCAGGAAACACTGTATCACTGCTGTTCATAAGCGCCACCTGCTGTCAGAGAGTGAATCTGCGTCTCATTCAGCTCGTCTGCTGTTTTGTTCATAATATGTTTTATGTAGTATAGTTTCACAAAACTAAAGTCAGACCCTTCAGTTTTTGCTTCAAATTTCGCAATTATACAGTCTAATTTAGATTAAAACCTACTCATGCTGCATGTATGCTGAATCTTTGTTTGGATCATGATTAAAATCCAGTGGTTGCCTCTATATTGCACAGCCCTAGTATACAGTCTAATTTGGATTAAAAACTATTCATTCTGTATCTTTGTTTGGATCATGATTAAAATGCATTGGTTGATTTTGGGGTTTGTTTTAAAATTAAAATTTAGTTTTGTTATATTTCAATTTCAAAAAGAAACATGCAGAAATAGCCTAATGAAACGACACCTTTTCATTTACTGTATAATGTCTTCAATCTCATTTTGTTTAAAAAATCATGAGAAAATTGAATCGTGAAATCAAAACCGTGAATCGAATCGTGAGTTGAGTGAATCGTTACATCCCTATTGGATGGATGGATGGATGGATGGATAGATAGATCATAGAATTGATTTGATGGATGAATGGGTGATATAACTTTTTTCTGTCATATAAAATTGTTTCAAAGAGAAGGTTTATTAGAGACCCTTCAGTTTTTGCTTCAAATTTCGCAATTATACAGTCTAATTTAGATTAAAACCTACTCATGCTGCATGTATGCTGAATCTTTGTTTGGATCATGATTAAAATCCAGTGGTTGCCTCTAATTTAAATGGAAAGAGCATAGAAAAAGCCTTAGTTGTGTAACTTGTTTGATTTGGGGTTTGTTTTAAAATTTCAATTTAGCTTTGTTATATTTCAATTTCACAAAGAAACATGCAGAAATAGCCTAATGAAACGACACCTTTTCATTTACTGTATAATGTCTTCAATCTCATTTTGTTTAAAAAATCATGAGAAAATTGAATCGTGAAATCAAAACCGTGAATCGAATCGTGAGTTGAGTGAATCGTTACATCCCTATTGGATGGATGGATGGATGGATGGATGGATGGATAGATAGATGATAGAATTGATTTGATGGATGAATGGGTGATATAACTTTTTTCTGTCATATAAAATTGTTTCAAAAAGAAGGTTTATTAGATAGATAGATAGATAGATAGTAGTTCAGTGTATGCAGTAATATTGCAATGCGTGTTCTTTTTTTCCACATGTAATATCTCAGAATAGCATGCTATCAAGCTAGTAGGGTTAGAAAATGCTAAAGCTTAATGTGTGACTAACATAGCACCCCCACCCCCTTTTATATATCTAGTGTGCTGAAATGTCAGTTTTTTATTTTTATATTTTTTTATTCCCAGAGATGGCGTTGCTTGCCCCAGAAATGAGTGCAGGAACTATTCATCTGTGACCTACCTTTCCATTTCAGAACATCAAGACAAACCTGTGCTCACTGCCGCTGGAGACTAGCTTGATGGCTCCACGCGAAACTGGTAGGCTGGGGGAGGGGTATGATGAGGAAGATGGGATGAGAAAGTTTTCTGGATCCAGGGGTGGTGAAATAAACAGAGAAACTCAAAGACTAGCATCAAATGAGGTACTTGAGTTGGATGAAGGGGAGGGTTATGACAAGAAACTTCAGACAATGCTTAAATTTTCTATGAGATCCGGTAAAGGAGATTTGAGAGGTGAGCCGTGTTTGATATCGCTGTGATGAATCTGATGGCTGTCTACCTAAAATATGCCTGTCCCTGATATGAACTTTAGGAGGACTTCAGTGATGAAGCTCTTTCCCGAC
The DNA here is from genome assembly GCF_001515605.1 of Sinocyclocheilus anshuiensis. NCBI lineage: Eukaryota > Metazoa > Chordata > Actinopteri > Cypriniformes > Cyprinidae > Sinocyclocheilus > Sinocyclocheilus anshuiensis. Next base: position 636,615 of record NW_015548229.1, on the reverse strand, counting down.
TTGATAGGTTGAAACGCTATTGTAGTATTCTTCTTTTTATTTCTTTTTCTTTTTTCTTTTCTTTTGGGGGGGGGGTCTTTTTGAATTCATGGAGAAATGCATATGCATTAAAAATGAAACGGACAGTGCAGACATTTTAAAACACGTTAGGTTATAATAAATCAGTTTAGAACTTTTTTTTTTTAACTCAGTCAATTGACACGTCTATTTCACTCTGTTAATTAAGAGTTTTTGAGTTCACTGCCTGTTTAGCTCTATTTGACAGCAGTCATAATTCATTTTTCGAAAATTCATGTTTATATTAACCTTACAGTGGAGGTAAGCTGGGCTAACATTCCAGGTGGTTTAGCAGAAATGTGTAGAATTTGTTTTTGTTAAATAACTATTTTGTTAAAGTGTTTTTGTTGAAGAATTGTTGAAGTGGGAAAAGTCTTCTAGGTGGATGATCTAGATGTAATGAGCTACTATAATTGCTGTGGGTGAACAGTGCTTTAGAGTCCCTTATTTGTATCTTGGCACGATTTGATAACTTTACTCGTTTCATAAGGTTTAAAAATTTGAACTAAACAATGATTTGTTTAACACTAGAATTTTCCATACATCTATACGTTCATTAGACTACACTTGGCCTAAGTGTTGTGTGAATGCTCAGACAGACGTGACTGGAGGTGTTTGGAACACTTCATATATTTGATAAACCTCGGACAGACAGAAATCGTTGTTCTACTCTACTTTTCTTTAATCTACTATCACTTTCAACCAATCTAATCCATATTAAACCATCTGCATGTGTAATGTCACATCGTGAGAAGGGCACATGCGATTAATAAACCGCCGCTACCTCCCAAAGAACAGGTCTGTATGAGCATGTGTGGAGTTTTGGCATGCGTGTCAGCTCATATTTATCACACAAATAAGTTACAGTGTCTTTGCATAATTCTCCACCCATCATGTTCATGTTGAGCGCCATGTTGTTATTTATCATATGGCCATTTATTGATGCTCATGCGATCTCCATCAGTGTCTGGTGGTATTCGTAACTGTCTGTGCTGTTGGCAGAGCAGGAGAGAAATGAGAGATGCACAAATTGATAAAAGATTAAATATGTATAGCTCCATTCATTGTCACAAGACTGCCACTTCCTTTAGTTGTTAATGATGCCCTTATTTGTTGTGTGCTATTCGATTCATAATGAGCTTTCAATCAGAATGGAAATTATCTTTCCAAAGGTTGCTGTCTCAGACAACATTGTTAGTATTCAATTTATTATATAAAGCACTTCTGTGCCATTTTTCAGTAAAATATACACTACCATTTAAGAGGTTAGAGTTGGATTTTTCTTTTTTTGAAAGATCTCTCATGTTCACCAAGGGTGCATACTGTATATAAGTCAGTATATTACACTGTAAATGTATCTTTATTGAATCTAAAACATTTGAGTAGCATTGCATAATATATTAGAACTGGTTTTCATAGATCAATTTATTTTGTATTTTGTCTTTTTTTAATAAACAAGGTAGAAACAAGTAAAAACAAGACAACATTTTATTAATATCATATAATTTAGTCCTGATTAAATATATTACCACAAACATTATGACGTGTTTTAAATATGTTGTTTATACCCACCTTACGTTGCAGTCTGTCGCACATTGACATTCAGATCCACAAGATCCATAAATTAAACTCCTGAATGTTAAACAGACACTGATTGTAAATAATTTGGCAGCAGTTTCCTGGGTCAGTCGTGTGAACTAAAACCGCTCCCTCTTTATATCGAGTCCTTCTGTTCTTCCAGATGCGGGGGCATGGAAAGAAAAAGTGCTATATGGAGAGAGAGAGAGAGAGAGAGAGAGAGAGAGAGAGAGAGAGGGAGAGAGAGAGAGAGAGACGGAGAGAGAGACAGAGAGAGAGAGAGAGACGGAGAGAGAGACAGAGAGAGAGAGAGAGTATGCAGGTCATTAAGAAATGAAGCCA
>NW_015548229.1:627748-634507 GCF_001515605.1 Sinocyclocheilus anshuiensis | reverse complement strand
GGAGAGAGAGAGAGAGAGAGAGAGAGAGAACATTTGTGTAATATATTTGTATATACAATTGTACACACACTACACAAACACACATCAATCGAAGCAGTTTGTGTATTATACATTTTTGTTGTAAAAGAAGCAGATAGTGAACATACGTTGGAAATTGAAGCAGAAGTGAAGAAAATTGTATTAATTTATTTGTTTGTTTATTTATTTATTTTTTGGCACACAAAAAGCATGGATCAACACATTTTGAACTGCTTTGTAAAATACTACTGTATAGTGCTGGTATTTAGTGTTTTGTGAGAAAGTTAAATTTTCTTCTAAGGGGCCTTCAGCCTCATTGTCCCCTAACATGCTCCGTCTGTCTCACAGCGTTTCCAGGAATCCACAACTCAGGACCGGAATAGAGCAAATTTGAGTGATAATGCAGACGTGAAGAACTGACCCTGAGAGATGGATCACCCTCTGAAAAGCGAGCCTGTAGCAGGAGCGTAATAGCTACAAATCAATATGTTTAAAAGGCAGCATATTCCTCTATGGTGAGACGGATCAGCTGGGTAAATTCAAGAGATGGTTATTCAAATGTGGAGATCAGTGTTAGGGCTTATTTGGTGACGGTTGTTCTCGTCTAGCTCCTCGCAGACTTCAAATGGCATTCTGGACAATTAAAGTCCTTTAGACTCTCCTGTTGACGCTGATTGGAATATAATAAGATAAAGGACATATAATAGCACAATGTGTGCAGTCCATTTAGACAATGGAAGATTCACATTACACTTTACAGTAATACAATGTGCTCTGTGAGTACAAATGTCTTCACAGAAATGCTATAAAACGTTATTGTGATTAAGGAGGAGAGACAAAATGGGGATAAATGAGATCATATGTGCTTTTTGGCTGGGGTATCCTGCTGTTGTGTTTTTCTTTTAATGAAAATGTTTTTGTTCTCAAAAAAATAATTCAAGATTATAGTCACCGATAATCAGAATGGAGCTGATAGTAGTGTATGAAACTGCTTTTGATGGCCTGTTTTAATACCAGTTTAAGCTTGTACATGTAAGTGTGTTTTGGAACATTGTTTCTCAGCTGGTTCAGGCTGTTTACTAACTGGTTGCTCAGTTACAGTGTTCATAAAACCAGCTTGATTGCCTTAAGATATGACTAGTTGGTAAAGCCCAAAGTGTACTTCGGTTTTGTATATGTACAGTAGAGTATACGTACAGTTGAACACATTGCCTTTCAAAGTATACTCAGTCTGACAGTGCAACACATGCGCTCTAGAAAATTTCATCCTTGTCCAGCATCTGATGTATATTTCTCCAGAGTTTACGACCCATAAAAATGTCATTGTACTCTTTTCAACTAAAGTTGCGGCTCTCTCATAACCCCCCCTTACGAAAAGTAGCCATTGTTTTAACAACAAATAAAACCAAAAAAACCTGGTTAGTATTCACCGTAAAACATAAAATAAAAAAAATGCCAGGAATTTACAGGATTAAAGATAATTATTTTACAGTACATTACTGTAGTTAGAAATTTACTGTGAAATCAGTGCATGCTGGGACATTTTCTTACAAATGACTGTGAGTGATTTAAAAAAAAGTTATTTTAATCGTGTCTGATAGATAGATAGATTTGAAAACACAATGATTGAAATCAACAAACTTATGTATTGCCCTGAAGGTCCCTCTCAAACCTCTATTGCCCTTCCATGAATACCGACGCTGGACCGAACCGCTAATTAAAACAGGATTAGGTCTGTGTGTTATGATTAATTACCTCACTGAATGTAATTCAGCTAACACTGATGATCCTCTGCTCATGTGTCATGTTGGAGACTTGAACCATTCATCAAGAGCAAAGGGTCAAGCACAAAGTAGAACGCTGATGGTAAAACCGTGTTTCCTAATTATGTATCATACGACAGCCTCAAGTGGCCGAACTAACACACATACACACAAACATACTTACAGTATACGCACACACCTCTCTGTCTCATTCGACTCCTCATATATACACATTATGATGAACATGTCTTTAATAACTTCATCAGTATGTATGTATGTAAACAGCATTAAGAGTGTGGTTTTATGGCATTATGTTAGTATTAGGACAGCTAATATGTCATGTTATCTTTTAGTCCTTTCTAAAAAAAATTTAAACCTTTAGTATTTAAATACAAATATCTGAGATCCAAAGAGCTCAGCAGAGAAATCAGGTAAAATGTTATAGTTTGTAGACATTCACTATAGCACTGTGAATCACCCGCTTGTCTTTTAATTTCTTATTAAGGCTTTTCACACAGAACCACATAATTTATATTTGTGAATAGGCTCGTGAGGGAGAGCGATTCACAGCAGTCAATAGTGATTCAGTTGGAAACACAGTAATGTCTTGGGTCATTTTATAGCCCACTGCACAGACACAACTGTAATAGTTTCTAACTTGTGTAAAACCACTGTGGGCCTGCAGTGTCAAGCATATTAGGTATTTGAGTACATACATTTAAACTGAGTCGTGATGAATTGGACTGAATGAGGGATTTTCTGCTGCATGATTTATCTGAACTGAATTAATATTTATATTAGCCTAATCAAAATACTAAAGGTGACACTTGGTCTGTAAATACTAAGACGAGGCATGTGGCAGCTACATATTATGCATACGTTATTTTTGTTTCAGTTTGACCAACTTCTAGTCTAAGCAATGAATGCATGTCTTTCTGTTCTTGTGCATGCATTCTTTCTTTTCTTGACATGGACAGAATGTTGTACTAAAATACGCAACTACTGTTTAATGGGACTGAAACACCGCTACGGAGTGAAACAGATATAACCATCAGTGTAGTCCGATTGCCGAAGGACTGAATCTTGTGAGTCGGCACTTTATAGTGAATCAAATTCATACAGCGCAACTTGTGTAGTCTGATTCCTGAACAAATTACTCTCATGAGTCATTTCTTTAAAGGGAATTAAATATGTACAGCACAAGTATAGTCTGATTCACAAAGAAATGACTCTTATGAACCAGTTATTTTAGCAAATCAAACAATTTACAACTGTGAGACCGTCAGTGTTTGTATTCACTAAAATTAACATTTAGAAACACTTAAGTGTTTTGACAGTAGTATTAAAAAATAAATGTTATGTTATTGTTATTCAATAGTGAATAGAGAATTGAAAACCTACAGCGCAACACATTTTCAAATGACTGACTCTTGTGAGGTGGTTCTTTTTAGTGAATCAAATACATATGACGTAATATGTGTAGTCTGATTCTTTAATGAATGACTCTTATGAGCCAGTTATTTTATTGAATCAAATACATACAGCACAACAAGTGTAGTCTGATTATCAAACAAATGCCTCTTACGATCTGGTTCTTTTTACTGAAATAAAAACATACAACGTAATATGTGTAGTCTGATTCTTTAATGAATGACTCTTATGAGCCATTTATTTTTAACTGGATCAAAAACATACAGCACAAGTGTAGTTTGATTCCTATGACTCATGAGTCATTCTGTTAGCTAATCAAACAGCTTACAACTGTGAGACTTTCAGTGTAGCCTAGTTACTGACTGATTGTTTGTATGTTAATGTTTAGTTAAAGAATAATAAAAAAATAATAATATACAAATAATAAAATCATATTATTAAAAAATTATAAATAACAAAAATTAAAAACATATAAAAAATGAATGAAATATGTTGTAAAGGTAATTACTTGATTACTCTAAAAATACAAAACAATATTAATCTGCTGTCTCACTTTCTTTAAACCTCCACTCTTTAAATTCCCACTGTTGTGTTGTAACCTCCATGAACAAACTGATGTCTTTCAGCATGTAAGTTGCTGCATTCCATCAAGAACACACATGGCAATGCAACGGATCACAGGCCTTTAATCTATACATACTATGAATTTCAGTGAACAAGACATCTGAATGTGGCACCTTGATTCAAGGATGAACATCCCCACTTGACTGTACACATCCCTAATTGAAGTGAAGCATGGCAATAACCTACAGCCATGGTGTTTTCTCTAGCATCATTCCATTGGACAGGTTGTCTATAGTTTGCTTGGCCTCCATACATCATTTGGAACAGAAGGGGCAGCTGTGGTCATTCATGTGTTCTTTGTGAATGTAGAGACAATATCAGCAGCTTTATAAAGGTGATAGAATGTAAATGGTGTGACTGAACATGAGAATACTGTAAGATGAAAAAATATGCATGTCTTTGTTTTAAATTGAATTTCTTTAGATTTTATTCAGATATTAAATAGGCCTGGCAAAGTCAACTTATTAACTTGTGAGATTAATTAAATACGTTTAACTCTGTTACATGTCTTTAGCACATTTGCCTAATTGGATGTTACAAATGTTTAAATTTGCTCTGTAAAACTGATACACAATGGCTTTTAAATTTTTCTATATGACAGACTGCAATTATCATACAATCTCACTAAGTAGGCAATGTCACCTATGAGAAGAAAATGTATTTATACTGAATTTAAGCTAGTATAATGTTCTAATATAAATCTCTACACTACTCTATTGATTGATTGATTGATTGATTGATTGATTGAAGTTGTAAATTAAATAAAGATTATTTGAAAATTTCAGTCTTCTGAACATTTCAGTCTTTCTACTTTAAAATGTCATGATTAATGCGATATATATATGGTAAACTATAACTAAAACCATAAAACACATTTTGTTACTTGAAACAAAATAAAATAAAATCTATAAAAAGTGACACTTTTTTATTTAAGATAGTTGTCAGGCAACATTAAAATAATAAAAAAAACGATACCCAAATAAAAATTAATGAAAACAGTGTAACAGAATATACTGCGTGTGTGTGGCAAAAATTATAAAAACACAACAAAATTACTAAAACGTTAATTAAATTAAAGTGAAAGCTGGAAGGGATACTTCCCTGGAAAAATACCACAAAAAAATAAGACTTTGCCTCCCACTGCCAGCAGCTTACATTCCGGAGAAGGGAAAACACGGCTGCCCACATTCAAACAGAAGAGAAAGAAAATGCCTCCTTTTGAATCTACTTGCTGCATGAACTGCTGCAAACTTCTACAAAAGATTGCGGTTCTTGAAACAAAGTTACTTGCTGGACTTCCAAAACAGGCAGAACACTCAGCAGACCATCATCATGGACCCCCACAGCATACAGCCGGTGAGTCCCATGAATCTAGTGAATCTCAACAGTTTATATCAAGTGTAGAGGAACAAGCCAAAACACTAATTGTCACACTAATCGATGGCACAAACAGGAAGCGAGACCCAAAGGCAGTAGAGACATCAGATTGTCACGAGTTTCTCGTATTGCTGCCATAGCATCCTCTACCCCAGATACGGCTATGACAAGGCTTGTGAATACTGGTATTCTACCACCCCCTATACATCTTGAGAACAGAGTTGAAGCATTAATGAATGCGGGTGAGGAATCCCCAAATGTGATTAAACATGGACCGGATCAGCCAGCAGCTAACATCGCTACTAACAGGTGCTCAAGGTCGAGCAGACAGCGGCATTCAGCTCAGAGCGAAGCCGAGCCCAGGACTCTGATAGTGGGTGACTCTATTATCAGAAACATCAGTAGCAGAAATACAACAACATATTGCCTTCCTCAAGCAACCATTTCTGATGTAAACAAGGAACTTCTGAAAATTCTAATGAAGCACAAGACTGCGAATCGAATCATCATCCATGTGGGGAAGAATGATATTCGGAAAGAGCAGTCAGAACTCCTTAAGAAGGACTTCAGTGAACTCTTTGAAACACTTCGAAGACTTAAAGTTCAGTCGTTCATCAGTGGGCCACTCCCAGCAAGAGAAACTAATATGTTTTCACGTTTGCTTGGGCTGAACACATGGCTACAAAGAATCTGCAGCTTAAAAGGAATCAATTTCATCGATAACTTCAATCTTTTCTGGGGCCATAGACAACTGTTTAAACTGGATGGCCTCCACCTAAACAAACTTGGTGCAAGAGTGCTAAAGGGCAACATCTACTTCTCCATCCGTCATCCTTCAGTAGTGTGTGCCAAACTACTCAACCTGAATGGCACACACACACCTGGACAGAATATAAATGACTACAACCCAGCGCTGGGTAAAATATGGACAAACCCAGCGATTGGGTTGTTTTCAACCAAAAGTTGGGTTAAATGTTTAACCCAACCTTCTGGGCAGTAACCCAGAAAATGCTGGGTCAAAAACAACCCAATCGCTGGGTTTGTCCATATTTTACCCAGTGCTGGGTTGTATTTAACCCAGCATTTTTTAGAGTGTGTCGTAGCATCCTCTACCCCAAATTCGGCTATGACAAGACTTGTGAATACTGGTATTCTGCCACCCCCTATACATCTTGAGAACAGATTTGAAGCATTAATGAATCGCAGCCACAACAAGCACTGTTCATGGAAACTATCCTGGCTGAGCCCTGCCCACAGAGCTCATCACAGACAGACCGTGACGTATCAGAACAGCTCTAAGACTCAGCACCCAAGGACGACTTTCTGGAAAACAGCCAGGGAAGCCAGAACAACATATTTCAGCCACCCGGAAACACCAGAGCCACAGCCCTGCTCACCAGACACATTATCCCTCTCTCCAGCATCTCCACTTCTAAGCTTCTCACAGAAAATGGAGGAACTGGTTTAAGCTGGGACCAAACTCTCCTACTCTTTCGCTGCAAGCCCCCAGATATCAACTAAAATACGGCGGGCCCCACAACCACCA
>NW_015548229.1:626962-627587 GCF_001515605.1 Sinocyclocheilus anshuiensis | reverse complement strand
CCCAGATACGGCTATGACAAGGCTTGTGAATACTGGTATTCTACCACCCCCTATACATCTTGAGAACAGATTTGAAGCATTAATGAATGCGGGTGAGGAATCCCCAAATGTGATTAAACATGGATCGGATCAGCCAGCAGCTAACATCGCTACTAACAGGCGCTCAAGGTCGATCAGACAGTGGCTTTCAGCTCAGAGCGCAGCTGAGCCCAGGACACTGATAGTGGGTGACTCCATTATCAGAAACATCAGTAGCAGAAATACAACAACATGCTGCTTTCCTCAAGCAACAGTTTCTGATATGAACAAGGAACTTTGGAAAATCCTGTGAAGCACAAGACTGCAAATCGAATCACCATCCATGTGGGGAAGAATGATATTCGGAAAGAGCAGTCAGAACTCCTTAAGAAGGACTTCAGTGAACTATTTGAAACACTTCGAAGACTTAAAGTTCAGTCGTTCATCAGTGGACCACTCCCAGCAAGGGGAACTAATATGTTTTCACGGTTGCTTGGGCTGAACACATGGCTACAAAGAATCTGCAGCTTAAAAGGAGTCAATTTCATCGACAACTTCAATCTTTTCTGCGGCCATAGACAACTGTTTAAACCGGCTGGCCTCCACC
>NW_015548229.1:626487-626654 GCF_001515605.1 Sinocyclocheilus anshuiensis | reverse complement strand
CAGAGTGACGACAGGACTTCATATCAGCTTCCGAGTCATCATGTGGTTGACACATCCCACAAGGACACTGAAAACACTACGCAGCTACAACAAGCACTGCTCATGGACACCATCCCGGCTGTGCCCTGCCCACAGAGCTCATCACAGACAGACTGTGACATATCAGC
>NW_015548229.1:621350-621625 GCF_001515605.1 Sinocyclocheilus anshuiensis | reverse complement strand
AACACGTTTGATCTGATTCAGCATGTGCATGAACCTACACACAATCGTGGACATACTTTAGATTTACTCATCAGTAGGGGTCTAAACATTTCATCCATTGTTATTAAGGACGTTGATCACTTCGATCACTTCTGTATTTTCTTTGATATATTGATCTCTGTTACCACTGAATCTAGATCTGTCAAGAGATGCAAGAGATGCATTAACGAAAACACTAGTGTGCTATTTATGGAGGCTATATCTTTAACACCAAGCATTTCTGCAGACTCTGTTGA
>NW_015548229.1:616050-621336 GCF_001515605.1 Sinocyclocheilus anshuiensis | reverse complement strand
GAGTATGAAAAGACAATGCAGAAAAGCTGAGCAGATGTGGCGGAAGACGAAACTTGAAATTCACTATAGCATCTATAAAGACAGCCTTCATGCTTTCAGTGTGCAACTTGGAGACAGTCAACAGTCATTCTTCTCAAGCCTTATAAACAGTAACTTAAACAACACTCGCACTCTTTTTGCGAGAGACTGAAGTGAAATGCTCTCTGACAGCAACTGCAATGAGTTTGCTTCCTTCTTTTCTGAGAAGATCAATAATATCAGGAAGGCGATTAGCACATCCCTAAGTTATGCAGAGGTCAGACAGATTCGACCGCAATATCAAAAAGAAGATACTATGTCTGCTTTTGAAGAGATTGATAGCAAAATTTTGGAAGAAATAGTACAGCACCTTAAATCGTCAACCTGCTATTTTGACACACTTCCCACATATTTTTTGAAAAGGGTGCTTAACTGTTTAGAAGCAGATTTCTTAGAAGTGGTGAACGCCTCACTTCTTTCAGGGACTTTTCCAAACACCCTGAAAACTGCAGTTGTTAAACCCCTTCTGAAAAAGAGCAATCTTGATAACACCATATTGAGCAACTATAGACCAATATCAAATCTTCCTTTTAGAAGACCATTAGACAGCTGGAGCTCATCCAGAACGCTGCTGCCAGGATTCTGACTAGAACCAGAAAATCTGAGCATATCACACCAGTCCTCAGGTCCTTACACTGGCTTCCAGTTATATTTAGGATTGATTTTAAAGTACTTTTACTCGTTTATAAATCACTCAATGGCCTAGGACCTAAATACATAGCAGATATGTTCACTGAATATAAACCTAACAGAACGCTCAGATCATTGGAATCGAGTCAGTTAGAAATACCAAGGTTTCACAGAAAACAAGGGGAGTCCGCTTTTAGTTAGTATGCCGCCCGCAGTTGGAATCAGCTTCCAGAAGAGATCAGATGTGCTAAAACATTAGTCAAATTTAAATGCAGACTCAAAACTCATCTGTTTAGCTGTGCATTTATTGAATGAGCACTGTGCAATGTCCGAACTGATTGCACTATATTTTATGTATAATCATTTTCTATTCTTAACTGTTTTTAAATTAATTTTAAACCTCTTAAATAAATGTTTAAATCATTTTCAAAGTTTTTAAATTCCTTGTTTTATTGTTGTGATTATATTTTTTTTATTATTATTTTCTTTTCTTTTATGTAAAGCACTTTGAATTACCATTGTGTATGAAATGTGCTATATAAATAAACTTGCCTTGCCTTGCCTAAAGTAAAAACAGAAATATAAAAATAAAAATGAATTCATATATTATTCCTATATTATATATTTGTATTTATTTATACATGATTCAAATTAATTAATTGTGATGTTTACTAGCAATTTTTAAGGGAAAATTCTTTCTACACCAAATGTATTTATTTATTTATTTATTTATTTATTTATTCATTCGTTCGTTTGTTTGTTTCCAGTGTAATGCAAACAGACATGGCTTTGCACATCGCATCATTTATTTGTTGATTTTTGTGATTCAAATTTAAAGAAAAAATAAAAAAACAAGTGAAATTAATCATTGTTGACAGCCCTTGTCTTCTTTACAATGAATGACTGTGAATTCACACACATTAAAATGTCTTTTGTTATCATGTTGGTGTGAAACAGCGTTCTAGTGGGATCTGCTCTTCTGTGTTTGAACATATTTGAAAGAGGACAGTTATCACACTGCTGGGCTGGGAATAAGATAAAGAGATAGGTAGGAAATGCAGATTGACAGGCTGTCCCTGAGACCAAAGCTTGTTGAAGAAGCAAGTGATTTGTTAGCTGCTTCAGAGATAGATGAGAAGATGGGAGTGAAGCTTCAACAATCTGTTCCGGCATGCGTTCTCCCTCTGTGACTTCAGCTGAGACAGGCTGAGGATCAAACCCCACACCCTGAAAGAGAGAAAAGCAGCCGTTCATCCACATTAAAAAGGGAAGACGAGTACGCAACTGGTGGAAAGTAGGTTAGATCCCTCTTCAGGAAAATGTTTCCCTGCAGGTTAAAAATTTAGGGTGATTTTTATGGTTATACCTCATTTATGTGCTAAGTTAAGAAGACAAACTTTTAATTATTCAGATTTTAGATATTCTGGGTTGCATTTGTTTTGCATATATAGTATTTGTATGCACTGACAAATGACCTTCGCTGTCTCTTTGATGTCAGTTTATGTGTATAGGGCAATGAATGGACATTGTGGATAACTGGTGTTTTTGACATGTCCTGTGGAGTAACAACACTATTTTAAACAGTGTTGTTGTTGTTGTTGTTGTTTTTTATCTTTAAGCATGCATCTTTTATTAACTTAATATATTAATTGAGAGACTACTTGGAATATTTGGGAAAACTTTTATAATAATAAAATACTTGAAGAAAAAAACAAATATGCCACTGGACCATTTACCACTTGTGCTTTCCTGAAAACCCTTCACTTAATGTGGTGTTCAAAAACGTCTTTTAAATTGCTTGTAATTTTTTGTCTTTTAATTATAGTATATTATCAACAAATTTTGGATTCAAAAATGTAAGGGTTTTTTTTTTGGTCAACTTATTTTCTTTCAACTAACACTGGTTTTCTACTTATTGTTTAAACTGATTGGTCAAAGGCCTCATTTATCTGTGTATGACCTCAGTTTTTGAGTGGGAGAAAAAAAAAAAAAAACACCTTGTGGTTCATTTTGGCACTGCTCACTCAAAAAACAGGTGCAAAAGCTCAGATAAATGAGGCCTATGATCAGTCAGTTCCAAAAAAAAAATAAGTACAAAACCTGTGCTAATTGAAAGAAAACAAGCTGACGAAAAAAGAAAAATCCCCCAAAAAGCACAACATTTTTTAAAATGTATTGGAAAGTTGTTATACCCTGTGTGAGCAAAGTCAGTAGGTTTTAGCCCAATGTGATAACATTAACTAGCATTTTCAGAAAAAGAAGAAAAGAAAATAATAAAAAAAAACGGAAAATAAAATCCTCCCTGGGTAAAAATGACCTTAACACAAGTTGAGGGTTAAAATTAATGATATAAAAAAGTGTGCAATATAAGCTGTTATAGTTTTCATAATGTGTTTAGCTTATTTGTTATTTGTTTCACAATCTCAAGGTCAAAAGCTTTTAACCTAGACAGCCGTTAGCAAAATTAGTCCATTACACCACTAGCAAAGCCCAGTAAAAGCTTTAAAACTCTGTTTAATGCAGCTTTATAATTATATACAAACCTGAGCATAGGTCAACCAGTATTTTAGGCCATGCGAACATCAGTTGAGTGCCTGTGTAGTTTATTGCACTTGGCAGATTTCTCATGTCACACATACACTGTAAGATTTTTAATGTCTCTTAAGCGCAAACATTTTCACTCAGAAATTGCTAATAAATTTCACAATTAATTACAAACAAATGGCATGTAACACATTAAATTAAACATGAAATTGTTAATAAAAATGTAATAAAAAAATAATCTTACAGTGCATTTATTTGATCAAAAATACAGTAAGAACAGTACTATTGTGCAATATTATTACAATTTAAAATAACTGTTTTCTATTTGAATATAATTTAAAATGTAATTTATTCATGTGATGGCAAAGTTATATTTTCAGTCTTCAATGTCACATGACCCTTCATAGTGCAAAATAATCTTGCACTTTGAAACCTCTCCATACTGTCTTACAAAATCAGCCCCCAGATTGTTATTACATTGCAAGGTAATTGATAGCCAGCTTTTTGCCATGAGACCAGGTTGAATTAATCTCTTTCAATCCCAGCTGCAGTGCCCAGTGTGGCTCAGGGAGTTTGTGTTTCTCTCCACAATTACAGATGCCCTTCCCTGCCTTTTCAATCAATGCCTGCACCTGAAGCTGGTACCTCACGCACGGATACGATAGGGTGGAACTTTTATTTATACAACACAGGCTGATGGGATTAATTATCTGACCTTCATAGTGTGTTGAACCTCTGAAGCTTGTTTGGAACATCCTGGACTTATTGGATACATACTCTAGTGAGCACAAATTCACAGTCTGTGTTCATCTGTGGAGAGAACAGATTGTGTGTGATGCTGGTAAAACAATGGATCATACAATTTTCTTCATGAAGAGGAATGTTCAAGGTCTCACCTGCAAAAAAAGGGGGGTAATGCTTCTTCTGTATATTTACTATTTCTTATCCCTCCCTGTTCTAACAATGTTTGAAACTTTGTATTGCTAGCACTTATTGCTTCCTTGAATTGCTTGTTGTATTCCTGTTGTATTGTAAGTGGCTTTGGATAAAATGATTTTAAATACACTTTATAAATATTAAATATTCTTTATACATATTCACTTCAAAGCAAAACAGTTATAGGGTTAGTTCACCCAAAAATGAAAATCAGACTGTGTTTTACTCACCCTCAAAGAATCCTAGGTGTATATGACTTTCTTCTTTCAGACGAATCCAGTCGAAGTTATATTAAAAATTGTCCTAGCTATTCCAAGCTCTATCATTGCAGTCAGCGGGTGTTGCAGTTGAACAGTCCACAAGTCGTCAAATAAAGCGCGCGCATCCATAATCAAACGTGCCTCACACGGCTCCGGGGGGTTAATAAAGGCCTCCTGTAGTGAATCCATTTTTTTTTAAGAAAAATATCCATATTTCAAACGTAATAAGCACTTTTCTCTCACTTCCGTTATCTGTCATACGCGGAAGGCGTTCCGGCGGATGACGCAGCACGTATGCGCAGCGCGAGAGCCTCTGAGATATGCTAGTCTCACGAGTTTGTTTATAGGAGCAAAGGAAGCAAAGTTTACTTACTTTAGTAAAGGAAAACCAGTCTCCTCTTGGCTTATATCGAAATCCTCCGACATTTTTCTTTGCAAATCCTTGGTTTGTACTTCTAATTCGTGACCAATGTTTTGTTTTGTTCTCTCTCCGCATTCGTCACTAATCACGCAACGCCGACGTCCTCCGTCATCTGCCGGAACGGCTTCCGCGTATCACAGATACCGGAAGTGAGAGAAAAGTGTTTATTACGTTTGAAATATGGATATTTTCCTTACAAAAACACATGGATTCGGTACAGGAGGCCTTTATTCACCCCCCCCGGAGCCGTCTGCGGCACGTTTTATTATGGATGCGCGCGCTTTATTTGACGACTTGTGGACTGTTCAACTGCAACACCCGCTGACTGCAATGATAGAGCTTGGAATAGCCAGGACAATTTTTAATATAACTCCGACTGGATTCGTCTGAAAGAAGAAAGTCATATACACCTAGGAT
>NW_015548229.1:614913-615908 GCF_001515605.1 Sinocyclocheilus anshuiensis | reverse complement strand
CTGAAATAAGAAAGTCATATACACCTAGGATGCCTTGAGGGTGAGTAAAACCCAAGCTAATTTTCATTTTTGGGTGAACTAACCCTTTAAAATTACAAATTTGGTGTTTGTTCCCCCAGAGTGTTTCCCATGGGATGAGAACAAAATCTGAACTGAATTGAGCTGAATTATGACACTATTGTCTTCCATAGAGATCAATTAATCGAATTTGGTTTTAATGCATGAATTTTGCTGCATTGACTGTTTTTAAACTGTACTAAATAACAACATACTGTATTCAGCAGAGCTGCTTATAGCTGAATTGAAATGGATTCATAATTAATTGAATGAAGCTGAATAATGACAGTAGTGTCTTGCTAAAGGTGATTTATTGCAGGATTTTGGATTTGCCTCATTTTTGAAGTTTGTATTGATTCTGTTACTTTCCTGTTTAATATGACAGATTTGCTTTGAAACAATCTCTATTGTATAAAGCGCTATAAAAATAAAGGTGAATTACCTTGATTTGACCTGGCTCAAGTCAAAAGAGCCAAAATCTCAATGATATTCTGCTCTCTAAATATGGCTTGGGTCTCTGCTTAAGTTGAAATCTAAGTGACTTCTTTGCTCATATGTTGGGCGCCATATTAAAATCCCATGTCACAAGCCAAATTAATAAAACTGGATGGGACGGGTTGCATGATAAAATTTAATAGTGTTGGGTTAGCAGACACTCTTCTAATTCTTAAATATCAGAGTCTTTAGATGTTCACTGCTGAACCCTGAACCAAAGTCAGTAAATAGATGTGTGCTGGGTAGTGCAGACATTTTCTTTCAATGTTGGAGTTTATCAGATGTTCTCTCGAGGATCTGACAACTGGGCCCTTCATCTCCCGAAGCCTCAACTTTTTTTTTTTTTTTTTTTAATAATTAGGTATCATTTTAAAGCTTAGAAATTCAGCTTTCGAATGCATCCAACCATTTTGATCAACTCCTAACCAGTGCTGCCTAGTTCC
>NW_015548229.1:608274-609139 GCF_001515605.1 Sinocyclocheilus anshuiensis | reverse complement strand
AAATAAAAAAACAAATAAATAAAACAAAGTCCTAATGTAAAATTTAAAATATATGAACATACGTATATAAAGTATAAGTATAACATGTTAACATACTTATATAAAGTATCTGTTTTAGTCTTTCTGTACACATAGCTCGAGGACGGGTAGTACTGATCAATGTGTTGTGTGTATATGCCAACTGGAAATGTATTGATAGAGAACCTGCGAGTGTCACAGTTGTGCAACATCAAGCTGTATGGCCCCTCTCTGTCTTTCTCTGTCTGTCTGAGTCTGTCTCACACACAGTTGGAAAGTATGGATAATTGAATGCCCCATACCAGCAGACCAGGCCATGTGGCGTAGCTGATATGTCATGTGCCTATAAAGGTGTGGAATGTGATGACAGTTGCCATGGAAACCTGTAGACAGATGGGGGGCTGGGGGGTCAGAGTGGACAGACTTGCTTTGAGAGCAGACATGAAAGAAAAAAAATAAATAAATCCAGCATTTTTTTTTTAAGTTTACCAGGATGGCAACTCAACTTTGTACACTCAAATAAATACAGTATACACAGAGGCAAGTCAGCATGTTATTCAGCCACACTGCTTTTTCTTGCATAAACACTAAACTTAAAAAACCTAACAATGCACAAAACCTGTAAATGCACACAGATATTCTTTCAGCAATTAAGAAAATGCCTATATGTAGGTAATGACCTGACTGCTCACGTATTGTCTAGATTGATGTGATGATCAACTTGTCTGGTCAACTTGAGTCTCTCTAAGATGTTATGCCAATAACATGTCATGTCATGTTGTTATAAAAATTTATTGATTTTATATAATGTGATATAATATTTAAAATTAATATAGAATTTAATTTA
>NW_015548229.1:601855-607588 GCF_001515605.1 Sinocyclocheilus anshuiensis | reverse complement strand
CAACATCAAGCTGTATGGTCCCTCTCTGTCTTTCTCTGTCTGTCTGAGTCTGTCTCACACACAGTTGGAAAGTATGGATAATTGAATGCCCCATACCAGCAGACCAGGCCATGTGGCGTAGCTGATATGTCATGTGCCTATAAAGGTGTGGAATGTGATGACAGTTGCCATGGAAACCTGTAGACAGATGGGGGGCTGGGGGGTCAGAGTGGACAGACTTGCTTTGAGAGCAGACATGAAAGAAAAAAAATAAATAAATCCAGCATTGCTAATCCCATGTCCGCTTTGCTTCTGCACTTAAAGCTATTTATGTATTTGTTCATCCGCTCGTTTATTTATTTATGTATTTATTTATTTCATGCAAAAAAGTGTAGCTTACCTGTCATTATTTTAAGGTATTTGAAATTTAAGTATTTTTGTATTTAATGCCATCTGACAATTTAGCTATAATTAGATCTATTTATATTAGGCAAAACCTATGTTTATATTAGACAACAAATTGTAACCTCATACAACAGTATTTACTAAAAAGTAAAAATCAAGTCTAATATAATATTTAATGTCTCTCACATTCAGAAAACACCCAAAGTGTAAGGTATTTTTGATTATGAATGATATTTGTAAAAATTAACAACATGTTTTTTTGTTTTAATATTTACATATTTAATTGTATTTAACTAATGCATGCACAAATGAGTAGCTTACCTGTCATTTTTTCAACGTGTCTGTATTTAATGCCATCTGACAATTTAGCCTAATTAGATCTTTTCATATTAGGCAAAACCTATGTTTAGACAACAAACTGTAACCTCATACAACAGTATTTACAAAAAGGTGTTAATCAAGTCTAATATTATGTTTAATATCTCTCATTCCTAGTTGCTGATTAAGATCATAAAACATCTTTTTTCCTTGTGCAAACCTCATTCAATTGTTAATTCTACTAGTAATGTAGACTCTAAATAGATTCTAGTGGATCTAAATAGAAAGCACTTTTTTTTAGTATATTCCTTATTTGATCACTCTGCTAAATATTAAATGTTAAACAGATAGATGGGGATTGATTATTAAGCATTATAGATATAATAACATATCAACTACATCTAATCCTAATTTCCATTAGAATATCCCATGGAAGATTAAATATGGCATATCTGTGACAGTTTTATTTGAAAAAGCACCTTCTGTGTTCACATCCCTGCTGCTTTCAGTGAAAATAAATGAGGCAGAGATTTTCAGGGGCACTTCAGACCCACTTTAATGCTTCTGTTGATTTCTCCAAACAGTCTTTCATTATTGTAATTGCCGTGTCTGTCCATCAATGTGTCGCCCCTTCTGAAAAAGAGCATTATCTTAAGTGCGAATAATGCCAGCCTTGATGTGGGAAATGTGTTGTGAATTTATTGCATGGTATTATTAGGGTTGCTTTGAAGGACAGAAGAGGTCAAATTTGTTTCCCATCAGCTGTGGCCTGTTTGAATGCAGATAACACTGTTAGCGGGTGCGGGATGTTTCAACTCTGTCTTTGTTTGTGTGTTTAAGTCTCACATGTGGCAGTTGACTATATATGTATTGATGTAATCTATTAAAATTGTTAATTATTTTTGGAAAATATGGCTTCAGAGATCCTCTATATCTTGTCTTTGTTATCCTCACAGACATGCAAATGCTGTGACGCATAAATGCACAAATATGAAAGAAAAAAACATAACATCTATTTTTATCTCTAAAAACCCTTCATGTTTGCACAAATTAACAGAAGTACAGCAGAAACTCTCACACTCTCGATTTTGAGCCCAAAAATGGGTTACAGATCTGTTCTGACAGGGTCATTAAATTGTAAAATGCGACTAGCCATATAATTGTACATAGTTAATTTATTTATGTCTTTTGCTGTTGAGGTTAAAGCCAGTCAATTCAGTCAATCATTGTTGGGTCTATTCAGTTCATGCAATAATGCATTCCGGTGTTTGATTACAGGACATATTTTGGTTTAATTTGTTTATACATTTTCAGCACTTGTTGGGTTGCCACTTGATGTCAAATGCAAAATTTGGCTCTTGAAGTGAAAAGCACTTTGCAAAAAAACTCCCAGAAGGTGATTTCATTCTAAATGTGTAGTTGATTTTGACCTCCACCTGCTGGAGGTGAACAGAAGGACCGTTCAGCCCTGCTCAGAAAAACAGAATTTACCTTGAATTTTAAACCTCAGCTTTAAGTCTGAATCATGCCGTATGCAGCTCATATTTATTTTAGCAGGTTCCAATATTCACATGGCCGTAGTTGCAAGTTGCAACAAGAATAATTTTTGATTACTATATAGTATAATGTAAGGAAATTCACAGCAGAAGCACTGGTGGTGTGAAAGCCTGATGTTCCCTTATGCACTGCTCATGTGTGTAATATGACACAGACCCTAAGAAAACATTGAACACAGAACAAACAGAATATGAGAGGATGACCTTGAATTTTAAACCTCAGCTTTAAGTCTGAATCATGCCGTATGCAGCTCATATTTATTTTAGCAGGTTACAGTATTCACATGGCCATAGTTGCAAGTTGAAACAAGAATATTTTTGAATAGCATATAATATAATGTAATGAAAAATGCAGCAGAAATGCCGATGGTATGAAAGCCTGCTGTTCCCTTATGCACTACTCATGTGTGTAATATGAAACAGACCCTAAGAAAACATTGAACACAGAACAAACAGAATAAAGCTAATGAGAGGATGTGGTATTGTGGGTAAAGCCTAACCACTCTTCCCTCAGTGTGACACTGACTAATTTATCAGCGTGTAATTAAGAAGCTGCTATCTCTGCAATCAAAACTATTGATCTTCAATATGGCGCAGTTAACACTCAAGACATTCTTTATCTCTATTTTTATTTGCTGATACATGTGAATGGGTATTTTCAAAACAAATTCCCTACAAAGGTATAGAGAATAATTTATACACACGCACACACACGTGTGTGTGTGTGTGTGTGTATATATATATATATATATAGAGAGAGAGAGAGAGAGAGAGAGAGAGAGAGCTTATACATGGCTATATAACTGTCACTATATATAGCTTAGTTTTAAGTTGACACTTTCATCAGTGAATGAAATGCAATGAAATTAACTGTAAATGACATAAACAGTCATTTGGCTGCGTTTGGTATTCAGCTTCATTTCAATATTGCCATTGTTTCATCATCACTGTCGTGTTACTGACACCTGATTTTCTACAGAAATAAGAACATAAAAACTTGTTTCAATAGATTTCGGTAACCCCTTTCTGGCCATTCTGTTGACTATATAACTTTGTCCCTTTAGACATTCTACTAACTATAAGTAACTTTGTAACTACATGTCAACTATTAGTCATTAGAGTAGTAGTTGACTGTCTTCTTGATATCTGCTAACACTTTATTTTGATGGTCCCCAATAGACAGTCTACTGATTCTCACTTTGCTACTACGTCAACTTATTATACTAACCCTAACCATTACTATAACAGTCTTCTAATACTCTAATGAGAGTTAGTTGTTGTGTAACAAACACAAGTTTGTTAAGTTACTTAGGTATAGTCAACAGAATGTCTAAAGGGAACCATCAAAATAAAGTGTAACTTAAATTTCATGTAGTGTATAACCTAATACAGCTTCTATTCTCTTGATAAAACATCACAGTTGACTTTATAGTGACATAGGGAGAGGCTGAAAGAGAGGTCAGTGGCACCAGTGAATACCACACTGCTAAAATAGATGTGTTCACTGAACTGTGCTGCCCTCACATTTAGAGGTACCCCAGGGTATACGCATATAGATTATACTGTAAACACATAAACAGACACACATAAACTATACACAGTCAACCATGCCACTGCATATTACAGATTTGTGGGCTCTTTGGAAGTACTGAACAGTAATTGGTTGATGGAAATTGCCCCTGGGATGTTGATTCAATCTCTCAACAGCAAGTTTTTTAAAGGGACAGTTCACAAGTAATGAAAATGATGTCATCGTTTATTCTCCCTCAGTGTTGTTCTAAATCAGTTTGGCTTTCTTTCGTCTGCAGAACACAAATGCAGAAAGGACAAGGAGCTTTCAACCATCAAAAGGACACAAAAGCGTCAAAAAAGTATAAAAGTGGTCCATATGGCTTGTGCTCCAACTCGTTTTGAATATAAACCCAAAGTCATACAGATTTGGAACAACATGAGGGTGAATAAATAACAGGATGTCACAATATTCCATTTAAAAGACTTTAATGATGTGAATTTTTGTACTGTGTATATTACATTTGAATATACAGTATAGAGCGAACATAGATACTGTGGTACTGTTTTACACTTCATACAGTTACTCAATATTTTATACACTACTACTGTTTAAAAGTTTGTAGTATTTATTTTTTAATAATATATTTGAAGTCTATTATGCTCACTAAAGCTGCATTTATTTGATTGAAAATACAGTCAAAACAGTATTATTGTGAAATATAATAAAAATAATTTGAATTTGAATTTATTTGAAATATATTTACAACAAAAGATTGATGTTCATTTTACTGTGTCCTTGCTGAGTAAATGTATTAATTTCACAGGTTTTTGGGGGTGAAAATGACTCAATTTCTATGTTTGTTAGTCATTATTCAGTATTTCTTACTATAATTAATTAATGTTAGTAATCCACATCCTATGAATATTGCAGTGTTGACTTGTCTTTGTAAAAGCTACAGTATACATCTCATAAAATGCTTTGGACCTATACAAATCTGCTCACTTTGTTACTCACTGTCCAGGTCATCAGCTTTAGACATGCTGAGATAATGTTTCTTTTCAAATGGTGTGACCAATCCATCCATGGCTCTCATTTTCAGGCCACTTGATGAACTGTTTCTATTTCACACATATTACTGGACTGTTTTAGCTGCAAATCATGAGGAAAATCAATATTCTGCACAGACTGACCAACGTGCTTGGATTTATAGGCTGGAGATTTCACATTGAAAGGGAGATTTTCTCAATGTTTTTAGCAAGTGTGGGCAACAGGTTGCGCTTCGTAAAAAGGCTCATTTCAAAACAGCCCACACGGACTTCTCTCTCCCTCAATCCACTGGGTTTGAAACCGACCTTAGCCATTTTATTCCAAGTAAAAATTTCAAACTGTACAAAGCAGGCTGACAACAGCCAGATAATTAGGAAAATCTTCAAGTTTTGCATCCTTAGCCAAACCATAATAATAACTTTTTAGGCCCCATGCAGTATTCTGTACCCTATTAATGAAAATATGCTTAATTTCAGATGATTAACTTGCCATTGACTGAAAGAAGCAACATGGCACATGAAACACCTTCACATGACGTAGAATATCTGAGTTGTCCTAGTTGAGTTTGAGTCAGAATAAGATTTATGACCATAAGGACTGAAGTAAGTTGTTTTATATCATACTTTATTAGTTCATATGGACCCAGTTAGGTCTGGATCAACTTGGGTGACATTATGCAAAAGTTATGAATATGTTATGATTAAAGTTTGCAATTACGTTTAGTTAACTGGTTCCATTAGGGATGCAAAAAAGAAAAAGAAAAAAAAAAAGAAAAGAAAACAAGCAAGCTTTTAATTGAAGTTGTCAAAATAGCAGCAATATTCCTGTAGCAGTTTATTGAATTTTGGAGGACACAGTGCCACAATGGTATTTTTAATAATAATAATAATAATAATAATAATAATAATAATAATA
>NW_015548229.1:589520-591145 GCF_001515605.1 Sinocyclocheilus anshuiensis | reverse complement strand
AAAAATAATTTGAATTTGAATTTATTTGAAATATATTTACAACAAAAGATTGATGTTCATTTTACTGTGTCCTTGCTGAGTAAATGTATTAATTTCACAGGTTTTTGGGGGTGAAAATGACTCAATTTCTATGTTTGTTAGTCATTATTCAGTATTTCTTACTATAATTAATTAATGTTAGTAATCCACATCCTATGAATATTGCAGTGTTGACTTGTCTTTGTAAAAGCTACAGTATACATCTCATAAAATGCTTTGGACCTATACAAATCTGCTCACTTTGTTACTCACTGTCCAGGTCATCAGCTTTAGACATGCTGAGATGATGTTTATTTTCAAATGGTGTGACCAATCCATCCATGGCTCTCATTTTCAGGCCACTTGATGAACTGTTTCTATTTCACACATATTACTGGACTGTTTTAGCTGCAAATCATGAGGAAAATCAATATTCTGCACAGACTGACCAACGTGCTTGGATTTATAGGCTGGAGATTTCACATTGAAAGGGAGATTTTCTCAATGTTTTTAGCAAGTGTGGGCAACAGGTTGCGCTTCGTAAAAAGGCTCATTTCAAAACAGCCCACACGGACTTCTCTCTCCCTCAATCCACTGGGTTTGAAACCGACCTTAGCCATTTTATTCCAAGTAAAAATTTCAAACTGTACAAAGCAGGCTGACAACAGCCAGATAATTAGGAAAATCTTCAAGTTTTGCATCCTTAGCCAAACCATAATAATAACTTTTTAGGCCCCATGCAGTATTCTGTACCCTATTAATGAAAATATGCTTAATTTCAGATGATTAACTTGCCATTGACTGAAAGAAGCAACATGGCACATGAAACACCTTCACATGACGTAGAATATCTGAGTTGTCCTAGTTGAGTTTGAGTCAGAATAAGATTTATGACCATAAGGACTGAAGTAAGTTGTTTTATATCATACTTTATTAGTTCATATGGACCCAGTTAGGTCTGGATCAACTTGGGTGACATTATGCAAAAGTTATGAATATGTTATGATTAAAGTTTGCAATTACGTTTAGTTAACTGGTTCCATTAGGGATGCAAAAAAGAAAAAGAAAAAAAAAAAGAAAAGAAAACAAGCAAGCTTTTAATTGAAGTTGTCAAAATAGCAGCAATATTCCTGTAGCAGTTTATTGAATTTTGGAGGACACAGTGCCACAATGGTATTTTTAATAATAATAATAATAATAATAATAATAATAATAATAATATGTTGTTTTCGCCATCATCATTATTGATTGATTGATTGATTTTTGCTTGACATATTGGATTGATTGTTTGTTTGTTTAATTGATTGATTGACTGATTGACTGATTGATTGATTGATTGATTGATTGATTGTGTTACGTATGAGAAAATATTTCCAGAATAAACTGTAAAGCTCAGAGAAACAGAAGACAACAAATACAGATTTTTTTTTTTTTTGTTATGAGACCTTAGTTATGATAACAATTTTATCTAATATGACATTAAAGTAGCTATACTCCTACACATCAAACGCTTAATTTGCTCTCCTGAGACTGACAATGATCATTTTGTTAAAAAAAAGGAATTAATAATAATAATAATAATAATAATTCATTACATTTATATAGCG
>NW_015548229.1:588496-588780 GCF_001515605.1 Sinocyclocheilus anshuiensis | reverse complement strand
CCTCTACTCTTTTTGAAAGACATCCTGGGATTTTTAATGACCACAGAGAGTCAGGACCTCGGTTTAACGTCTCATAATACTCCATTCTGTGTTTGGTAGTCATTACACAGTATTTTGTACTGTATAACTGTATGTTAGTAATCCACATACCATTAATATTACAATGTTTCTAATATTAAAAATATTACAGTAAATTGACAAATAACATTGCATGTGGGTAAAGAGCGTATTTTAATAATAATAATAATAATAATAATAATAATAATAATAATAATAATACTTTT
>NW_015548229.1:585089-588319 GCF_001515605.1 Sinocyclocheilus anshuiensis | reverse complement strand
CAAATAACATTGCATGTGGGGAAAGAGCGTATTTTAATAATAATAATAATAATAATAATAATAATAATAATAATAATAATAATAATAATAATAATAATAATAATAATAATAATAATTTTAATAATAATAATAATAATAATAATAATAATAATAATAATAATAATACTTTTACACCCTGCTTTTTGTACCCTATTAATGGAAAGTACCAGTTGATTAACTTGGTTTTGACTGGGAAAAAAAAAAAAACAGCTGGAATTTTTCACATGAAACACCTTCTTATGACCTAGAATGTGTGAGAGTCTTCGGACACCTTTTTATGACCTGCAAGAGCTGCCACTTCAAACGAAAACATCCGTAGGCCATGTCAAACTGTCTTTGCTGATATTAAGGTCATACAGGTTCCCTCAAAACAATTTGCTGTCTGAGAGACCTGCTAAAAATAGCACAGGGTCAATATTAAGGCCCCGCTCCCATGCGGAGTTTATCATTAAATATGCATGATACTTTAATGTAAAACATGATACTCAGCCACGGGAGAACTTGAGAAACATGTCATACCTCCAATACAGCTTGATCTGGAATGCTTGCATTTGAGAATTGGCACCAGGATTGATAGGTAGCATGGTGAGGGGAAAAAAGCCATTTATTTGGACTGACAGGATTTGTTTGGCCACCGATATATCAATGCAAAGCTCAATAATATGTGCTCTTCTTGAAAGGGCTTGTTATAAATAATTCAGAGCAGGTTCTGTCATGGAGACTAAGGTGCAGGTTATGGGTATGATTTGTGTTGCCAGTATTGACAGAGGCTAGTCTTTGCGGCTCCTTATTTCTCCGTCCACGATAAGACAAAGGCCAATGGCCTTTGTCAATATTGTGTATATATACTGTATATATGTATATATATGTGCATTTACTTTTAAATTGTAACATATTTAGATATGAGTTTAGTACATGCATGTACAGAATGATGATGCATTAGCCAGTGTGCTATTATAAGAAATAAATCAACTTTTGTTGATTTAGTTGTTATAGCGCAAAATGTAAAATTATTCAAAGAGGCCATCTTACACCTCATACTTGTCACAACATGTGTGTGGTGAATACAAATGCATGACATGCATAACAGTCTTTAATGATCCAAAAGGTAAATTCCAACAGTCCAACACTACATAAACACTGACGACACCGGACAACTGAACTGAACTTAAAAACACATGATAATGAGACTTCATTCATTAATAGAGTTATCTAAAAAGAAAGATTGTAATTGAGCCAGTACGGAGGAAAAGTATCTTGTGAAAAATGGAGGAAAAATATCTTGTGAGCATGATTTAAGCTTAAGATGATTCACAGTTCCCTTACAGGAGCGCAAGTTGAGTGGCTCAAACACAGACTATGTGAAGCATAAAGGAGCATCAGACAGAGTATAACCAGAGACCTCTGAGATCTAATGGCTATGACCTTATTTGTGAAAAACTTTCCAAAACTTTCACAAAGGGAAAGAGAAGGCTTAGGGAAAAGTTTAACAGGATGATTTAGTACAGTCAGTGGTGGAAAAAAGGACACAAGGTTTGTGCTGATTCTTAGTGATCAGTTCAGAAAAAAATATTTGCTCTTAGCAACCTTAGCTGCCCTTTGGAACATAGTAAGATCATTTCTAAAAATCTCATATGAAGCCTGCAGTTTAAACTGTTTCCACTTGCTCTCAGCTTGTCTGCAAGCTTGCCTGAGAAACGTGTAGTTCCATTATGCCTGAGATCTGGCACCGACTTATGATTTCTAACCTTCAATGGTGCAATACTATTCAGAATGGAGGCACAAGTAAAATTGAAATAACTGAGATGTTCCAAGCATCCAAGTTGTGTAGTATAGATTTCATTTCTGAGGAATCCCATACTTCATGATATGCTGCAATGAACTTTTGACTGGAGTGTGTGGTGAAAGGATGAGACATGCACGCTATGGGCTGAGTTTGTCCAAGGTATGGTAGAGAGAAAAAATACAGGCACGTGTTTAGAGAAGGTTGCATTGCTAATTGTAATGTCCGATACAGATTGTCCATGAGTTAAAATCAATTCCAGAGTATGGCCATGTAGATGCATTGGGCCAGATACCCACTGAACAAAGTCAAATGATTCAATAAGATTTAAAAACTCCATGGATAAGGTTTTGGATGCACAACAGACATGAATATTAAAATCCTCCAACAGCAATATTTTTTATCGTGAGCAGTAACAAGATCCCCCGGTAACACTTTAGTATAGGGACCAATTCTCACTATTAACTAGTTGCTTATTAGCATGCCTATTATTATTGGCTGTTTATTAGTACTTATAAAGCACTCATTCTGCATGACAATATTTTACATCCCTAATCATACCCAATACCTAAACTTAACAACTACCTTACTAACTATTAATAAGCAGCAAATTAGGAGTTTATTGAGGCAAACATTGTAGTTAATAGTTTGATAATAGCGAGAATTGTACCTTAAAATAAAGTGTGTGCGATCCTCCACAAATGCAGCAAATTTGTTAAGAAATACAGAGTTTGTTTGGGAGGACGATACACAAAAGCTATTGTGACAGGATTTCAATCAGATTTTAAAGCTCTTCATAGCACTGAAACTGCCCTTTTAAGAGTCTTAAATGGCATATTTCTCATGACAGATTCAGGGAAACCCATGGTTCTGGTCCTCTTAGATCTAAGCGCTGCAGTTGACATAACTGACCACAACATTCTTCTGTCTCACCTGGAGTCTTGTGTGGGACTTTGTGGTACTGTTTTACAGTGGTTTCGCTCTTATTTGTCAAGTAGGTGTTTTTCTGTTCGATTGGGGCATTACAAATCTACTAACATTCCTCTTGGTTGTGGTGTTCCTCAAGGATCAATCCTTGGGCCTGTGTTGTTTTCCCTGTATTTGCTCCCTTTGGCTTGAAGGTGGTCAGATGAACGAGACCAAGGAATTCCTCAAGCTGTTCTCAAGGCAGAGCAGGGTGATGGTAGCTAAATGATCCATGATGGAAAAAACAAACTAAAAACACTTTTCTTTTTTCTTTTCATTTTTTTTTTCTTTTTTTTTACAGCAAATTATCATTTTTACTAAACATTAATGTGCCCTCATTGACAAATATACACAAAAAAGTTTGATATTCAACATAATACAATGTCAAGTGTAAGTGGTGTTATTAGTGTTATGCTCAGTATTTTCAGTTTGTGTTACTAGT
>NW_015548229.1:571852-585079 GCF_001515605.1 Sinocyclocheilus anshuiensis | reverse complement strand
TTCACCTTCTGATGAGAGTTTTTTTTTTTTTTTCTCTCTATCTCTCAGGTATTTTATCATTGAAATCCACAGTGTGGTTTTAACAGCCTTTGAAAGCTCTCATGTAATCTAACCTCTAATGCACCAATTTAATCAACATATCTTTACAAATATGCTTTCAGCGTGTTTTTACTGTTTCATTGCATTGCATTTATGTTCACATTTTAAAGAAAGCACCATAGTAGCAATTCAGTTCAGAGCTATTATATCTAATGCATTGAACTCGGTCACAATGACAGGAAGTACATGAAGAGACTGCCGAGCTGCTTTCCACAATAACTGCAAAATGGAACTGATTTTATCAGCAGTTCAAAGGGGAGAGTGTTGTAAATGTCATCTCTCACTTCTTAAGCCATTCATCAACTTTCTGTATATAATTTGCATCTTTTCTGTCTTTAAAATACATTTGTTCCAGGTTTCTTATACTCTTATGGACTATAGAATGTATGTGAAAAAAGGTGAAATAAGGCAGTGAGGTGAAATAAGGCTCCTGAAATATCAGTTGTTTTTTGAGTATGAGAATATGACTCAGGGGAGATGGGAATTTTAGTGATATCGATCTACGTTCGCTGTACGGTTTCACCCTCAGAATATCTCTTAAAGGGTAAGGTTCCCCAAAGATTTTGGTTTGATTTCATCAAGCGTAGGCAATTGACGCTATTATTAGCAAAGCACTGTGCATTATACATTAATGCACAGCTTAGAGTGACTACTGAACATATGGGGCTTAATTTAACAGGTCTGACAGGACAAAGACGTATTTGAACAAGGTTAAACTGAAATATGGATAGAAAGACAAAAAAAACAAAGTACACAATCTAAATGTCACATGTCTCAAATAAGAAATACCAGAAGGGAGTTGCTGGAAAAGAATAAGAGTCCCTCTTCTAACATTTACAGTATTTCATGAATAAAACATTCCAGGATGTGCTGCTTTGAAGTATAAATGGTGTTTTATACATCTTTCACTATGTCTGTAGCACAAACATTTTTTTAAGTAGAAAGCAGTGACTTATAACTTGCCATTTACTGCCATCTTCTGTTCATGAGTTATTAGTGCACACTTTTTGTTTATTCCGACCTTGAATGTACTTGTGCATATGTATTATTTTGCCTCTTTGCATCAACATGAAGAACCCAATTAATTGATCAGTGAATTGATTGGTACACATTTAGAAGTATCTTAAATAATAAATTGTATATTATGCACTGTTTTTAATAAACATTTATTGTTATGAGCATATTGTTCACCAGGGAACCCATGACATATTCTGGCTTGAAATATACCGCTTCAATATACCGCAAAACATTCATAAATTGGGTATTCATTTATGTATTTATTTGGGTATTCATATATTTATTAATTTATGTTTTAGACAGAAAAACTACTTCAGTTTTGAACTTTTGGACATGAAATCTGTTATAATGATGCACTTAAGTTTTAATTAAATACATGCTGGTTTAGGAAACCAGTATGCAAAACTATTAACCTGGCATGGACTTTATTGGAAAAAACAAAATTGTACATGCATGAACTGCATCAGAAGTATGATTTATACCAGCCATTAGACTTTGATTGGATGCACAGACTCTGTGACATCAACCACAAAACATCTGCTAAGCCTTTTCTCCTCACTTTAAAAAGCTAATAAGCCTATTTTAAAATAAGCCTGTCCTATGCACTGTTGTATGGTTAATTGGCTTTCTTTTTTTTTTTTTACGTTTAGCATTGTTTCTATCCCAGCTCTCTGTTATATCAGAATAGAACTACAATCAATAAGTTGAAAACCACTGGCCTAAACATTATGCATCCATATCAGAAAACCGAGCCAATCAAAAAGGTACAATGCAATACAAAATTGTGAGAGATACAAACAAGAAAAAGCATAGATTGATTGGAAATTTAATTAAGCTCAAGCACTGTCTGAATGACCGTTAACCCTTCAGTTATGAGACGTATTGTTGGATCCATTGGATCATTTTTGTTTAGACCAGTGGTTCCCAATTCCAGTACTGGGGACCCCCTGCTATGCACATTTTGCATGTCTCCCTTATTTAACACACCTGATTGAGATCATCAGCTTATTAGGAGAGAGATCCATGAACTGAACTGAGTGTGTCAGATAAAGCTGGGCTCACACTAAAGGATTTTTGGCTGGATTTTGTTGTCGCAGACAGATTTCCACAGTCTGCGACGAAAACCCCTGATCGTGACCAAATTGGTGCTCGTTGCGGTCGCCGAAGCTCGTTAAGTATGAGCAGGTCAGCAACGTGATCCGAACCTGTCTCGAGCTATCACAGACGCTACGATATTTTCAAACCTGTTTGATACTATCGCCAAGTGATCTCGTAATGTGAGCAACACAATGACAAGGTGGAACTAATCTAGCCAATCACAGTGCAGATGGTATAAATACTCTTATCATGCATCTTCATGAACAGACACGAAAAGCCACAAATTAATCAAATCAACTAACTAGAAATAAATTTAACCAATGCATAGATTGTGTATATAATACCACGTTTCATTGTATACAATATATAGTATATAATATTTATAATTTATATTATAATATATAATATTTAATATAGTATACTGTTTAATTACCTCCAACTCTTTCTGCAGTACTGACAGGCCTTGTTGTCCACGTCTCCCAAGCCATTGTTTCTGCCATATTCTCTTTTGTCGTGGTTTCTTCTTTCTTTTGAATAAAATAACTGCACAGACCAATTGAAGGGCCAGTTGATCGTCCTTGCTTGAAGATATGGCCTGTAATCGCTGTGATTTCTCGCGAGAATTTATGTAAGAAAACATATTTTCGCTGATGGTCGAGAACGCCTCTTCACTGAATGTTTTGTAGTGTGTGCACCTCGTTAGCGTTGTGTTGTGTAGTATGTGCACAGCTAAGACTATGACAGATGAGAACAAATCTTTTTGCGTAGTGTGAGAAACATAGTGATTCGGCTAGTCTTTCAATCCTGTAGTGTGAGCCCGGCTTAAGACATACTCAGCTCTGACACACTCAGTTCAGTCTTATTACAGGGAGATGAGAGGGTCTGTATTACTTATCATTGGAAAAAGCGTAATGGCTAACTTAGATCTCATGAGGCACCTCAGCCAATCATACAATGGCAGTGACATCAGTGGCCGGCTTTCACAGTTGTATGACAGAGTTTACATTGCACAGTAAAAAAGAGCACTGATTGCTGGTCACTGCAATTTAAGATTAAGTTGAATTCTGTTCATTTAAAAAACAGCATGACTGATCATGCATAACACTGATACTAGTCACTAAAAATGCAATTTATTCTGGAAGCCATAAAAAGAATACCTTTTTATTTATTAAAATATATATTTTTTTTACCTTTATTCATTAAAAAGCGTTATATCATCATCAAGGCTATTTATTGAAACTTGGAAGCAATAGAAAGAACATATTTTATTTTCATTAAATAACATACAACATAATTCTATAATTTAAATAATTCATGTCCTTTATTCATTAAAATGCATTATTTCAGCATAAGACATATGGTCACATTATAGTCATTACAATTCAAGTCTGATTGCAGGTAAAACCTGAAAGCCAAAGAAAGAAAACATCGATATTTTACACAATATTACATATCTTTTATTAAATAGTAATGCGACACAAATTTGCTGGTAATAATGCCATAAATGAGTCATGTCTGTTGTGACTTTCCCCACTCTGCCTTCTCTTAAAAAAAAATAAAAATCAAGGTAAAATCTACGTACAGTTCCAAACAAAAGTACTGTTTAGTGTAAAACATGTTGAAGATTAGCGAACAGGTTGATACGCTATTTCCTCACTATAGCTGTTTATTCAGCATAGTGAAGCCTTCCCTCCATTGACATCCATTCAAAAAAAAAAATGGTCTCCTTCCCTGCATACCACCAAAGCCGCAACGTTAGCATTTGCCATTACGGGGTTTTTTTTGGCTAAAGGTTGCAGGCTTGCCTTCCAGTGGCTTTGGTTCAGTTCATGAATCTCTGTCCTAACGAGCTGATGATCTTAATCAGATGTGGTAAATAAGTGAGACATGCTAAATGTGCAGAGAAGGGGGCCCCCGGGACTGTTGAGAACCACTGGTTTAGGCTATGTGAGTCATAGCTTTGGGGTAGAAAATCTCTGGCTCTATTCCTCCACTTCCTTCCATTTTTAAATACAGACACACTCTGTAGCCTCCATCACAGCTCCTTATGCTCCATTGAAACCTGCCTTGGACACAATTGATTGGCACGCAAGGAAGCGACAAGAGCCCAGTCCAAAAAACCCACCCTGGGGCAAAGCTCACACAATTGTCCTGTTGTCGCACATCCAGTTTTCAAAATTCAATGTGTCAAATTGGTGTGGAGGAAAACAATGCACAACTGAGTGTGTGTAAATGAGGGATTCCGGAGAGACCGATAACACCTTTAGAGTGTTTTTTGTGGATATGTGTGTATGTATTTTAGTGTTTGGCTGCTTTTGGTGAAGGGTCCATCTCTGTTGTAATACAATCTGCTCTGTGGTCTTGGCTGGTGGAGATAAGGGGGTTCATAAACAGGTTTATCAGACATTCTTCCATGCAGTCACTTAAATGGATACCCAGAGGGGGCCGTAAAAGGCCATGTTGCATTGTGTAAGCTTGCTGCTGTGTCTGCGCTGCTTTATTGAACATGAAACAAGGCTATTTAGATGCACAAAGCAGAGGTGATCTTGGGTAAAGTGGATGTGCACAGAACACTGTAACTTACTGAGACTCTGAAACTTACTTTCTGTATAAGACTGACCACTTGCCCTACAGAACCTTTTATCACAGTAGCACGTCTGAATACAAAAAAATGAAACAGTTACTGCGAGTTTTTTAAAATCTGGAAATCAACTACTAGAAGAAGAAAACAAACAAACACAAACAAACAAACAAAAACTATTGTTGTTCCCTTCCCCAGAGTCGTGTGAAAAGGTTATCATCCTCATATATATTTTCGCTCACCCAATGTTTCCTCCTGTGCCGCTTGAATCTACAGTGTCACGGTAAAATCGTTAATAATTAACTCGCATTGTGAGCTTGCAGTATTAAAATGAATGTGATGGATAAGATGCGGCAAAACAATGGCGAGAAAACATGTCTTTGTATTGAGTTGTCTTCGTGGGCTACTCGTAAACACAAACAAATACAGTGACTTGTGTAATCCAATTCATGAACAAATGACTCTTGTGAGTCGGTTCTTTTTAGTGAATCAGCAGCAAGCTGAAGAAGGAGGGTTACAAAAGTTGCGAGGAGAGAGTGGGAGATCTCCCGTCTCCAGATCCCGGACGAGCCCCCACTTGTTACCCTCCTTTCCCTCCCCTAGACCAAAAAGGGGGGAAAAGAAAATAGTTTTCTCTTCACAAAAGAGTGTTCTCTTAACAAAGAGAAAACACAGGGACACCAGTAGCAAATTAAATATGTGAATCAAGAACATACCGTGCAAACAGTGTAGAAGTCAACAAATCACTCTTAAGTGTTGGATCTTTTATTGTTTAAAAAGATTCACAAAGTGCCAGTTTAAATCAGTCTAACAAATCCTTAACAAGAATGAACTGCTTAAGCGCGGTTATTGAATCAACAACTGATTCACTTTATAAAATGAATAAAAAAATATCAGGGATTTCAAGCTCATATGCGATTAAACAGATGGTATCTTGATACATTTCTGTTTATTTAGGGTGCAGCTTTAAATATATAGTGCAATTTTATAAATGTATTTGTAACATCAAGGAATTAGTTATTAATTTGGAGCAAAACACCTTTAAAAATAATTAAAATGAAACTTCTGGCTAAAAGTTGTAGTCTCACATGGACTATGTGACCCTGTGCAAGTTTCTCAGGTCACATTTTAGGACACTGGCGTGTTCAGGTGGAATTGTGTTATCGCAAGTATGGAGGCACAAATATAGAATATAGATCCGCTTGTGTTGTTGTGACCCTGATGCCCCCCTAGAGATTTACTTCAAGCTAGGAAGCTTTGAGGCTCCTGGGAGAAGGTGCTCTCCTATTTCCTTTGAAATGACAGGGGGTTGAAACGCACCCTGTATTTTCAACAGCCTTGCAGGGAATTTGGTGATAGGGCTTTTTCCAGTGCAAGGATTAGTCTTTTGATGATCATTCTGTCGCAGCGTTCTGATTGCCCTTCACATGCTACTCCTGTCTAATCCCGGAGGACTCTACTTACTTAGTTACAAACATATGATTAAAATGAAAATAGCTGTCTGATCCTCAAAACTTTTTGCTGCATTGTTGTTACAGATTTACATTGGAGTTTACTGGAACTCATACAGAACAGAATGTGCGTGCAGCACAAATTACTATCAGTTATAAGTTACTTTAAATGCAAGAAAATTGTAGGTCCAAATCAAATCAAATGCAACAAGTGCAGTTCATTAAGAGGACCAAATTCTTCTGAAGGGAGTCCACATTCTGGGTTGTTTTTTTATGTATGAAATCAACCTCTTCCTTTGCGAATTCAGTGTTCAATTGAATATGAGCATTATTTAAGTCTGAATTTGAGCCAAATCCATCTGTCATCGTCTAATATACCCATACTCAATTTTTGGTAATTTTGGGTACTCAATTTTGACAAAATATGTAGTTGTGACATACAAGTGACCATTTAGACCAAACATGCATCACTGTACAAAAGTTTTGGGTTCAAAAGTTTGAAAGAAAACTTTTATGCTCACCAAGGCTGCATTAAATTAATGATATAATACAGCAAAAACAATAATATTGGGGAAAAAAAATATTACAATTTAAAATAACTGTTTTATATTTGAATATATTTTATAATGTAGTTTATTCCTGGTTGAAAAAGCTGAATTTTCACATCATTACTCCAATCTTCAGTGTCACATGATACTTCAGAAATCATTCTAATATGCTGATTTGGTGCTAAATATTTCTTATTATTATACATTTTAAAAACAGTTGTGCTGCTTAATATTTTTGTAGAAACTGTGATACATTTTTTCATGATTCTTTGTCCAATAAAAAATTCAAAATAACAGCATTTTAAATATAAATATGTTAACTCTTTTTTAAAATCAATTTGTCACAACATGCTCCATATTGCGAATATGACATTGGCAAAGCACATTTTGTAATAAAGCAAGGAGTAGAGTACCCTAAAGGTGTTAGTTTATGGTTGTAGGTTCGAAGAGCAGAAGGCAATCCATCGTGTCCTTGAGCGAAACACTTAACCCCAGGATACTCCAGGGGGATTTGTCCCTGTAATAAGGCTACCACAAGTCGCTTTGGATGAAAGTGTCAGCTGAGTGACAAATTACTAATTAAGGATAATCCATTGTAACCCTCCCAAAGAGAGGCAGAAAGCAGAACAATTACAAATTGTTATTAATTTAAATTACAGAAATTCTTCTGAGAAGGGAATAAAACAAACAAAAAAACAAACATTGATGGCAGAAGAACCAGCTGTTGGCACCTTGCAGAAACTGTAATTTCTCCTCAACCTCGATCCGTCAAGATAAAAGACTGTCATAACCCATGGCCATGGCCCTCTGAACCTTTCAAGTTGAAAGATTGCAGAGCAATATTCATGAATGGTTGGGCACAAATCTATTGAGGCACTTAATGAAATCAAAGACCTGCTTTCTAGGTCAAGGAGAAACCCAAATTAATTCTCATCAAGGCTGCACTACTAGAAAGCCATCAGTAGGTCTAAATGGCTGCTTTATAAAAATTTAATTGATCTATTTAATTTTTTTTTTTGCCATTACCCATTAACATTTCTAAATGTCTTCGTGCGACTTGCTTCATGACAAATGTGTCAAAACTGAATAATGCATACAAATCGGTTTCACTCTAGTGGATTGCATTGTCAAATGATGTGATGTTATTAATTACTTAATTGATCTGTAAAAAAAAAAAACAGACTCAGATTCAAATTAATGTTTCACAGGATTTGATCGACTAGGTACACTACAAAGCGTGTTGAAGGGTCTTCTAATACAACCAACATCCCGGGCTGTGAAAGAGGTCTAGGATATGCTGCAGGTGACTCTAGTAAATCAAATTATTTAAGAGCATTAATTGATCTCTAATGTGTCAATGGGTTCTGCAATGAACCAAGAGCTTGTAACACTCCAAAGAGAAAGGAAAAATTGAAATCGCATCATATGACCCCTTTAACAAGTATTTTAAATGACATTTGAAATGTACATGAAAGTGTTGAAAATGTATTACTACAATCTCAGGGCTTTTGACAGATTTATTTTGTTTAAATGTCACATTTGTAATGTTTTTATTTATTTTTTGATAGTTTGTTGTTTTCTATGTTGTTCATCTTTATATGTCTTCCCTATCCGAATAGTGTCATCACAGGATTCCATTCTTTACAAAAATGAGGAACACAAATCACAAAAGACCTTTCTTCTATGCCTTGAAGCCAGCAAAAAAATGTGAATTCAGAAACGGAGGTTCTTCTCAGAACTTCTATTTTCGCCTAAACATTAAGTCATATACCAGCAGTTTTAGATCAGCTTCACGCATGTGCAGTTTCTAAAATATCGATTTTTTAATTAACTGACTAAATCATATATTTTTAGTCTTTTTTGTTTTTTTTTCTTAGATGATCGACTTACCAAAATGACCACGAACAACAGAGGAGTCGTACTACAGGGTAAGATGCAGTAACCATGTTTCAAAGATATTTCATCATGCTCATAGCATTCTCACGTGACGGCAGATGTTCCTGTGACCTTGCTGAAGTGTGGCATTGTTTGCACACCATACAGAATTTCACCTCAAGATGGCACCAAGTAACTGCTGAACTCAGCATAAGAAGTCAAGGACACCCGAATCTGTTGTGATAAAATGCAGGTCTAGTATTTCAATGCAGTTCTTGAAAAACATCCAAGGAAAATGTATGCAGATTAGTTTGGAGCTCGAAAGTGGCAGTTTTGTCACATACAAGCGTTTATGGTCTAGTATGGCTATAAAACAGAAAATTATTTAATAAATAAATATCTTTATTTAAGAAAGAATAAAGATAATATTTATTGTAAATATAATATTTTATTTACAAATTCACAAATAGTTATTTATACTATTGTTAATAAATATTTTTACATTTGTAAAAAAAATAAATAAATAAGATTCAAATACTGAGTAGCAGTTGTCTGAGTTATAATATAAGCTTACATTTTGGTTCAAAAATTCTCAAAATTCTCATTTAATTATTATAAAATTAAATATTAATATGTATTAATATTAATGATAATAATATATAGTATGATATTTTATATTATATAATAATATATTTCTAAATGTTAATAATAAATAAAATAAAATAATTACAATTATAATATTATTAAAAGATAACAAGATTTATACATTTGTCAGTTTACATTTACAATTACAAAATTACATTAAAATGCATGAATAAATAAATGCATACATAAATAAATTAATGCAAGTTTTTTTTTCCACTAATACCTTTCTTAATTGCCTAAGGTTTCAGACTGCCTAATAATTAAGCACTTTTTATTTTGTAATAAACCACAAAAAAAGATTTAGGTGAAACACAGGACAAAAAGATAATTTACCACTAGATGGTGCTATCGAATTAATCGTGATTTCTCTTGTTCTTATTGGAAAAGGTGGAGATTTTGTGATGTGCATACACCATTTACAAACTGATTCTATTGTGGACTTTAGTACCAATGTCTTTTTTATGTTTGCACAGTCTAAAAGCGATTTATTTCATCAGAGAGAGAAATCCCAGCATGTTCCCTGTGTGTTCACAAGGCTTCATTCTAATTTCTGTATATATAAGGCTTTCATAGCGTTTATAAGTGTAGGTCTAAAATGCTTGTTTTATTCACAAGACACCTCTTGAAGATTGTGTAAGCGCTATTACTTCACTAAACCGTGTTGTTTAATTTACGAAGCTATCGCCTTAGAGTACAATCTGTCATTCAATCAACCCCGTAGAGTGTGTCAAAATAAAAACAAGCTGGGTAATCTCAAAGCTATTTACCTTCTGCTGTTCGTACCCTTGCGTTTGGGTAAGACACTAATGCAAGCCTTCAGTTTGGCAACTGAAACTGCAATTATCTAAATCAGCCCTCACCACTTCTCTCCTGCTCGTCTTCTCCTTTCTAAACCTCCCAAATTACACATCAACGGCACGGGAAGACCGTGCCATATCCAAAACAGCTAGGCAGCATCAAACTATTTGAAGTGATGTTTCTAATGTGAAATTCTACATATATATATATATATATATATATATATGTTATAACCCTATTATACACACTGTTAATCTTTACGCATATATATCATTTAGCCCAATTTTACCATACTTTAATGGTGCATTTATGTCCTTTTTGATTCTTGACAGCTCCAGTCACTTTATGATCACATTTAAATGAGCGAGTTTCGTAAAATTATTTGTAAAAGAGTACCTTCTTCACAACGGAATGTCTTGGCTTGTTTTCCATGGAGACTGGAAGGAGGCATACGGGTTAGGAACGTTATGAGTGTGAGTAACTAAAAAAAATGTATTCTTTATATGTTATGCTTTCATGTTATTCCTTCATGAAAGATATGAAAAGCACTGAAAGTTCTGTGAAATGTTGGATCCATAGTGAAATAGTCAAATCCATTTTTCATAACTGTACATTAAAATGTTGAGATGCTTAAATTCACTTGTAGCACTTAAAACGATTTTTATTTTTGTTTTGTTTTATTTTATTATTTTTATTTTTATTATATTTATTTAGAATTTTAATATGAAAGCGCAAAAAGCAGGCAGTAAATGAAATGATGGTGTGCATTTTTTGGTTATCATGGTTATAGTAATTCATCAAATGATGGAGATTAGCATCATAAGCGGACATATCCAGCAGTGATGTAGTGATGCTGTACCGTCCCAGATCACAGTTGGCCTTTGACCTGATTTGCAGGTGTTTAACTGAATTCCTTTAGTGAATTGTCTGTGTAAGAAACGCTTTTATGTGCAAAATTCATTCCTAGTGAATTCCTCACAGAATAAAGCAGTAGTAGTTTTTTTTTTTCATGTATCTATCTATCTATCTATCTATCTATTCTGCAGCTCC
Organism: Sinocyclocheilus anshuiensis; assembly: GCF_001515605.1. Classification (NCBI taxonomy): domain Eukaryota; kingdom Metazoa; phylum Chordata; class Actinopteri; order Cypriniformes; family Cyprinidae; genus Sinocyclocheilus; species Sinocyclocheilus anshuiensis. The sequence goes on along the minus strand of NW_015548229.1, from coordinate 573,917 downwards.
CATAATCACGGGAGATATGATGGATGTGTATTACTGCCGCTCAAAAGAGGCGGGCAACCCTCATTCAAGAATGGCAATTACAGTTTTCCCCCAAGCAAATCACCCAGATGGATCCAAAATATGCAACAATTTGTGCAACCTTCTTTTGCCGAGTTTTGTCTGAAACGGCCATTACAATATAGTGGGGCGTTCACCTCCATTTGAAATGATTCAGAGTCATTCCGCAGTGCCGAACGAGGTCACGGCTGTCACTGTTTTTTTTTTTCATGTATCTATCTATCTATCTATCTATCTATCTATCTATCTAATGTGTTCTTAGTTTTTTGTTTGTTTGTTTGTTTTTGTTTAATGCAATGAATTAGATATGGTTGCAATCCCGAGATTTTTTTTCTTCAGTTAAAGGGGTCATATGATGCGATTTCAATTTTTCCTTTCTCTCACCCAGATGGATCCAAAATATGCAACAATTTGTGCAACCTTCTTTTGCCGAGTTTTGTCTGAAACGGCCATTACAATATAGTGGGGCGTTCACCTCCATTTGAAATGATTCAGAGTCATTCCGCAGTGCCGAACGAGGTCACGGCTGTCACTTAAAATGCTGTTTTGATGCTTATGTGGCTCATTCTTTGCCGATGTTTGTGCAATGAAGCTTGCGATTGGTGCTATAAGTGGTGTGTGTGAGCAAGACTAGTGGTAACTGAGCAAGGCCAAGGTTTTGGTTGTTGTGCTCTTTTTAAGAGCTTGAAAAAGGCTTTCTCGTGTGTTATTTTAGATACACGTAGTTCTCTTCCTTTATGATAGGTCAGGAAGTTCTTGCTAGTAGCTCGAGTCAAGGTCCACGAGACCTCGCAAATCTGCCAAATATAAAATCTTTTTATGAGCTCAGTCAGGTAAAGTATCAGGGCTTTTTTTCCTCGTTGGCAAGCGGTTTTATGGAGATGCTGAGTGCTTTATCAGAATGCATTTTCACCGGCTCTCTATAAGTGCCTTTTTGCGTGGAGTAATTGGCAAGTCCTGTGTAAATTAGATTGATGGACTTTTATGGAGTAAATTACATTTAAAGAGTGGCATTCAATAATGCCCATGATATGATACGGTTATATTGCGCCTCTCCCACGACGATGTGTCTTTAAGAAGATATATCACGTTTAGTTTTATTTTACAAGGCTTTTGAATGTATCACTTATGAGCCGACAACTCTTAGCGGTACCCACAACAAAACCACTACTAAGTACAGAGATGACAAAAATATATACTGCAGTGAGATATAAATATATAACCGTGAGGCCTTTCTGAGTGTCTGCAAATCTATCAAACTGTTATTCCAAATTGGTTCAGAATCCCATAACACCATGCCATCACCACAACCTCCAGTGCCCCGCGCAGCTTGTTAGGCTGCTAACATCATAGCCAAACACCTCTAGAGCCCCTACACTCTTAAAAATAAAGGTGCTTCACGATGCCATAGAAGAACCTTTTTGTCTAAATGGTTCCATAAAGAACCTTTAACATCTGAAGAACCTTTCTGTTTCACAAAAGGTTCTTTGTGGCGAAATAAGGTTCTTCAGATTACAAAAAGGTAAGAAAGAGATGGTTCTTTAAAGAACCTTTGACTGAATGAAGACTGAAAGTCTTCTTCTTTAATCTTTCTCTCGCTGTTTCTTTTTTCCTGTCTTGTGGTTTATGAAGATACCCTTTTTTAACCTTTCTTAGCACATCAAATAAGACTTGCATTATTGATCAAAAATCTGCCCTCTGTCTGCCTCCATTGTGCATTTATATATGTCTAATAAAAGTGTTAACATACATTATTAATATTTCTCCAAACACATTCGACAGTTGTACTTGTTGTATGGAACATTTGACTAGTGTTGCATCCAAGTAAAAAAAAACATATATATAATAATAATTAAAAAATAAAATAAAATAAATGTACTATGCAAGTCTTTAATGCATGTAAGATAAAATAAAATATATAGTGATATTTTTCATACCCTCTACCGCATGGTGTAGCCATATGGCAACATACTCTTTGTGTTCATTTCCTTGCCACTGTCTCTTTAAG
>NW_015548229.1:570255-570870 GCF_001515605.1 Sinocyclocheilus anshuiensis | reverse complement strand
TGCTTCACGATGCCATAGAAGAACCTTTTTGTCTAAATGGTTCCATAAAGAACCTTTAACATCTGAAGAACCTTTCTGTTTCACAAAAGGTTCTTTGTGGCGAAATAAGGTTCTTCAGATTACAAAAAGGTAAGAAAGAGATGGTTCTTTAAAGAACCTTTGACTGAATGAAGACTGAAAGTCTTCTTCTTTAATCTTTCTCTCGCTGTTTCTTTTTTCCTGTCTTGTGGTTTATGAAGATACCCTTTTTTAACCTTTCTTAGCACATCAAATAAGACTTGCATTATTGATCAAAAATCTGCCCTCTGTCTGCCTCCATTGTGCATTTATATATGTCTAATAAAAGTGTTAACATACATTATTAATATTTCTCCAAACACATTCGACAGTTGTACTTGTTGTATGGAACATTTGACTAGTGTTGCATCCAAGTAAAAAAAAACATATATATAATAATAATTAAAAAATAAAATAAAATAAATGTACTATGCAAGTCTTTAATGCATGTAAGATAAAATAAAATATATAGTGATATTTTTCATACCCTCTACCGCATGGTGTAGCCATATGGCAACATACTCTTTGTGTTCATTTCCTTGCCACTGTCTCTTTAAG
>NW_015548229.1:559759-569578 GCF_001515605.1 Sinocyclocheilus anshuiensis | reverse complement strand
GCATTGGATAGCTGGCCAATCACAGCACACCTCGCTTTTTCAGACCGATGAGCTTTGTAAAAATCGACGCATTTCAAAAAGGCGGGGCATAGAGGAGAAACAATAATGTACAGTATGTGGAAAATAATATCTTTTCTTTAACTTTAAACCGCATAAACACATTTCATTACACCAAATAATGTTATTTTTAGCAGCATCATATGACCCCTTTAATTCATTAACTGAAATCATTCAATTCTGTCAGTTAGTAATGCTAATGTTTAGTGTAATATTAATGCATTAAATAAGAACGGCACTATTATTCTCTGTTTTTAACATTTTTACATCACTCAGTGTCACTGCAGATATTTAATTAAATCTGAGCCTGTCTTATTAATTTATTTCCTTTGTAGTACATTGTTGCCTCTAGAAAAGGTCCACTCCAAATAATTGTTCAATATTATTTCAAAATGTACCTTTGTTTCTAGTAAGTCCTATTTTATGCAAGAAAAGTGAATCAAACTTTTTTTTATTATATAGTGCTTTCGTTTTTTGTTTGAGGGCTAAAGGAATTGTTTAGTTTACTCGAAAATAAAAGTATCATGTTGTTGCAAACCTTTATGATCAGCCTGATTAGTGAATTAATCATTACATTTTGTTGAACCAAATCAACTGATTCATATACATGATTTGATTCACACTGATTTGTTCACAAATCAGACATTGATGCTTCTATAATCAACTGATTGAAGCGAATAAAACATTGTCAGTGAATATAATGCATTTGGATCAATTTTATGATACTTTTATGAAGTTGTTATGCCCTTTTGATTCTTGACAGCTCCAGTCCTTTTGTAATTGCATGGCAAGAAGGAGCAACCTTCACAAAAAGATTCATAAAATATCACTGGTTTGTTTTCCATGGAGACAGGTAGTCCTACGGGTTAGGAAACAATGACATAATTGGAATTTTAAATTGACTGAACTGTTATAAAAAGCTGAAAGTTCTGCGAGAAGTTAGGTCTCTCTAACTAAAGTGAAACAGTCACATTCAGCAGAATAATCGCATTTAATGCGGCAAAGTCCAAAAGTAAAGAAGAAGTTAGCAGAGCTGAGTCTCAAAGCCCGAAGCCTCGAGAAGAAATACCAGCTGCGAATGTTAAACGCTGATGCAACTGTTTTAATAACACGTTACATGCAATATCAAAGAGATACATGATCGATCTCTTTTTAGCCTGGTGGGTCACCGTCACACACCTGCTGTTTCACACGCGTTCATTGACGTGACTTTGATAAGAAGGCTGACGCTATTGAATCGGGTAACAGCAGAGGGGTAGGTGTTCACTTCATACATTTCTGTCCTTGCTGACTTAACAAGTTGAAGTAGAACTGTAAAATGGCCTGCGGTAATAAGGAACCTACATCAAATCTAATCCTCCCATCAGTTTACAGAGTTGGGGATCCGTTCTGTAATTGACAGCTTATTGGAGACAGCTGATGCTCCTCATGCAGTTAAAGGGATAGTTCACTGCCAAAAAATGAATTTACTCACCCTCAAGTTGTTCCAAACCTGTATGATTTTCTTTCTTCTGCTGAACACAAAATAAGATAATTTGACGAAAGTTGGTAACCAAACAGTTGCTGGTCTCCATTGACTTCAACAGCATTGTTTTTTTCTCCATACTATGGAAGTCAATGGGGACCAGCAACTGTTTGGTTACCAACATTTTTCAAAATATAAACGAAGTCATACAGGTTTGAAACAACTTGTCATGGCAAAATGTTCATTTTGTGAACTATCCCTTTAACGCTTTAACGCTAGACATAAACGGCTTTCATGTGTTATACTATATGATGTGCGACTTTACAATGCCACATGAGAAAAACAACAATATACAAATGCGCCAGTGTCATCTTTCTGATCGCTTTCTATCATCGGAATGATTGATGTGTGTGAGCATCTTATGCTGCATTGCCGCAGTAACCACGCTGTGTCCCTCCGGACTGGAGGCATTTCCCACAGTTCATTGCAGTCCATGGGTCATTGGTCTCTCCAAATAGCTCTCCGTATGACGCCTGGTTCCCTACTCGGTCTAAATGCTGTGATTAAACTCTTTCCACCACAACAAGAAGTCAAGCCTTGTGTCAGGCTTTACCCCGTTGGTGGTGAATATGCAGAGAAATCAAGAAGTCGTGACTTTGACAGGCATTTTCGTGCTGTAGCAACTTAATGGCAGAGTTGTGCCTAGCATTTTCTCTTTTGATTGAAAAATTAATGACGGCTCCACATGTGTTTTAGAGGCTTTTAATGTGACACTGTCTGCTGCTCAATGTCATTAAGGCTCATTTGAAACGTTATCGAAGACAAATGATCTCAATTAGATCGAAAATTTACTATGGCAGAACTTTCCCTGTTGTCATTATGTTAAAATGGTCTCCGGTCTTATTCAGGCAGTAGACTGTTTGATGATTAGAGCTTCATGAGAAATGGACACGGTCTACGTGAGCGGAGAGTAACATTCTTACATCCATTATAAGCACATTACCTCAAAGCGCTGCAGAAAATGCTCGCACCTCTGAAAGATAAGGGCACGAGGAGGAGGAGAGGATCTCGCTTGGTCATTTCAGATTTTAACGACACATTTCTGGCAGCGGGCTGCCCGATAGCTTCGGACCCTCTTAGATCATCAGACGGGGGTAATCTGCAGTGACAGCCCGTCTGGTCTCGCTTCACCTTGACCTCGGCTTTAATTTACAGATATAGTTGTATCAGCTCGCCACGTGCCCTTTTACCGGTGCAAAATACAGTTCAACAGCACAGCCGGACGCACTAACAAACCCTCCAGGTGCGACAGTCCTTCTGTGACTCATTGGTCATATTCAAATGTTGTGTGAGGGTCACGCATGCTGTGTCTTTTAATCCGGATATATTGCTGCTGCAGTATCCAATTACTTCCTCGTTAAAACGGTCTACGTTTCTCAGAGAAATACTTTGCAGGTGAATTAAAGTTGCATTGATATTTGAATTATAAAATTACATTGTCAGATTAAAATGGCATCATGCGATTTGATTAAATGGCCTCCATTAGTGTGATTGTTTTTTTTAAGCCTTCTTGCCTTTTCACTGGTTAAGAACCACACAGATATACATATACAAGTACAATGGGGTTAATAGTTAGATAAGGCTCAGTGATTACAATTAATGAGTTAGAGATCTTGAAGAGGGATATTGGAGATAGGAGAGATGGGGAAAGTTGTCACACTTTTTACTCCAGTAAATAAGATTTATTTATTTATTTATTTATTTAACAAAGTCCTGCAAACATTACAGATTTGTTTCTCTCTGTCTACATAATTGCCTATGAAAAAGGTGGAGTTCATTTAACATGTTACAACGGCTATTTAATAGCCTTTCAGCAGAATTTTGTAACATTTTAATTATTAATTAAATAATTATTTATTAAAGTAACAATTGTTTTGGCCAACAGGAATTGTAATGAATAAGGTGTATAAAATTGCAACATAATAAACAAATTTGACAGACTGATATTAAAATTAAACTAGTAAAATTGCTAACTTGAAATAAAACCTAAAATAAAAATAAATTAAACAGAAATACGGTAGTAGTAACAAATTGTGCTAAAATGTAAATAAAAATCAAATCTATTTATATATAAAATATTACTAAAGTACAGTATATAAATATAAAGTATATTATTATTATTATTATTATTATTATTATTATTATTATTATTATTATTATTAGATAATACTGGTGTGTCTGTCTATCTATCTATCTATCTATCTATCTATTGCTTACTCTACCCTTTGTAAAATGTTATCATTTAAATTCTTAATGAACATAAAAATATTTTTAAATTGCATTAAATTGCAAGAAGCATGCTATTTGTACATGATAAGTGCATGTTTAGTAATGAAACAAAAGAAAAACAACAAAGATTTAAAGACCTTCCTTTTGGAACTTATCTATCACAATTAGACACTATATTTCATTATGTTTATGATTTAGGCATTTTTCTGATTGATCTGCATGCTGTATGTGGGAGACTATGTGGGAGAGAGATGATATTCTATACAATATATAAGTGGCTCCTTCTGTAGAAGGGCTATATTTTGCATTTGTCTGTAGCACTCGATGTTCAGCTATGACTGTAGGGAGATTAGGTTTTTTTTTAGTTTTTTTTTTTAGAGATTGCAGAAACAAGAACCCTTCGGAGTTAAAATGGAAGAGCAGCTCGGTAGCTTCGGAGAGAAAATATCTTCACAAATGGCCGGTCAGGAGCTATTGATCAAATGAAAAGTGGATCTTGTTCAGTGATATCCACACTTTTGATGCATTACTGTAAGTAGAGTGAGGGTAGATTTACATTGTCGGCTCGGATTGAGTTGTGGAGTGAATGTTGGAGGGAAATTATTATCTCCTCTTCTGCCTCACAATGAAATCTATATATGTGAGATGGGCAGTGTTTCACTGTAGTACAAATATGCCTCTACACCTGCACAATACAAATCTCAGTGGAACCGCAACTCCATCCATGGATATTTTAAAGGGTCCAGCATTTAATCTGAACACAGTGATCAAAGAAGCAAAAATATGGTTACTATATATGCGTTCTGTATGTACATCATTTATTATTGTGAAAGCCAACTGAAAATATCTCTGAAATGCAGTTATCATTCCTCCTCTACATGCATTTATCACAGTAGATAGATAGATAGATAGATAGATAGATAGATAGATAGATGTAGCACTCGATGTTCAGCTATGACTGTAGGGAGATTAGGTTTTTTTTTAGTTTTTTTTTTTAGAGATTGCAGAAACAAGAACCCTTCGGAGTTAAAATGGAAGAGCAGCTCGGTAGCTTCGGAGAGAAAATATCTTCACAAATGGCCGGTCAGGAGCTATTGATCAAATGAAAAGTGGATCTTGTTCAGTGATATCCACACTTTTGATGCATTACTGTAAGTAGAGTGAGGGTAGATTTACATTGTCGGCTCGGATTGAGTTGTGGAGTGAATGTTGGAGGGAAATTATTATCTCCTCTTCTGCCTCACAATGAAATCTATATATGTGAGATGGGCAGTGTTTCACTGTAGTACAAATATGCCTCTACACCTGCACAATACAAATCTCAGTGGAACCGCAACTCCATCCATGGATATTTTAAAGGGTCCAGCATTTAATCTGAACACAGTGATCAAAGAAGCAAAAATATGGTTACTATATATGCGTTCTGTATGTACATCATTTATTATTGTGAAAGCCAACTGAAAATATCTCTGAAATGCAGTTATCATTCCTCCTCTACATGCATTTATCACAGTAGATAGATAGATAGATAGATAGATAGATAGATAGATAGATAGATAGAATTAAGTAATAAATATTTTTTATAATATTTATAAAATAACACGTTACATTATTATTATTATCATTATTATTATTATTATTATTATCATCATCATTATAGTTTTATTTAAATTGTTAATTTTTTTCTTTCAATTAAATATTAAGAAATTCAAATATTTTAATATTTATATTTATATTTTAGACATGTTATAGTTTTTATTGATATACTTTAGTTTTTTAGTTTAGTTTGCATCAACTGAATGAACATTAGAACTGTTGCCTTGGCAGCAAATTGAAATAAGTTTTTAATCTAATATTTTATTTCAGCTTTCATTTAATGAACAAAAATGGTTTATTAACTACAGTTGTAATTAACAATAATAACCCTGATATGTATACAGCCTTTTGAACTGCTGTTAGGAAGATGTGCTATTGGGATTGGTTTTGTGTTTCGGGTTAATGCAAACTGAATGTGCATTTTGGGGATATGGCAAATATATAGCAGACATATTTCATCCATAGTGAATTAGAGAACACTAATTTGAGGGCCTGTCTCTATGGAGTGTTGTAGGGTTAAGTGACTTGATCAAGGGCGCAGTGGCATGGCAGGACTCTGATGTTTCTGGGTCACCCTGACTTGAGGCTGAACACACAAAGCAACATTTGTTTGGAAGTATTAGTCTCAACCATTACATGTACTAATCTAGATTAGCCCTTTGATTTTAACACCCTTATTTGTAGCTGATCCGAGATCAACCTTCGTACACTACAGTATTTCAGTGTTCTCTGATCCGATGCTGGCCTCCAGACATTTTTCTAAATTTAAACAACAGTCTTGTATAGAACATGCTTTTGTCTAAAGAGCTTCAAACTTGAAAAATGCATATCCTATCAAACTTTTCTGCCTTTTAAGCCATTTTTTCTTGTGTTTGAAGTGAGGGTTGAAAGTCTAGTTCCACCAGTAGGGGATTGGGGGAGGTGAATATTCTGAACAATGTTTTAGCATGGAAAGATAAAAGGTTCCACCAAACGTATGACTCGCTAACTTGTGCAGGCACAAGCAAAATGTCTTCATTGCTGCTTCTGCCTCTCTCAGCAGTTTAACATTCTCCTAGTCGTCGTAATTAATTTATCATGTGTGACTGTGGAATAGCATGTCTTTTTTATTTAATGAGTTTTTTTTTTTTTCATTCTTTTTTTTTCAGATTTATTTTGTTGTGAAGTTACCTGCACAAATACTACGGACCTGAGAGTTGTGTATAGAAAGTGATGAATGCTTTCACTGTAATAGAAATATTTCCCTGACAGTGTGCAGTTGGAGTGTTTTCATAATTTTTTTTTTCACTGAAAGTAAAAGTCACATAATATATATATATATATATATAGATTTTGCATTCCTGGCAGAAATAAGAACTATTAGTGTCATTGTAACCACGTATCATAAATAGTGGTCAAATATCGAAGCTATCTAATATCAAGGTCAAATCAGATTGTAAAAATGCTTCTGTAACAGCTGACAAAAATAATCTATAGCTATATAGCTCCACTGTGATTTGTGATATATTTTCAAGAAAAAAAAAGAAAAGAAAAATACCTTTTTTTTTCTCTCTCAAAACATCCCTCCCTCTGGTTTGTTCACAAATCGCACCCTCTCTCTCTCTCTCTCTCTCTCTCTCTCTCTCTATCTCTCTCTCTCTATATATATATATAGAGAGAGAGAGAGAGAGAGAGAATTTATATTAAAAGTCCAGTTTTCAAATATTTTATCACAATTAGTTTACCAACATTTGTTTATATTTATGTATTTATTTATTATTGTGTGTTTGTTTTTTTCAGATTAGTTTTGTTGTGAAGTTATGTACACAAATACTATGGATCTGAGAGCTACATATAGAAAAAGATGAGTGCTTTGCATCTTCTTTCACTGTAATAGAAATATTTCCATGACACTGGAGTGTTTTATTATTATTATTTTTTTTTTCAGAACTAATTTTTATTTTCACTGGGAGCTGCTGCCTATCATTGGAAGTGAAGGTCACACATTTTACAGTTGAGTTCTGACACTTTTTTTACTAAATTATATACTAAATTGTTCATTTTTTTTATTTAATAATTTTTGGAAATCTGTATGAAAAGACTTGAGAACTGGACTTTTTTTCCCCCTACATTGTCCAGATAATTTATTTGTTTGAAAATGTATTTTTGAAAACTACAAAATGTTTAATCCAATGCAGCTTTAAATTGTGAACAAACCATGACGAGAAAAGATTTTAAAAACTTTATTATCAAAATAAGTATAAAAATATAAATACTGTATAAAACAATGCGACAGCATTCAAACGACATGAACAGAATGACTGATATTCTACAAGAACACAATTCATTGTACAGCTCTAACTCTATGTTCTGAAATGAATCCACAGTTTGACAGAACCCATATAAACCTTCCACAGGAAAACTGCCTCTTAAACAGAGATATCAAGTAGTTTAAATAATGGTCATACTTGTAAAACATATTATACACATACTGCACCTATTTTAGACTTGTCTGCAATAAAAGCTAAGCTTTTTTTTTTTTTATATATTTCCGTCAGGTTTTTTAGCCATAAACATCGATAGTGTATAAAGCTACTATCACTCACCTTGGTTATAAAACACATTGTCCACACCATTGATTACAACAAATCCCTAAATCTTAAAAGGCATCTTTACTGATTCTTTTGGGGGGCGGGGGGGGAAAAAAGAGAGAGAAAGAGTGAGAGAGAGACCAGAAGAAGAGAACAAAGTTAAAGTAAACAAAGAGAAAAGAGAATGTCTATGTAAAGAGTTCCCAGTAGTTGAGCGCGATGTTCAAGTCTTCGTAAATTTGTCTATATGCGTTACACAGCAGAGAACAGAGGGAGACTTCAGTACGTATGTGTTAATTTAGTGCTCTGAGATATATTTAAGTGTGCTGTGTTGCATATCTACTTTAAGTCTCTCTCTGGGACTCCTGCCCTATATACATATCTGCCAGTTTTTTGAACTGTGGACCCCAGTGACTCAGATATTCAAACTCTTGGTCCCCCTCGGTGGCGGCTGATTCTAGAGAGCTGAGGGACTCCGCCAAAGAGCCATTGCCTTCGTAGGCATAGGTAGCCAAGGAGTCATAAGGCGGCGCTGTGGGATCTGAGTCGTTTTCCTGCAGCCGTCCGTTGATAAAGTCCCTCACATCCGTGTTATTTTTGATGGGAGACGAGCGGCGGAAGGGGAACAGCATTTCGGGCATTATGTCCCGGCGGAGTTTGTTGGTGTCGATGACCTCGGGGTTCCGCAGGGTTCCGATGTCGAAGGCCTGCGTGTCCTCCTCTCCGCCGCCCTCGTCGTTGTAGCTGACCACGTTGTCCCTGACGTCTTCTTTTGAGATGATCAGGGGCTCCTTTTTCTTTTGACGCCGCAGGGCCGCAAACAATACCACGATCACTATGGAGACAGAGACAGACGAATGAAATGGTATCATCAGCATGGTGCAAATCAAGCTGAACACAGCTCTGTGATAGTCATGCATTCTGAATGTCACAGAGATACCTGACACTATAGAGGCGAAGCAGTGCTTCCTACAGGCTTTTGCTCGATAATATGTCTTAAAACATTCAAATCTGTTAAAAGTGGTTTGTTATTTCATTCATAATTAAAAAAAAACATTTGTTATAAGGTGGGGGAAAAAAACTATTTTTAAATTACAGATAATTCCACTACTTGCTAGTTTTTCAGGGACATTCTCATTCCGAGCATTTGTTTGGATAAAATCTTGACTACGCTGAAAATAACAATTTCCACTCAGAAAGTGCAATTTCTTCTCAGAAAGTAGGAAATTGCACAAGTAATTACAGTGTCTTTCAAAAATAAAATGTGTTCTTTATTCCTTTTTTCAGTGCAGGATGAGTGATCAATGTTGTTGGTCCAAAATATAATTCTTGTAAATTATAACTTTGTAATTTTGTCTTTTAGGAGTGTGGTAGCATAGAAATGGCTTCAAAGTTGCCACACATGGAATAAAAGCCTGGAATCGACTTGTCAGAAAGATGTCAGAAACTGATCAGTTTCATTCAGACCAGACTTCGTGAGTATTTTTGTTTTTCTCCAATAACTAGATTTGTTAAAAGGCTCACAAGAGTCAGTCATTTACAATTCAGACTAAACTGGTCACACTGTGTTTGTTTTGGTAAGTCTGATTCATTTTAGTGAGTTAGTTCATTCAGATTATTCATTTACATGAATGTTTCATTGATTTGTATGTGGCAATTTAGGTCCTAATTTTACAGCAAAATATTGATTAAAATGCCTTAATATGGTTTTGACTGAGATACAACTTGATCTGTTTAATGCTAATTATAAATTATGTAAATCATGTAATCGTATATATTTCAATATATGTAATTCTATATTTGCATCATATATATATATATATATATATATATATTTTTTTT
>NW_015548229.1:554158-559725 GCF_001515605.1 Sinocyclocheilus anshuiensis | reverse complement strand
TACAAGAAAATACTATTTTAGTCTTTCTACTTCAAAATTTCACATTTAAAGGGATTGTTCACCCAAATAATGAAAATATGTTTGGTTTTTTTTAACCTCAACTTCATCCAAACATGTTTGAATTTGTTTCTTCTGCTGAACACAAAATTAGATACATTTTGAAGAATGTTGATAACCAAACTGCCATTGACTTGCATAGTATTTATTTGTATTTATTTTTTCCATACTATGAAAGTCAATGGCTACCGTCAACTGTTTGGTTACCAACGTTCTTCAAAATATCTTCCTTTATGTTTAACAAAAGAAAGAAGTGTGAGTAAATAATGACAAAAGTTTCAGTTTTGGTTGAACTATCCCTTTAATTCAATGTGTTACTTGCCATTTCATTGTAACCATTTGTGAAATTTACTAGCAATTTCTTATTGAAAATAGTTTCTACACCATTTTTTTTCAGAGAAGTGTAGCTTGATGAAATAGCTTTTAGCTTAGCTAGCAAGTAGTTTCCCCATCATTCAATTGGGACAGTATGTTCACAACTCACAAAACACATCATTGCTTGTGCTGTAACGTGGTAAAAAAGATACAGAGTACATTTGCTATGGCTACAAGCAAGATCCACGCCAAAGATTAAGACCTTATGATTAAGTTTAGTTAATTAAATCAGGAAGAGACCAGACAATCGATGGCTAGGACAATAAAATTGTCACAGTCACTGAAAACAGAAGGACCGAGTCAGCTAAAAAAAGCAGACAATCTAGTTTGCGGCTGCTCAGAGAAACAGAAAGCGTGCATAATCTCAATCACTGCGGCAAGAAGAAAGCACTGCCAGAGAATCACAGGCTGTTCTTGGATGGCTAAAGCAGAGCACTCAGATAAGAACCCAGTGAGCAGCGTGCAGCACTACAGAGAGCTTGGCTGAAGATACAGAGGAGTGTGTTTCAAAAGGTGTCATGCGCTTAAGGTACTTATGAATACAGAAGAGACACACACACACTGTAATGCAGATAAAGACTTATACTGCCTGGAGCAACCACCTTGCAGTTTTAAAATTGTGTAAGAAATAAAAAAGGGTTTGCGTTCTTCTCTTATGCATTACAAATTTGCAAGGTTCCAAAGGGCACAGATGTAAAGCACCACAGTAAGGCTTGACATCTTTTTTTTTTTTCATGTCCTTGCATTTTAACAGTACTTTTTTTTTTATATAAGAGCATGGCAATAGTAATAATAACAATAATAATAACAATAATAATAACAATAATAATAAATTAATATTATTATTTAAAAATACTTTATGCAAAGTACTATTAAAATGCAAGGACATAAAAAAAGAATGTCTCAAGATGTCTCAAGCCTTACTATGGAGCTTTTCGTCTATTATTGTATTCTATTTTTAATCTATTGATTGATTGATTGATTGATTGATTGATTGATGATTTGGTGATGGTGATAATGATTCAAATTATTTATTTATCGTATAATTGAAAGGTTAAACTTAATACTGAGCCATTTGTCAAATGATCTTATTTTATGTTACACAGTGTATGGCTGCTGATTAATTTGCGATTAATTCAATTAATAATTCAATTTAATCGCTTGACAGCCCTAGTTATAATTCATGGAGATATTACTTAATAATTATGAATCATGTTTCGCAAACTGAGTGGAATCATTCAATCTGAACTTAAAATCTATTGCTATCCCTTCAGTTTAAATTATATGTCTTTATATAATTGATAGAATGCAGCATTCATAGAATTATAAATTGCAGAACAATATATTTCTTCAACTGGGAATGTGTTGTTTTTTTTTTTTCTCAATTGTCATCGCCTAAACTGTCAAAACAGTAAATTTCTTTAAAATATTCGATTTAGTATTTTTGTTTAATTACACCTTTTTAAAGGAAACAAAACTATATGATCTTATACCCCCTTCCGAGTAAAGTGCTTTGAGTACCCAGAAAAGTGCTATATAAATGTAACAAATTATTATTAATTTTGTAAAAATCAGATGACACTGTTTAAGATGCAGGCTTTTGCGCTGAAATGCATCATGCTAGTATTGGCACCGTTTGGTGATTTCACCACATAATGTTCATATGTTGAGCAAGAAGAGATGAGAAGAGGGAATGATGGTCCTAAAAAGGGAACAGGTGCTGTAGTTTGCAGCTTGTTTTTCCTGTTCAGTGGCTGCTCTCTCCTCCCAGCAGGTAATCAGAGAGTTCGCCCCTGCCTCCCACTCAGGTGTTAATTATGAAGAAGGAACGGTGGGGGGCAACATGCTGTGTTCTGACCAGCCTGGGAGCCTGTGGTGTGTGCATGGCTCATTCTGTGATCTGGAAGGGAAATGGTGGTGGAAGAGTGTGGGCTGGATGCGGATATTTCTCGCTCTGGCGTGTGTGTGTGTGTGTGTGTGTGTGTGTGTGTGTGTGTGAAATACTGTAAAATATATAAAATACTATACTTAAAAAGTACAAATTATTATTTTTTTTTAAGGTTTTAAAGGAAGTCTTGTATACTCACCAAGACTGCATTTGATCAAAAATACATTCAAAATACATTTGAACATTGTTCAAATATGAATTATGGTTCTTATTTGTATCCACATTGGAACCACTTTTTTCAGCATTCTTTGATTTATAAAAAGGTCAAAAGAACAGCATTTATTTTAATATAAATCTTTTGTATCATATTGTCTTGGCTGTCACTTTGATCAATCACTTATTAATTTCAAGTGTGTTTTGTTTACTTTATGACTTATGAATGTACTTTATGCACTTATTTTTAGTACTGTAACTTGTGTAGTATAAAAGTAGTAGAAAAGTTAACTACTTTTCCAAAAGTTCAACTATGAGTTATAAGAAGCCTGTAGCTTGACATTTTAAAATAGCTTCCCAACACCAACTTTGATACAGTCTCAGGATGCTGTTGGTGAATTTTAATGAGTTTAAGAACTGAGGCACCATGACTTAAAAGTGATAAATTACAAAGCATTTTTGATGTCGTCATAAACTTTGACAGTTTTTAAACATCTCTTGCTGCTTTGCTTTGTACTTTAAAGACATAATCTATAAATAAAGTAATTGGCTGTAAAGTTAGACCAGACATTGCATATGTAAAAGGTCAGCGGCAAACAGGTTCAAAGTTGAATTTGTTAGAACTTTGAGGGCCATGTCAAAACACTTGTCATTATAAGTTTACTTGCAGCATTGCTATTTTATTTCAGAATAGATGGTATGTCTTTAATATGTATAAACAAAAGCCGGTTTCGGCCAGCATAAATAATAGATATCTAAGTCAACCTGAAGTTCCTGAAAATATTCCGTTTAACCGAATCATACAGAAGCAGATAATAGAAAATGCAGAACGATGACGGATTGCCTCAGGCTAGATTGGAGACTTGAGAGATGCACTCACCAGCAGTTTCAACAATGACTTATTGATGGATGTTTTAACTTAAGCACAACATATTTTTCCTTTTCTCTGCAGAAACAACACAGACACATGCTGTTCAGAACCAGCTGCGCTTTCATACTGCATTACCTTCCACAAGTGGCATTTTAGGACGTCAGAAAGGAGCATGCGACCTACTTAAGCCCCAGAAGAACACAAAGGCCTTTTTGTCAATTGCATATATTTAATAATGAAAGCTATTTTTCCGCACCGCTGCACTTTCTGAGGAAAGCAAAGAACGAGAGAGAGAGAGCACCTACAGTAATGTCTTAATTGGGTGCCCTACTTTTTGATTGTCTGGAGGAACTATTTGGAGAAAATTCAAAGTAAAAATGAATAAATAACAAAATCACAAGGAGGATGCTGCACGGCCCACACTGTGCTGCATCATCAGAATATCAGGACAAGAGGTCAGGATACAGTACGCTCTGCTCGCCAGACGCATCGCTGAGATGTTACAAGATCTGTTATATCTTTGGTGTTGTTTTGGGATCGTGACTAAATATAAGAAAATGTATTGTATTAAGCAGGCTGCATCGGTCTAGAAAATATATTATCAAATGTGTCACAAAAATGTATGGTCTCCAAATTTCCCTAGAAGTGGATGGAAGTATCTATCTATCTATCTATCTATATGTCCGTCCGTCCGTCTTTCTTTGTGTCTGTATCCATCTCTTTGTAAATTCTGTCTGTATTTTCTGTCTCTCTGTGTTATCTTTCTCTGTGTTATCTGTCTGTGTGTGTGTGTGTGTGTGTGTGTGTGTGTCTGTCTGTCTGTCTGACTGTCAGTTTATGTCTAATCTGATCCACTAATGTTAACCTTAACAAATTGTACCTTATTGTGGAGTGTTAAATTATCTGCTGACTGTTACATCAAATTTTTTAAATAAAATCCTTTAGATTTTAATATACCTTTTCAAATCTATGTGTAAGACTTGTAAACAAAAACTGATAAACCGGCCAGTTCTGATCGTCCATGAGAACGTGTAGAACATAATGTGCGGCCACTTCTGAAGTTCACAGCCAATCACAACACTGTGCCAAAGTACAGTCTCCTCCTCATCAGAAGATGATCAATGTATCTTCTGAGTAAACACACCCTGTTCTGAGTCTGCAACCCAGACATATATACCTCAATCATAGAAACAACCCACTTCTGACCCAGAGAGGTAAGACACAACAACAGAAACAGCTAGATACTCCACAATTTTTCTCCTGTCTCTGTTTGAGCCTTGTTGCTTTCACTGCAGAGCCACAGTGTTTGTACTGTTTGTGGGTTCAGTCTGTAATGTAGTTACATCAGTGCATATGTTGCTTATAGATGATGAAATGCTTCTGAGAAAGTGCACTACATAATGTTTAACATCACGCATTAGAGTGAACAAAAATGATGCATGTAAAGAGGGCTGCTATGTTCAGGGTGGCCTGAACCAGATCCGGATTAACCATATGGACAATTGGGCATCTGCCCAGGGGCCCCGTGTTCAGAGAGGCACCATGCAGGGCCGTTTAAAGGTTTTTGTAAAATAGCTAAACGCCCCAATGCTGTATATTTACAGGAGTTCAACACTTACTCAGTAGTATTAAAATGCAGAGTAAGATGGCCACCAGGGCTCCAGTGCTGAGTCCGGCTGAGAGCAGCAGGGCTTCGGTGCTGCACGTCTGTACATTCCCACGGCTGTCGCAGGCGCAGACACGGACCGTCAGCGTGCTGGTGCTGCTCTGGATGGGGTAATCGTTGTCTGAGATGACAACAGGCAGCAGGTATGCGCTCATCTCTCTTCTGTTGAAGCTGCCCCGGCGGGTAAGGATCCGCGCTGTGTTGTCTACAAATCAATGATGTCAAGATTAATATAGATACTGAGACTAGTGTGCAATATAATGTGTTGCTTTCAAATCTTAAGTATTGAGTTGGGTTTTTAGCTAGCCAATTGCTTCTTTAGCTAGTTGCATTTTTGGCATTGTGAATAATATATTTTGACTTCATTAAAAGACAATAACAGCTTGAGGGACAGCAATGCAGGTCAATGTGCATCTGTCACCTAATAAAAAATACTGATTGTTTTCAAACAGGTTTACCAATTCACCCCATCTGATTTCATTCTCATAGTAAAAAAA
>NW_015548229.1:549340-554003 GCF_001515605.1 Sinocyclocheilus anshuiensis | reverse complement strand
AATATATATATATATATATATATATATATATATATATATATAAATTCTCACAAATTTTCCTAATTGTGGCTTTGTGATTTGCATATGTGAGTTCATATCTAATTATGTATTTAAAAATTAGTGCAAGTAATTGCAACTTTATACCTCAGTTGCAAAAGTTTGGGGTCAGTATGATTTTTTTATGTTTTTGATAATACAGTGAAAAGTTAATAATAATAATAATAATAAGGTCAAATATTATTACATAAAATAACTGTTTTCTATTATAATGTATTTAACTCCTGTGATGTAAAGGTGAATTTTTAGCAGCAATTACTCCAGTCTCCATTCACATGATCCTTCAAAAATCATTCTGAGAAATATTTTATACCATACATGTCTTTACTGCCACTTTTGATCAAATGAATAAAAATATCCATTTATTTAAAAAACAAAAACAAAACAAAAAACACTGAATGGTATAGCGTATATCCACAATGTGCCTTTTTATATCTTTCAGAGCATTTTTGGTTTAAATTTAAATTTATATTTGGAATTGCAACCTTTTATCTCAGCATCTATATTTTACATTGTAGTTCTTATTTTAAACTTATCTCACCATTACCTGTTTTACTTTTTAATTTGATGCAGAAATGGGTTTCCATTAAATTACCTTCATTGTCGAAGATGGTGAAGTTTGGATTGATGGAGCTTAGACTGAAAACAAACTTGTGCCCGACAAGAGGCTCATCAGTGTCCACAGCACTTATGGTCTGGATGAGCTGGAAACATAATAAGCTAAGATGATTCACCTTATTCTGATTCAAAACAGAAATGTGTAATCTAACAAAAGCATCAGTCATAAGTGTAGCTCTAAAGCTTTACGGAACAGCAGAAGTAACAAAGCAAGCAGAAGCGTTTAGTAAAATATTTGTGTGAAACAATGAATAAACATTAAACTGCAGCATACCTGACCAGCTTTGACATTCTCACAGACAAAGGTCTCGTAGTACATGGCGAATTCAGGTGCATTGTCATTCACATCGCGCACTTTGATAAACACCGGCACTCTGGTTTGCAGGGCAGTACCTAGACGCCAATGATGAATGCGTTTCAACAATTGTGAAAGATATTCAGTTTGCATTCAAGAGTCTGAATTTGTCTTTCAGCCTTTTACTCCGGGCATATATTCTTCTACCGAGAATGCAGAAAGCATGAATTAAACCACAACTCAAGGTGACAGTTTGATTTTTGTCATCAGTCATTTATTGTATTGCTGTCGTTTTAGCCATTTCTGAAAATGTCTTGAGGCTCTAAAAGTTTTAGTCCACCTGTGATAACATAGTTATTTTAACAGGTTTGAACAAAAAAAAAAAAAAACTGAAAATTAATTTCAGACCATAACTAGTTCACGATTTGAAATTGAAATATTGAATTAAAAGGCAAGAGCTTTCCGCGTTGTTATAAGTAAACCTTGCGGCATTATCCCATTTCATATCAGCAGTGATCCAGCAAAGGCTCACAATGCAAACTTACTGAGTTCGGTTGCCAGAACAGAGATGTTGTGCCATTTGGAAGATTCTCTGTCCAGAGCCTGCCGTGTGCTGATGGTCCCATTGTTGGAATCGATGCTAAACAGTCTCTCCAGGTCTGTGTGTCGATCGATGGTGTATCTGAAACAAGAATGACGGTAATGAATGCGAGACAATGGAGCTCTGATTATGCCCAGGCACAGGGACAGAACGTCCTCAGTGTTTTAAAGTGGTGTAAACACGGCCCCAGGAAGTGAAAAAGGGTACATCACACACCCATAATTAAGGGCCCAGAACAGTGCCTGTGCAGGCCGCCAAATAAATCAGCCCAGACTGGTTTAATTTTCCTTCAAACGGTGGGACATATTTGATTTGACATCTCTATTAGAGAACAAATTTGTCCTCGTCAAACGCATTGATTTTAGTTACACACCGAGCACAACAAACTATACATTGTTCCTCTGCATTTTAAAACCACGGCTACAAACTACCCTGACGAAAAGACCAGATATTGAATTCTCATGCCGGTCCGGACTGGTTTACAACATCTATAAAAAAAGTATTCACCCTTTTGGACGTTTTTATGTTCTGCTGTTTTACAGCACTGAATAACAGAGGATTTCATTTGCCTTTTTGACAGGGTTTACCAGAAAAATATTTTGTGTTATCATGGACACATTTCTGCTAATTGGTTAAAGTTATTAAGCACAAAATCATTATTTGATGCAGAACTTTGCATTTGGTTTCTTTCGATTCATTAATTTGACTCAACTGGCCACACCTCTCAAGAAGTTGAACTGGAATTTGAATTGGAATAAAATGAAGTTTACTGAAATGCAATTAAAACAAATATAATATTTACACAAAAAATAAATAAAATAAAACAAAGACTACTGGAGTACATTTTAACTTAAAAATCGTATTTTATTGTGTTATTTATGGTTTCTTTGTAATTATTTGTCAAATTTACTTGCAATATCTGAGTAAATGTTGTTTTAAAGTAAATCTTAAAGACAATTTTTTTTCAGTGTAATGACATTCTAGAAACATATTTTTTTACATAAAATTATATATTTTTTTCATTTTTTATATTTTAATTATTTTATACCTTTTTAATTCAAATTCAATTTGTAAATTTAAAATGCTTTTTCTGGTCAAATCTTAATGATGTACAACCCTATAATATGTATTTATGTTCTTCAAGTATTTAAAAAAAAAAAAAAAAAAAAAAAACTTCAGCTTTGCACATCTGACCATTAGAGATTTTCCCATTCTTCTTTTCAAAACTGCTTAAATTCTGACAGGTTTCATGGACATTATAATTCCACCCATAAATGCTTGGTTGGAGATCTGGACTCGGGCCACTCCAGGACACTAGCATAGTTGAGTTTTAGCCATTCTTGTATAACTTTGACATTATGCTTCTGGTCATTGTCTTGCTGGAAAACAAATATCCTCCTGCAGGTGTCTTGCAGACCCCATCAGGTTTTCCTCCAGGGCTTCAGTGTATTTTGCTGCATTCATTTTACCCTCACAAGCCTTCCAGGGCCTGCCGCAGAGAAGCATATATGCCCCTCAGCATGATGCTGCCACCACCATGATTCACAGTGGGGATGATGTGTTTCTGCCGATGCTCAGTGTTTAGCCTACACCAGACGTGGCTTTTATTTTAATGGCCAGCAAGCTCAGTTTTAGTCTCATCAGATCATAGAACCTACTTCCAGCTGGCTTCAAAGTCTCCCACATGCCTTCTGTAGCCGACATGTCATATGACAGTTTTTTTAGCAGCTGCTTTCTCTTTTCCTCTCTGACTGGTGTAGGACACAGGTGAAAGTTGGCAGTTGTCTTTCCAATTTCAGGTACTAACACGTGTAACCTTTTTCAGAGTTTCCATCTTGCACAATCTCTCAGTGTTTGAGGACATCCTCCTCTAGGTTGATTTACAGCTGTGCCACACTCTTTCCATTTCTTCATTATTGATTTTAACTGTACTCCAGGGGACATTAAATTACTTGAAAATCTTCTTGTAATCATCCCATGCCTTATGCATTTCAATTAGTTTCTGCTGGGAGTGTTTTTATGGTGCAAGTTCTGCCACAATGACTCACCAGAAGTTGAACTTTTCAGATGGAAGTGTATTTAGATTATATATATGTATATACACACATGCAGTGGGTATAGAAAATAATCACCCCCCTTCAAAATAATCACATTTTGTTGCCTTGCAGCCTGAAATGAAGACAGACAGTTTGTATATTATCTACATGTATTTACTCAGTGCAACTTATAACATCCAAGTGAAAGATATAGCACCAACATGTCAGAAATAAATAAAAAAACAGAATCACTGAGTTGGAAAAGGGAACACCCCCTTGTGTCTGTATTTTGTTGAACCACCTTTTTGCTTTAATTACAGCCTTTAGTCTGTTGCAATATGTCTCTACTAACTTTGCACATCTAGACTTTGCAATATTTAGACTTTGCTCTTCCTTGCAGAACTGCTCAAGTTCATTTAAATTGTTGAGCGTTTGTGGACTGCAGTCTTCAAGTCATTCCACAGATTTGCAATGGGGTTTCAGTCTGGGCTCTGACTAGGCCATGCAAGGACATTCACCTTTTTCTCCTTCAACCACTGTGTGCTTGGTCTTTGTCATGTTGGAAGGTAAACCTTATTCCCATTGACAACTTTCTGGCAGATGGCAGCAGATTTTCCTCAAGAATTTGATTGTATGCTGCCCCATCCATTTTGCCTTCTATCCTGACAAGTGCTCCAGTCTCTGCTGCAGAGAAACACCCCCATAACAGGATATTACCACCTCCATGCTTTACTGTAGGAATGCTGTTATTTGGATGGTGAGCTGTATTGGATTTCTGCCAGATATATCATTTGGTGTTGAGGCCAAATAATTCAATATTAGTCAGATGACCATAACACCTTTTTCTAGGCCTCAGAATCTTCAAGATGCGTTTTGGCAAAGCTCAGTGACTGTATGTGGCCTTTCTTGAGGAGTAGCTTTTTTATTGCAACCCCCTTTCTTGTGATGTTGTCACATGCACACAATGACCACTCTTTATCATAAATTCCTGTAGCTGCTTCAGGTCGCCTCCTGGTTCTTTCATCCAGTTTGGAGCGACGTCCTGATCCAGGGAGG
>NW_015548229.1:540771-549328 GCF_001515605.1 Sinocyclocheilus anshuiensis | reverse complement strand
TACCAAATACCTTCCACTTCTTAATAATAGACTTCACTGTGCTTCTAGGCATTAATACACCTTTGACATTTTTTTGTATTCATCTCCTGACTTGTGCCTGTCCACAACTTTATCCCAGAGATATTTTGACAGTGCCTTGCCACCCATATGCTTAAGCTTTAACCCTTTCCTATACCAACTGTATGTGTGTGTGTGTGTATGTGTACGTTAGACCAGTTTAAGTGTGTATGTGTATGTTAGACCAGTTTAAGTGTTTATGTAGTATGTTAGACTAGTTTAAGTGTTTATGTGGTTAATAAAGTCTTACTTGTATCACACTTGACGTTGTTCATTGTTTGCTCATAACTGGAGTCACTTAATCATGCAGATTTATGCTACAAGCTCTTTGTAGAATTGTACAGTAAGAAAGTTATTTCCCTTAACCAGGAAATTAACGTTCTTAGAATTGACAGACAGTTGACCCTGAGAGGTCAAGTAAATATCTACAGCGGATCTAAATATTTATAATTAATTATAACTAGTTATGATTAATTATTCATATTTCCCTTATGAGCTGATTCACTACAGTTGATTCTTGATTGTTTGCTTCAGTTGCACTACCAAGGACTGAAATGCTCCAGGAAAGCCGTTTTCATGCTTAGCTAATCAAAATGACCACAGCTGATCACAGTTGAAAGTCAAATGGCTTTGTGTGAATTATATTATATCACTTTATTTATTTATTTGTTTGTTTGGTTGTTTGTTTTTGGGCATTTGAAATTTACTTGTTTATTTACTATTTATTCCACTGTGATTTTTTTAAAACTGATTTTTCAATGTGAAAACACCAATTATTTATGTCAGTGACTAAATATAATATTTATATTGAATACATATTGAATACTTATGACATTTGCAGTTTTTGCATTTATATTCTGAAATATTCATTTATTAATTAATTCGTTTCACTGTGAATTTTTTCAGCAAATGACAAAACATTGTTGCAACACCTGCACACTAGCATTCAAAACCTGATGGCCAGCTATGTTTTTTTTTTGCCTTCAGCAGAATAGTAGTACCTTGGTGCCAGTAAGTGCTAATTTTTAAGTAATCAATTATGCATTATGCATTGAATAGACAGCTGGGACGAACACCTTCCTAGCCGAAGCAACTAGCAACTATCAATTATCCTTAACCGCATATTGCATGTTGTGAATTTTAAAGTGGCTCATTTGAAAGAGCCTGAATGCTAATCACTCTGTTGATCCCCTGTCTTTTGTTTTCATGAAATAAGAAAAGGAAATCTTTCCTATTAAACCCATTTATCAATGTCAGCTTACATATTCTGCTGACATTTAAATATGCAACTGAGTGTGACGTGCATGAGTAAGCCAGAAGGACAAGCTTTTCAGACAATCGCTCACAGTGCACATGCGGACAGGAGACGAAAGACAAGACATACTCTTTCACACCAACTTTGTGACTTATAAAAGTCTGAATTCAGAAAGGAAAGGAGAGGGGAGATAAAACAGCGCCTGTATTCATCTTGCCAAACTTCCGGAGGGAAATCACCAACTGAGTCCCCATGAATAATTTGCTTTTCCCCCGTCTTCACACCCATACACACGCACACGCTTGGGAACATGTTGATGGATTGGATTTAACCGAGCACAAAACATCTGATCAACAACCAAAATGTGGAAGGCGAAGACGTGTTCTGCTTGATTTTCATACACCGTAATGTACTTTATGTTCTGATGCTTTGGGAGGAACTTTTCAAGGTGTCATTTTGCTGTTTCCCCCACTGTATCTTTTATTTGTGTCTAAGGTGAAAGCAACCACTTGTTTGTTCGCTGCATATTCAAAAGCATTTCATTACTGAGTCCCTCTGTTCAAATCTCTGCTGGACCATTAAATTGCCTGTTACAATGGCTAAGATTATCTGTTGACAGAAGCCTCCTTATTAGCTAAATAAGCCTTTGGATGGTAATGAAACTAATATAATGAGTGCAACAGAAAGCAAGTGCATCACAAAGCTATAAGCATTAAAACATTAAAGGGGTCATGTCAAGCAGAATCAAGTTTCCCTTAAACTTCTGAGATAAGAGGATTCATTGTACTAAAAAAAAAGCAACTTTCAAACACTCAAAATGTCCTCACTAATTATTCATTATTATTAATAATATATTTTTTAAATCATTTAATAATTAAAATGTGTCTATTTATTCTAAACGAGTCTAATTAATATTATAATATTGAAATAAAAATAATCTAATATAAAAAATAAAATAGTATTAATATATTATTCATATATAATTTATGTAGTTGTCTCATTGTATATATATATATATATATATATATTCTCCAAAGTGATCTAAAAAGCAACTTTCAAACACTCAAAATGTCCTCACTAATTATTCATTATTATTAATAATATATTTTTTAAATCATTTAATAATTAAAATGTGTCTATTTATTCTAAACGAGTCTAATTAATATTATAATATTGAAATAAAAATAATCTAATATAAAAAATAAAATAGTATTAATATATTATTCATATATAATTTATGTAGTTGTCTCATTGTATATATATATATATATATATATATATTCTCCAAAGTGATCTAAAATAATTCAGAATATAAAATCCAAAATTAATGATTGCCAATGACTTTACCAATCGCCATTGGCTCTTTTATTTAGAAGGTGGGACTTATTCTGCCATACTGTGTGTTGCATTGTCTCCCATTTATAGTAATCTGAGTGCACTAGCTTGGTATTTCTATAGTCTTTGATATTGAATGATTAGACAATTGAGGTAAGGAACAAGGCATTTCCTAAAGGCATAATAGCATTAATATCATTTAATTCTAGAGCTAATGAGTAAGTTGGTAAGGGCTTGTGTTTTTTAATAGATACTTACTTGACCAGGTGATTGATTGTGTCAGGGTCTCGAGCTGACACCGTGCCAACCGAGCTGCCGGCAGGGGTGTCTTCATCCACCTCAAAAATGTACAGAGTCCGACTGAAAACCGGAGGTTCGTCCACATCCGTGACTGTGATCCGAACAATCGCCGTGTCGCTGAAAGGCCCCAGTTGCTCAAAGCGTCGATCTATATGTGTGTTGGTCACCTGCACCCGTAGTGAGTACAACCTCTTACTCTCGTAATCTAGTTGCTGAATGGGAGAAAGGTTACAAGAGCAAAGATAAGATGTTAGTCCGGTCTTCATGACCTGTCTGAATAAAGGAAGGCTTACTTTTCTGATATGTTTCAGCTCAGGTCTATTCGGTCGCAGATTAATGACATGCTCTAGCAACGCCACCCTAAACTTTTCTAAATCTAAAGCTCGTTTTTGCATACAAGTGCTTTATCGCTCTCCCTTTTCTTTTGAGTTGAATGTCTTTTTTTATAAAGGCATGGCATAGTGCTTTAATGCAGCCTTTTAATTATGAAACGATTAAAGACTCAAGGTACGATCTTTTACCTTTCACCCATTCAGGCCTTCTTCCATAGCTATCTTTCATTCTAGTTTAAGCAATAAGATTTGCATAATTGCCTGAGCCTCGTCAAAGCCTGACCTGACAGAGAGAGGAAATAAGCTATAGGCAGATTTCAGCAGGAAATAGATCCCTGTGCCACACAAAAGGGAAAAAGGGACTTTTGGGGCTGTGAATAGAATTAAGCACCTTTGTAAAGTTGATAGGACACAAAGGCTTCGATTTAGGGGATTACTTTCTAAGCACTTTGCTTCGTATGGGTGCGTGCGTGCATATGAAAGAATGAGAGAATGAGGGAAAGATCGTCGGATGGTGTGGATTTTATTTCCAACCGCCGACTTACAGTGTGATGTTTAAAACATTAAATATAGAGCCTGTTTACCTTCTTCACTTTTATCACCCCTTCCTGGCTGGTGCTGTCCGTGATGATATTGAACACGTCTTGCCCGTCGCCGTCCAGGATGGTGTACCACATCTCGGCGTTCTCTCCCACATCCGCGTCATACGCTTTGATCCGGCCCACCGGTGATCCGATTCCAGCTGACTCTGGAGTGGAGAGATGGTAGGTACCTGGAGAAGGAGAGCAAAATAAATCAATTGAGTAAACAGTCAGGTGTTTGTACGAACTCTTTGTTCTCGAGCGAGGCGCTTCGGCTTGCATTTGTCTATTTGTTTATCCTTCTCTCGGGGGAAAAGCGGAGCTGCCTCTCAGTGGTTATTCTTTAATAGAATTTCAGCTCCGATGAGCCACTGGAGGTTCTTTTTAAACCCAGTTTGTGGATACTGTTTCTGATGTGGCTCTTGTATTGGATTTGAGACTGTGGCAAAGAGAGAGGGATTATCACCCCAAATGAAGCTCCCGCTGTGCTCTCTTTCTCTCTTTCTCTCTCTCCATCTCTCTGTCTTCTAGTTTCTATCCTTCTTTCTCTATCCACCCTTCTCTCTCACTCTCTAAAAGCCTCTTTCTATGGAGATTTTGTTCTGGGTTCACATTGTGACTCATCCTGGTCAGAAGGAGAAACGGGCCCTGAGCATTTCCATGATAATTCAGCTGAATCATGACATATGTCTGTTGCAGTTCTTATGAAATATCACTCGGAGAGAAGAGCAAAATTTGCCATGTGAACAGATAACTTATACTGATTATGCTGAAGTCTGTTTGCAAGTCCAAGCATAATTCTGCTCATAAATACTATATTATAATACTCTGATAGTCTAGTCTGCATCAATTTTTAATAGTTGACTGGCAGTCAAACCCTTGTTCATTTGATATGCACTTTCGGGCTTGCTCAAGGCCTTTAGTTCTAGACATTTCAATAGCATTTTTCTTCCATCAAGGTCCACAGAAAGGTAGAGTAAAGGTGTTTTGCACCCAAATGAGTCATAATTTAGTTTTACGTGACCTGAAATGGGCTGCTTTTGCTAAAATATAATTTCAGGTCTCCATTTGCAAACCATCACTTGTGTATTAAGCAGAAAGCTTTGTATTTTGTTAGATTATGGCTACTTAGTACATCAAACTCTTTTAGTTAAAGATGTAGTGCAAGGGAAATTATTCCTGTTGCTCAAATGGTAGATCATGGTCTTAACAATGCCAAGGTCAAGGTTTTGGTTCCCTGAGAACACACATACTGATTTAATATAGCATGAATATAGCGTAGAGTCAAATTTGACTGGTTGTATGTGTCATTCAAAATTGGATTTGAATTTGAAGTTCCAGTTCAGTTCTTTCATTTGAATTGAAATTGAGGTAGCAATCAGGATTTGGAATTGCATTTCATATGCAATCAAGGAAGTAGAATTAAATTGAATGAAATAATAATAATATTTTTTAGTAAAAAAATAATTGTCTAGACAAACAATGAATGTTGGCTTGACTACAAAAAAAAAAAAAGAAAAGAAAGAAAAAAATTATAAAAATGTATTTTAAAAATGTTATACTACCGGCCTTATGGTGGTAGATAAAAAAAACAATAATAATAATAATAATCTTTTGTGGCCCAAGGTGGAAGAACACTTTATTTCCCAGAATGCATCACCTGAGTTGAATCTGTGTTTCTTTCTAATTCAAAATCCAATGCTGATGTCTCCTTCAGGTCAACATATGCATGTGAGAGGAGAGTCTGTGCTGTCTTACTGTGTGGGAATCGAGGAGGACTGTTGTTGACATCCTGGAGAGTGATGTTGACTGTAGTGGTCCCGGAGAGACCGCCCATCTGTCCAGCCATGTCCTTAGCCTGAATCACCACCTGATAGTTCTCCCGGTTCTCTCGAATCATGTTCGGAAGCGCTGTCCTTATGACGCCTGACAGGGTGGATGGACACAGGTTTCGTTAGGTGCTATCTAATGAGCTTCTCTGACTTCATTATTTATATCTTAATGTCACGCTAAAAAAGAAGGTTGGACGAGGAAAAAAAAAAAAAAAACATAACCAAGGAAATGAATTCCCTGCCTTGGGGTATTTTAAAGAGCAAGTTTTAATTGGGTAGGATGTCAATCTTCAAATGATGTTGTGATAAGGTTATTAGTACATGAGAGCAGAATTTATGTGTTTTTAAAGCAACACACTTAAACTGTACTAAATTCACTAAAATAGATAGAAAATTAAAATTCATTATTACATTAGAATAGAAATACATGATATCAATAAAAAAGGCACACATGTGGATAGGAATACACAATATAGAATAAGAATAATCTAAATAATGTGTTGAGAAAATGTCCCTGTCATGTTTCATTTCAAAATTCAAAATAAAAAATAAATATAAAATGTAATTATATAATATACATAGACTCATTACTGTAGTAATAATAATAATAATAATAATAATAATGAATTTTCATTAATATAGTCTGCAAACAAAATTTAAAACCACCAAAAATCATTTCTTATTTTAATTTAGTTTAATGTACTAAAATAACTGAAACTAAAACTGAAATTAAAAAAAATTATAACATCTATATAGACTATAAATAAATAAATGACAAAAACACATAACAGAATTACAACTTTAAAATTAAAATGAAAAAGGAAAATATAAAATTAAAAACTACAATAACACTGATAATCTAAACTATTATTATTATTTAAAAAATGTAATATTGTAATGTCTGTAGTTTATATAGATTGTAATGTAGATTTTAACTAAATAATATAGTATTTGTTTTACTTTAATACAGCAAAATACTGCATACAGCAATAGGAATCATCATTGAAAATAATGAGAATAGTACAAGTAAATGCAACACAGAGGGATTTGAAAGATTCCTAAATGTTGTCTTCATTTTCTTTATGCAAAATATAATTTATTATCTTTTTGGTTTTAGGGCGAAATATGATCAGGGCATTTTCTCAACAGGCGTTATGCAATTCACCCACATATACATGAAACTATTTTAGCAAATCCTGTATCACCTTACTATCATATCCCATCTTTTAATCATTTCAAATCATGCTTGTTCTCTCATCTTTTCCCAACGTACCTGTTTCGGGTTCAACTGAGAAATATGGCTGGCCCTGCAGTATGCTGTAAACCAGCCTGGCGCTGTTTCCATATGCTTCATCATCTGCATCAGAGGCTGTAACTCTTATTACAAATGCACCTTGAGAGGAAGAGAGCACGAGAGAATTATAGCGAAAGGTATTTCAGAGCCCTAACATGACTGTAAAACATGATCCCCACATCCAGTATTAAAACCTCAACCATGATCAAAGCAGCACATTCTAAAGGTGCACCATAAACAACAAATTCGCTATTAAAAATACTTGCTATTAGCCTATATGATGAGACCCCCACCCTCCCAGCGTGAGCAGTGATCAAGGCGAATGTATGATCACTCGTGCTTTCATCTTCTTTATCTCAGTGTGTTTCTTATCTAAATCCTACTCTCATAATTACTCCAGCTGCACCGTGAGATGGACATATCTTTAATTGTAGTTTTTCTTTCGGCCGCTCTCTCTGGGTCATCCCATTAATTTTCCGCTCTGATGGAATCTGCTGTATGTTGCTGGGAAACGTCAGAATAATCTGCTCAAAAAAACATTATAATTAGACCAATTAATCTAGAACTAACATGATTTTGGGGTGTTCGCTTTCAGCTTGACACAGCTTTGGACAGCTGTAGGAGAAAAGAATATAGTCTGTGATATGAAAAAGCTCTTCGAAATTTGGCCATGGTGTAAAGCAGGGGTGCCCAAACTCGGTCCTGGAGGGCCGGTATCCTGCAGAGTTTAGCTCCAACTTGCCTCAACACACCTTGCCTTCAAGTTTCTAGTATGCCTATTAAGAACTTGATTAGCTGGTTCAGGTGTGTTTAATTGAGGTTGGAGCTAAACTCTTCAGGACACCGGCCCTCCAGGACCGAGTTTGGGCACCCCTGGTGTAAAGTAAACCAACTCATTTAATTGCTTATATTTGGCTCTACAGTACTGTTCTACTATAGGCTAAGCAAAATATTAAATACTCTCACTATTTGGGGACTATTATATGAGGATCAAAATTTATATATAATATATAATACATGTTTATAATAAAAATGTAGTATAAATTATTTATATTGCAATTATTTATATATTATGTATTATACTAATACTCAGGGCCTTCGTTAGTGGGGTGAAAGGTGGTGACGATTATAGGGGCCCACGGCTAAGGGGGGCCCCCCGGCGATCTCAACCGACTGACTGAGGCCAGCCTAAAAAGAAGCTCAGGCCACTGCTACTCATCGTCACGAAAGCTCATCATTTGCACGTGTTTTTAAGCCTTGCCAATTTAAACATTCAAAAGAGTTTAAAGCATTCAAACACAAGATGCGGAAAAACATCTCAGGTTACATATGTAACCATGGTTCCCTGAGTAGGGAATGAGACACTGCGTCCTCTAGGGGTCGCTATGGGGAACGGCTCGTCGTGACCCGTGTCTGAAGCATACATTGAAAAAACACCAACTCGTTGGCCGGCGACAGCCATGACATCAATACCGGTGCGACTATAGTATAAATAGGCGCCGGGAGCACACATCATTCACTTCTTCGTCTGAAGCTTGCGTCCGCAGCATGGCAAGAAACCTAGAGGACGC
>NW_015548229.1:531060-540449 GCF_001515605.1 Sinocyclocheilus anshuiensis | reverse complement strand
GATGTTAAACAACGTCAACACGGATGCACACATCCTTAAATGCTTTGCTAGTGCTCGCCATAATGAGATAAATAGAGATCGCTCTTACCACAGAAATGCACGCTTCAAACAAAACAGTCAATGAAGACGAAGAAGAGAATGATGTGTGCTCCCGGCGCCTATTTATACTATAGTCGCACCGGTATTGACGTCATGGCTGTCGCCGGCCAACGAGTTGGTGTTTTTTCAATGTATGCTTCAGACACGGGTCACGACGAGGCGTTCCCCATAGCAACCCCTAGAGGACGCAGTTCGAAGTTCCCATGAAAGGGAACTCAACGTAGTACTCGCGCGCTGTGTTCGGTGCGCACGCAGAGAGCCGCGTCTCAGGGACAGCAACACCGAACCGAGCTCTCCTTCGCGTCCTCCTGCACCTGAACGAACAAATACAAATTGCAGTTTAAATGCGCAAACAGAAAAAATGTGAAAGAGCCCAATTCAGCACCCGCGGTGTTTTGTGCACGCATGGCGCACGCAGAGAGACGCGTATCAGAGCCTTGAACACCGAATTTGCCTCTTCTTGCTCTTGTACTGACAAATACATACAAAATTATGTCGAAATACCCCTCTTGGAGAGTATCCTTGAAAAAAACTGTCAGTTATGTTTTAATTGAAAGTAAACAGTGGAGAAAGAAATTGGATGTGTATCAGACACATATGTATCAGACACATTGACCTGACCATGTTTTGCTTAAGTGTTTTTTCTTTAATTGCTAACGCGACCTTTTTACACCACAGACTGAACAAAATTAAGCATTGCTTAGTAATTGTTCAACAAGGTATTGATAGTTGTATAAATATCATCACACTAACAGTTATCTGAATTTTTGGTTGATTGTAATCCATTACATACCTTTCTATCAAAGTTATCTGACATTATCCAGATTAATTTGTTCTGACGCAGTTTAACTCTGAGTTCTTGTCATATTGTATTACCATTTTCTAAACTATAACAAATAAACTGTGATAATGTGAGAAATGTTGAAGGTGTCTGAATAAATTTAGTTTTGACTGTGTATTTAATTTTTACAATGAAGACTATGCAGTGCTATTTTACATTTGATTATTCTGTTTCTGTACCTGGACAGCTACAAACTTGAAAAAACTTAAACTGTGTAAATAGCACAAATAAATAAATAGAACGAACATACAAATTAAACAATTTCAAACAGGGCCCACTGGTACAACCTGCACTGGGGCCCCGCAAACCTCATCTACGGCCCTGCTAATACTATACCATAATATAATGTTTTACAGTTGTTCTTACTTTTTTTTTTTACTTAAAACTACATAAATATATATATTTTTTTTAATGATGTAATGTTATATTCATACTTAAAAAATATTGTATTCATTCAAGTGAAAGAAAAGCTGTAAAAGATAGATTTTTCTCTGTTTTGTAGCTGTGCTGCTGAAAGTTTTGTAGTTTTTTTCAAGTGTGTAGTACATCATTACCCACAATAAAAGTCTGATATTGGCCTGGTCTCAGATAATAGCTAGAGACAACAACTTTTCTCTTGCCACATGAAGAGCAAAATCACTCCTCATTCATAGTTGCCAACAACCGCGCTTTCCATTACACTCACGGCTTCCTGTGAGTAGTTTCCTCAGAGGTTTCTCTGTTCTCATTTGTGTCCTACTGACTCTTCGTTCTTCTCAATAGACTTTAGAGGTGACTTCGCGGCTTCTCAGTCTCACCTCTGAAGGTGGACCGAATGCACATGTTGTTTCTGCCATGGATCAGCAGCGTCCTTGGCATCAACAAGACCTCCACCGAGCAGCGTTCGCTCTCCGAACGACTCGAAGAATACTAATGAATGTGGAAACATCTGTTGCCCTCCGATCCCATTCAGATAACACGGAGAGAAACAGTCTCAGTCTTCATGTATGGCCAGATCTGATTAACGGCAGGCACGTTCGCAACACATGGCCGGTTTGTTCAGCTTAAACGCGAGTGCCACCGTGACCTCATGGTTTGGCAAGCAGAGCCGTTTGTGAATTTGTACACGGTCGAGAGAAAGGAAGAGCTCAAGCGAAGTGTCAAATGAGCACGGTGTCTCATTTATGTTGCGGAGTACCGGGGATGATGTAACTTTGAACCCCACGGAGAAATACAGATAGGAAAGAGAGAACAAGCCTGACAGAAAGAGCAATGGGAAAGAAAGGCTGAGCTTGGGTTTCAAGTGCAAAAGCCTGAAGGGAAAAGACTGTAGTCCATTTACAAGGCTGCTTTCACCAGATTGTGTTGAATAAATAACTCTGCCCAGAGTTGAACTGTTGTAACGTGATGTGCTTTTACATTTGTGAAGGAAATAAATATCGATAGTGACAGTGAATCTGCCATGTATCATGTTAAGAATCTGAATAAAACAATATTGCATGTTCTCGGCTTGTAAAACACAGGTGCATTGAGACTTTCGACGGCAGAGGCATAAAGGAGATCAGGCACTGTAATGTAAGAATCCAACTGAGAGTCCCTGAAGCTTGAGTGGAGTGGTCTTGCATTCGTCTGAAAGGATGCCTGATAGTGTTTCATGCCTCAGGGATCCATCTTTCAACAAACACTGTTGCATTAAGATCTATTCTCCAATGAGACATCCAGAATCTAACAGAATTTTGAATACCTTTACGCACATTTCATTTTTATGTTGCATTGTAAATGTCACGACAAGGATGTGACGATAGTGCTGATTGGCCAATGACACCTCAAGAATGAATACAGTCCCAAACCCTTCACTAGTGACTGTGACATGAAAGGCAGCAGACAGGGAAAAATGTTAGTCCATTTCATGCTTCAAAAAATATTGGGAACTAGTGAAGCATCTACTATAATATAATTAAATATTTCTGATTTCTGACAGCATGTTGCTAAATAAATGGTGGCATGAGGAAGATTGAACTCTATGGGGTGATGCATCTCACCCACTGACACACTTTACCCCACTCTCCTCTAATTATTAATAAGGTGTCAAAATGGCAAGAGTAAAAATGCAAAAAAAAAATAATAATAATTCTGTTTGGCAACCTCTGACACATTGTGTCAAGCGTTCTCAAACAGTGCTTTATAAATTGACAAACACAAATAGGTACACCAGGACCACTTCAAGTATAATTTCCTCATTTCCAAGTGATTAATCTTTGATTCATTTGCTGGGTAACAATGATTAAGATCCACAATGATTATCTTATCATAACACAAAATCTTTAATCAAAACCGGCTGCCTGGTTTTTGTCAGAACTGCAAATGAGTTTTGATTCATTTGAGATAAACCTGCGGGTTAATTTGTTGCTTCATGAAGAGTAATTGATATCAGCTTGCTGCATCCCGTTCATTTACTTTGATTCTCTCTGCTGCTCTTAATGGGTTTAAAAGCACTGATAATTGAATGAATTCAGACGGGATATTGTAAGATCTTTATCCTTCCTGCAAATCACGTGAAGTTGAATGTTTGTCATAGTTTTAATCAGCGTTGATTAAGTGGCTGAAAGAAAGTGTTTTCCGTTTAGCGTAAAAAAAATAAATAAAAGTCTATATTTTTACTGGCCAGTGTCACTTTGCTTGTCATGGTGGAGACAGTTTTGACTGCTTGGTAAACATGCATTAAGTTGTACTGCTCAATATGTAATCATTTTGAATTATCCTTCTGAAATCTTTTGTTTTTAAAAAGAGTCTAGCTACTTAATTTTGCTTTGGATGTCTTTATGGAGGCACCTTGACGTAAATGAGATTCTAGTGCGAGTGAGTGATTGCAATCAATGGCGTAGAGAAGATAACTTGCACCTGGATATAAAAATCGACATAAACCGCCATTTTTTACAATAGTTGTCATTTGACAGTTTTTGTATGTAAAATGTAATTGCAATTCCAGTTCCAACCAGAGGGATTGTAAATATGTATGTTTCTAAAGTAAAAAATAATAATAATACATTTCCGATGCTGTCAAAATGTTGATATTGTACATTTCAGTGTCCTTTGGAAAAAAAAAAAAATAAATTAAAATAATAGTTCACACAAAATGAAAATTAGCTGTACATTTACTCAGGCCATCCATAATAGGGCCGTGGGTAGTTCCACAATTAGTTCTGGTACTATGAAAAGGTTCCTACGGTGCGAAAGGCCCTAATGTAGAGATTTGGAGAAATGTAACATTGCAAATGATGTAATCCTAAATTTCTCCAAATCTGTTCTAATGAAGAAACTCATCTACATCGTGGATGGCCTGAGGGTAAGTTTTCAGCAAATTTACATTTTCTGAGTGAACTATAACCCCATAGAAGCAGAAAAGCATTGTATATAACCCATACCAATTAGTTTTCTTATGTGAATTTTTCTAATGTGAGTTTCTTTTGTGAATTTGCCAGAACATCTTAAACCTTCAACTCATACTCACCAACACTGGACATCTCTGATACACTGGCCACGTAGGTTTCCTTGGCAAACTTTGGCTCGTTGTCATTGATGTCATGGATTTTGATGATGAATTCCGAGGCCCTCTCCAGATCCTGTCCGGAGGTCTTGTTGACGGCTTTGGCGCTCAGTGTGTACAATGCTTTCTCTTCCCTGTCAAGCCTCCTGATGGCGTGGATATCACCCGAGTTCTCATCAATCTCGAAAACAGTTCCGGCCCCATCTCCGGTGAGGACGTACTTCACAGATCCATCTTCTGTGTCCATGTCTGAGTGAAGCTTAAAAGAGCAAAGAGAGTTTTGATGGAATTAACAGTTCCCGAATTAACTGTTTTCTTTGCGCGCAACTGGCAAATTGTTCGCAAGTATACTCAGTCTGTCAAGGCAAAATGTTCAGGCGGTTGCCCTAAACCTTGTGCAAATGGAAACAGAAATTAAACCATTTCCTAAATGCAGTTTAAGCCCTTTCTGGCCGAAGTCAGAATGTGTTTCTTGAGCAATGTTTTTAAATGAGTCATGAATTTGCTCAAAGGCCCCAGCGCTCGGTTTAATTTTCTTTGTGGGTGCAGCTTGAAATTTTGACTTAAGTATCTCATTCACATCAGTATCAGTAATAGTTTCACAATTCTTCCGTTCCTTTTCAACAGCAAACACAGAGCGCTGAATGGCGATCTCGCCATTATCTGCAGGAGCGCAGAACTTACTGTGTAGAAAGCTCTGTGTTTGCCGTGGTTGACGGCATATGGCAGATATCTCAGAAAACTGTCAATAGACTCCTGTACCTTCAAACTGTGGAGGAAAGATATGACCGGTTTTGTTCAGAACAGTCACAATTACACAAAACGCTCCTTCAGAGCAGAACTTTCCTTTTACACCTGTCTCTTAGCAACAAGAAGAAGCCCGACAGCCCTCTCCATTAGATTGCAGTTCCTCTTTTCCTGATTAGGTTTTTACCAGAAGAGGCCAGCCATGGAGCTCTGGACAAAATATCCAATCAGTATAGGTGCTATAAAATGTTTCATATTTAATAAATGATCAATCAACACCCGAAAATAGCTGCAAAAACAGTCCTTGTTTTCCTAAGAACCAAACAATGTTCTAAGCATTGCACCCTACAATTTCATAATCTGTACACTTACAACTAAATGCACACTATAATTAGAAACGATTTTAGAGGCTTTTCTAACCACTGTTATCAGGATGTAGATAATTTGAGGCGTAACAATTAAAAGCTCAATTTGGAGGTTCAGTCATTCTGAAACAGCGTCCCTCTCTGTCCTGAAACTGAATTAGGTATCTATTTCACACACAATTGCATTAACAGCACTAGCATGCTGCTTAGAGAAAACTTTTCTTTAGTATTTTTATGTCCTGGCATAGGCAGTTGTATAGGAGGCAAACCTGTGTGAATGTGATTTTGTTTCGTGTTTACTGCAAACCAGGGTTATTAACTAAAGCGAAAACCATTAATCTTAGTTGCATAAAGTAAACGTTAACTGTAATAAATTAAAATACATTAAAAAAACTTATTACATAAACACATCTTATCATTTTCATTTAGTTTAACTTGATATACTAAAATAGCTAAAACTAAAATACAAATTAAATAGAAATATTTACAATAAAACAATAACTATTCAAAATGGCAAAATACACAACAAAACTAATAAAACTTTAATTAAAATAAAAATATAAAATAAAATTCAAAATATTAATAATAATAAAAATCATCCGATACCAGTTGTTAAAAATGTTAAAGTTCATTATAGTAAGCCCAGTGAAGTCACAAAATGAAATGAAACCAAATGCACTTCTCTAACAGATACATACACACTCTCATGGGTACAAACCCTTATGCTTTTATTTATTTTAATTTTTTTCCATGGACAACTAGAGTAGAATCGTACTGGTTGTTATTTTCCATCCATTCAGTCCCCATGGGGACTAAAGCTTCAGAAAAGATGCAAGAGTACTCGTAAGGCACCCTAAAAATAACGCATATGACTCGTGCACTCTATCCCAAGCCTTCTGAAGTCATGCAAGCTTTGTGCAAAGAACAAACTGCATTTTCTTGGATTTCACTGATATTTTTCTCTTCCAGTAAGCTTATAAGTTTGTGAACTGATTCATCAAGAAGGTCTGACTCAATATGATTAATTCATGAATCAAACATCTGTTCTTATCTCATGAGCACACCAAGAAGAGCAAGGGCGCATGTCAACATTTTCAGTGAGTAAATATCTAAATGTCCTTCTTTTCCTTGCACAAATCAGTGTGTGAATCAAATGGACTACTTTTCCACAGAACTAAGAAAGTCATACAGGTTTGGAATGACATGAGGGTGAGTAAACGATGACTTTATTAGGGGCTGAGACTCCCTCATATTAAAATACAGGAATACTTGTGTTCTGCAAGAAAAAAAAAAGTATATTTTTCTCAACTAAAAGCTTTTTCACTTGTTGTGTTTTGAGTTTTCTGGCCTCCCCAGTGGCTGCCTGATAGGTTCTCAATTCCCATCAGCTAGCTGATGAGTCAATTATACACATTTTTTATGTTTAGACCTTCTTTTTATGCTTGATCATAATGCACACATTAAACAGAGAGGGTCATATATGTCATCATTTTTGGTCTTCATATTTGCTAGTGTTTTGAAAGCATAGGGTGTCCAGGCATCCCCTGTTTTCCAGGCAATGTTTTCTGTTTTGTTTTTGCAAGAATCTTATGTTCACCAAAGCTGTATTCACTTGATCCAAAATACAATAAAAACAGTAATATTGTTTAAAAAATTTAAATAGATTTGATTTGGTACTGAAAAGGGTTGTGCTGCTCTAAAGTCAAAATGTTTTCTAACATGTTTGATAGATTTAATGCATCCTTTCTGAAAAAAATATACATTTCTTGCAGAAAGGAAAGAAATCTTGCTGACCTCAAACTTTTCACCGGTAGTGTAATTTAGAGTTGCATGATATACCATAGTTCATTGCAGTACAGCATTTACAATTGTTAAAACACACAAAAGCAGAATAGTCCACCTTTTTATCTTATAGAGAAAAGTGTTATTTTAGATGATGTATTCATTTACTGGACTAGAAATGTACTGGATTTTATTTCAAACATCTTATGCAAGTGTATCTGCACAGTTTAGAGAGAGATTTCTCTTACAGTATGTCAGAATTGGCTGTGTACTGTAGAGGTGACATACATAACACAAGTTTGATTAGTTTTGTGAACTCCTGTCTCAGAGTTGGTTCACACTCTATAGATCGTTCGGGTCTCAAGGGATTGTGCTGTCACCGCTGACACAGAGAGAGAAGAGAAACATACACCGCTCGCTCACAAAAAAAAAGTCATCCGATACCAGAATGACGTCAAGCATTGTGGACCATATCGAATATCCATATTTACAGCATAACCGCACAGTTTAAATTACAATAACTGTTGATGACTCTTCAAATCTCACTGCATGAAAAAGAAAAACTCGATATCTTGGAGAAACAGCTTGGAAATATGTATAAAACAACTGTTTTGGCAACATGTGACAGCGTTAGTGTGTAGATCCTGGTAGATACAACACATTTTTCGCACTGTTCTAGTGCTATTAAAAGCTGGTTTAAGTTTTTTTTTATGGTATTTCACTGAAATATAATAAATCTTGAAGAGCCTGTACTTGGCATCTGACAAATGTACTATATTAGCAGATGCACAATGTATATAATTGGATTACATTGGGTTTTTTTTTTTTCTTCCAGTGGTTAGAAGCGACATATGGCTCCAGCGTTAGAAATTTGAGAGCATGTTATGTCAGTGTTGTTCAAGACAGTCTGGCAAATTTGAGACAAATTCCCATTTTACTCAGAATTCTAAATGCACGAAAATATGCAGCTGAGGGTTTGTGTGGAAAATTAGAAGATCAAATATGAAGTACCTTTTTTATACAGAATGTACTGAAATACTGCAATGGACATTACATTTGCAGTCCAGTCAGCGGTTGTTATGACATGGCGATGGTTAATTTCATGAATATTAATTAGGCCATGCTGACGTTGCTTGGTAACCTTTCTAGACTGCCCAGTCATGCAAGTAATTAATATTCATGAGGCAAACCTTCACCAGAGTAGTAGCTTCATAAGTCATATCCTGTGCTTGAGTTCTTGCATTTGAGATTCAATATCAGGCCATACTTATATCAAGCAAGTTACAAAGAATTTTATTTCAAACAAATGCAGTTCTTTTGAATTTTCTATTCATCAAAAAAAAAAGATATTAATTGTCACTGCAGTTTTTAACATTGATAATAGCAAGAATTATTTCTGAAGGATCATGTGACACTGAAGACACTGAAGACTGGAGTAATGATGCTGAACATTCAGCTTTGCATCTCAGTAATATATTACTTTTTTTTTTTTTTTTTTACAATATATTCAAATAGAAAAGAGTTATACAAAATTGTTAGAATACTTCACAATATTACTGTTTTACTGTATTTTCGATCAATTAAATGCAGTCTTGGTGAGGATAAGGCACTTCTTTCAAAAGCATTAAACATCTTTCCAACCCTAAACTTTTCAATGCTTATGTAAGTGCACAGTAATACAGTACAATACGTGTTAATTCAGAAACCGCATCTAAAGCAGAGTATTTGATCTTCTCAAAAAGATGTCAAAACTATAATATTGACCATTTAACATCGTTATTAGCAATACAATGCATAAAATCGTTTAAACAATTAACTATTCAAGAGCCCGATTGAACCTAATTGGTCACATTTTTATTCGTGAACTTCAACCATTAGCCTGCACTCTTAGAAATAAAGGGGCCAAGAACGTTTCGGTTACGTATGGTAACCCTCGTTCCCTGAAGGAGGGAACGGAGACGTCACGTCGGATGACCGACGAATTGGGATCTCGCTTAGAGAGACCAATCTACTTCGAGTGTAAACTAAA
>NW_015548229.1:523373-530791 GCF_001515605.1 Sinocyclocheilus anshuiensis | reverse complement strand
GCAGTTCAACACCGACTGAGCACGTTCCTGCGTGAGGCGTGCTGTCTGTTCGACCGAGTCCAACTCCATACCGAGAAAAGAGATCCTCTGCATCGGGGAGAGTTTGGTCTTTTCCCAGTTGACCTGAAGGCCCTACAGGCTGACGTGTGAGAGCACCAAGTCCCTGTGTTCGCACAATTAATCCTGAGACTGTTTGCAACACACACAGGGGTAGTGCAGCCTGCTGTGTGCAACCCACTCGACACGGGAAACCACCACCACTGAAGCGCCGTACCGCCAACACGAAGAGCTCTCCAAGAGCGCGCTGAACTCGTTCAGTCTTCTTCTCTCAGTAGAGTAGTCAGGAGCAGAACGATGTGATCGCTTGGCTCCGAAGCGAAAAGCTGAATATGCGCTGCATCTGCTGCCTACTTATACTCACGCTGTGATCAGCGGCAGTTGGATGCAATAATCGCATGCCAATGTGCATTGGCTCGTTTAGTTTACACTCGAAGTAGATTTGTCTCTCTAAGCGAGATCCCAATTCGTCGGTCATCCGACGTGACGTCGAGAGTGACCGACTGAAAGGGAACCCCTTTATGAAAAACCTTTGTCCACTACAACCTTTTGTGCAATGGGGAGGCTCAATGGATGAACCTTTGCTAAGTCAAGTCAAAAGTAACTGTTGCTTTGGTATGTTAGATGACTGCAGATGTAGGACCGTGTTTTTGTAATTTCCCCATCTTGTAAAGACTGTGCGCTGTCATTCATTTGTGACTAGCAGACACTGCAGACTCTGTCGCTACAGGGGGTTTGTGGGTCAATGGATATATGCATACATTAGACATCTGTAGTTATTTTCTTTTTTTTTTCTTTCTTAGTGCAGGGGCACAAAAAGCACCTTTACTTGTTTGAAAAATGAGGCGTTAAAACTATAGGGAATTATAGCAGACAGTAGGAGTGCACTTAGGATGAGTCGGCTGTCCAGCACTTTGACAGACATCAGTCATAAAAATACAGATGGTTGGATGGATGGATTTAATCAGTTTGAACCTGCATGTATAAGATTTTAGATTTTATTTTTGCTCATCAAGGCTACATTTATTTGATCAAAATACTGTAAAAACTGTAATATTGGTAAATATTAATGAAAATAAATATTTTTAGCATTATGAATGCCTTTACTGTCACTTTTGACCAATTAGACGCATAATTTCTGATTAAAAGTATTCATTTATTTCAAAAAACAAAATCTTACTGGTTCCTTGTACACTGTATGTAAATTGAAGTTTTCAGAACAGAACACAAGATAAAGTATAGGATATAAGTTATTAAGTATGAGTTATTCAAGCGTAGTGTGGTCTGCGATTAGGATCCTTGGGCTATTTCCCAATCTCTGCCTATGTTCAGCTCATTAACCCAATCAGTGATTAGGTAGATTTCAGATCACATCATGAATCAGTCTTACAATCATTACACGCACACACACCATTTTCCAGTTATGAAATCCTTTTAGAAAAAGAACATTTGCTATTGAGCTATTGGGATATGCCTATGTGACCTTTCTTGCTGTTTATTAAGCTGCATTTTCAGTATTTTTTTAGCCAAATAATTCATTCTCATTCATGTTTTTATGGGTAGCAGACAAGAGGGTAACGGATGAATTTGTAGGCCAGTAACCTTTTTTAAATATGAGACTGTTGAGATGTTTTTTTATATCTTTATATTGATTTATTTCTTTAACTGTTCATATCTATCTCCTCTCGCTTCAAAAAAATATTTTAAAATTACTGTATTATGGACATAGATAATATGTTCATAATTGATTAATAATGTTGATAAGACACGTACATGATACAAACTATATAACCAAATTTGGATTAATATTGAAATGTTGTGCATGTAAAGTGATCACTCATTTATTCCATTGGGGTTTTGTGAACACGTTGCATGTATATAGTTTTGTCATAGATGAAATTATCACTGTGCATACCAGAGGCAACAATGCAGTATTAAATGCTTAATAATATAACAATGCATGCTTTATGAAAGTGCCTTTGTCTCTCAAATGACCTGTACTTGATCTGTGAAGCATCTATGAAGCCCATGTTTGTAATCAACCTCCTGCAACATGATGACAAAGCTTCAATGTTTACAGTCACCGACAAGAATGACAGAAAAGTCCAAATAAATAAATCCAGAATTTGTCAGCCGCAGCAAGCGAAAAGGGGAAACG
Source organism: Sinocyclocheilus anshuiensis (assembly GCF_001515605.1). Lineage (NCBI taxonomy): Eukaryota > Metazoa > Chordata > Actinopteri > Cypriniformes > Cyprinidae > Sinocyclocheilus > Sinocyclocheilus anshuiensis. The sequence goes on along the minus strand of NW_015548229.1, from coordinate 528,576 downwards.
TCTCTGCATTCAGCTCCAAGCCAGTAATCTATGCAAACATTAGCATGCGAGTCATTAGCATGTGGTTAATGAAATGTTTGTGCGCTCTATCTATATATATATATTTTTTTTTTTTTTTTTTTTTTTTTTTTTTTTTTTAGAAGCTATCATATGTTGGAGAAGTAAAAAAATAAAAAATTGTTGGTATTTATGGTTAAAGAACCTTTAACATCCATGGAACCTTCTCAAAGCACAAAATGTTCTTTGCACTCTTAGAAATAAAGGTTTCAAAAGGAGGTTTTTGCAGTGATGCCACAGAAAAAAAAACGTTTTTGGTTCCTTGGTTCTTAAAATAACCCCCCCTATTTTTTAAGAACTTTTGAACAATCTATTAATCTAAAACCTTTTTCCACAATAAAGAAGCTCCTTTTGTGCAATGTAAATGTTCCATGGATGTTAAAGGTTCTTCAGAAACCCATAGACGGCAATAAAGAAACTTCATTTTTATTAGTAGTGTTTTACGTGGAAAAAGATTCTTCTGATCATTAAAGAAAAAAAATGGTTCTTTCAAAAAATGTTCACTGAATGTTTCTTTGTGGAACCCAACATAGTTCTTCTATGGCATTTCTGTGAAACCCCCCTTTTGGAAACTTTATATGTGACCCTGGACCACAAAACCAGTCATAAGGGTCAATTTTTTCGAAATTCAGATTTATACATCACCTGAAAGCTGAATAAATAAGCTTTCCATTGATGTATGGATTGTTAGGATAGGACGAGATACAGCTATTTGAAAATCTGGAATCTGAAAGTGCAAAAAAATTAAAATATTGAGAAAATTGCCTTTAAAGTTGTCCAAATTAAGTTCTTAGTAATGCATATTACTAATCAAAAATTAAGTTTTAATATATTTACAGTAGGACATTTACAAAATATCTTCATGGAACATGATCTTTACTTAATATCCTAATGATTTTTGGCATAAAATAAAAATCAATAAGTTTGACCCATACAATGTATCTTTGGCTATTGCTACAAATTTACCCCAGCGACTTAGGACTGGTTTTGTGCTCCAGGGTCACATATTTAAGAATCTCTGGTCTACAAATGATCAAAATTATTCACTTTTTGCCCACAGGATTCATTATATAAATATAAATCATTATGTGATGAGTTACAGTTCCCCAGAAGTCATGAGTTTAGAAGGTGATATTACATTTCTAACCATTCTTCATAAGTGTTGATTGTGAACTACAAGGTTTCAGAAATTAATAATCAGAATATAGCAACATGAACGCATCATTTTAATGCTCAAGCATTTGACACGGTTTAGGGCAGAGTTAACATTTAAACCAGACAGAAAAGCATGACAGATGACATCATCCACAGTCTAAAATCTACCCTTGTGCAACCTTGATGTTTTTAAATGGCATATGACTTTCAGGTCTTCAGACATTCAATGTATGCTACACCACTGACACTTATCATGCATTATCAAGCTGCGTTTAAGAGTATTTCCGGGAAAACAGAGGACTTTCATGTTTGTTGTAACTAGAGGAAGCTGATATAAAGATGTAGATTCCATTTTCATCTCCGCTATGTATAAAATCCCTTGACAGCACCATAATTAGTCTCTCTCTGTCCTTTATTGTGAAGAAATCCTTCAGTGCTGGCATGGCCCACACTGACGTGAGTTTGAAATCCATAAAAAGACATCTGAGACAAAGTCATGCAATGAAAGCAGACAACCGCATAAAGCCAATACAAACCCCAGCTTCTCTGGGCTAATTGGTATTTGTCAGATGAGCGTCTAGGCGCTTAAAGGGTATACATAAAACATTGCATTAATCTCTGAGGTAAACACACGCATGAACGACAACAGCAGGCTTCATTAGGTCATTCATTTTAGGTGGACTGTGGTCGAGCCTGAAATTCCCGGCAGGAATGAAGGCGATGTGTTAAGGATGTTTTTGGCCCTGCTTTAGCGAAGGCTTAATGCGTCTCATAACAACCTGTCTTGTTCTATAAAGTGCTGCGGGTGAGTCTTTAGCCATTGCATATTGTTTCAGCAGTCAGAAACCGGGAACTATTCGCTAAAAATGTTGTGCAGAGAACTGAGAGCCGGAATAAACAGTGACATGTTTAGAAGCAGTAAATTAGTTTCAATGCTTTTTAAGTCATTAACAGTCATGAACACAAAATGCTTCGTTCTAAATATAAAGCATTTGAAAAATAAAGGTGCCACTAGGCCTGTGTATGTTCTTCTTGGAAAGTGTAAACAAATCAGGCAGACCTGTAAAATGTTAAATGGACCCGTGAGGGCTGAGGGTTTGGATCAACAAACCCTTTTATTTAGAATTTTGGTCTTGTTTTACAGTACAAATATCTAAACATTTTTGAATCAAGATACATTTGAGAAGCAAAATTACTTAAGATGAAAACTGTATCAAAATGAGTTTATTATGAAAGCCTGTTTCCACCACTAAATGAAAAAAAAAACAACAACAAAAAACTAACAAACACTATGCATCTCAATAAATTAGAATGTCATGGAAAAGTTAATTTATTTCAATAAATGAAATTTTTTAAATAAATTTAATAAATTTATTTAAATTTCAACTCAAATTTGAATTCAACTCAAATTGTGAAACTCGTGTCGCTTCGGATAAAAGCATCTGCTAAATGACTAAATAAATAAATAAATAAATGAATGAATGAATAAAAAGATAATTGCAACTTTTATCTAACAATTCTGACTTTTTTTCTTGCAATTCTGACTTTATATTTAGTAATTTTTGTACTTTTTTCTCAAAATTGCAAGATATAAACTCAAAATTCTGAGGATAAAAGTCAGATTTGCAAGTTAATAACTTGTCATTGTAAGATATAAACTCACAGTTCTGAGAAGAAAAGTCAGAATGGTAAGCTGTAAACTCAAATAAACGAGTCAGACTTTTGATATAAAAAGTTGCAATTACCTTTATTTTATTTTTTATTTTTTTATTGTTATTCCATGGCAAAACAAAAAAAAAACAAACAAAAAAAAGATTTGTGAGGTATAAACTTGGAATTGCAAGAAAAAAATGTCAGAATTCTGAGTTTATATATTGCAGTTCTATGTCTGCAGCTCTTTTTTTTCCAGAAAACAACTTGTGTGATTTTGCTTCTCAAATACATAAATGTGTCTTGATTGAAGAATATTTAGATATTTGTACTGGAAAACAAGACAAAAATAGTCAGAAAAATGTTGCAGTGCAGAGTTAAATTAACATGGTGCTTCACCTGAACATTTAGTTTAGCCAAAAAGTACAAGTTTATATTTGCTCTGTTTGTTGTTTACGCTGTTTCAGAAGAAAATCATTGCCTACCATGAACACACGGCACATGTACGAATGCTATAGCCACAGGCACCTTTGTAACTTGCCTAATTGATTGTAAACCCCATTTATTTATTTATTTTCCAACAGGTCTCTATCACAATACACCAGATGTTTCGTTTCCACAGTGTAGCCAATGTTTTCCATTTGGCTGCTCTCTGCAAGACTCGGGGTGTCCTAATTACTGCCAGCTCCAAAAAAACAACTTTAAAAAAAGAAAAAGCGAAAGCACCTCTGGACCTCTGGGGATGAATTGAAAGACATTTCAGAATAAGGCATCTGTCGGCAATGCGGCGGCCTTTCGCAGTGACTCGTGAAAAATATGAGCGACTTGATTTGGCCTCATAGATCCTGATTCAACCCAAACCACAATCCCTCTGTTCATTTCAAATGCACTACAGGGAGAGTGCCGCATGGCAGTGAATACTGATCACTTGCTCATTTGCTCTGGGAGCACTTTTTGGCACAACACCATGCTCTCTGTGGCACCGGCAATCCTGAACAGATACCCTTTGTTTGTTGGCAGGAATATGTCTCCGGCGTGAGGTTGCCTAAATAATCTCTGCCAGTCAAAAATCCAAGCGTTTCCCCAAAGAGGCAACAAGGAAAAATACACAAAGCGTGCCAGTATTCCAAGTAAAAAAATAAATAAATAAGTGTGCTTTTTCCGTTATTTTTGAAGGATGTTCTTGATTATAATGAGCTGACAGATGAATATGAAGTAAAAGCAGCGTGGATTTATCCCAGCCTTGCTTTCATTTGCCTTTGCTAATTCGCGTAGCACAAAATTAGCCTTTGACTCGGAGCAGCTTTAGGAATTAAATCCTCTGCACACACACTGAGGGATTGTCAGCCGAGCACGGGAGAAATCATTGACAATTCTTGTAAGGTCGGCGGTGAACACTTGCTTAGTACTGCAGAGAGGAGATTGTGAAAATGAGAGCCCGGGCGCAGAACGGATACAGAATAATTATGTATTTTCCCCCCACCCTTTCTTTCTTTGTGTGTATATTGAGCTCACTCAGACTAGGACAGAGTCACATTCAAGTTGACTTACTCGACACAAACACTGCGGCACAATCTTCCTCTCGCTGGCTCGCCCTACCCCGGTCGCCCCTTTTGTGGTTTCACTGTTCGGCGTTAATCATAAGGCCACGCGGTTCACACTGTAGTTTTTGCACTTTTTTTCTGTCACTCGTGGAGGTTTACAACAGATTTCTTCACATGCAGACTCTCTGAGGAGTTGAAAAGCGCATGAACCCAAACTCAGCAAAGCTCTCTCTCTCTCTCTCTCTCTCTCTCTCCTAATCTCCTCTGCTGGCTGTGGACTCCGCTGGTTCATTTGAGTGGATAAGGACACGCGCTGCAAATACTTAGATAGCTGGAGGTTCCTGTGAGGCCTGACTTTTCTGTGACAGAGAGTGGAAAAAAAAAGAAAAAGAAAAAACATCAGCAAGATCTTTATCAGGTTTTATCCAACTCGTTTAGCGTGTTTCTTTGCAGATATTTGTACAATGTGTTTGCTTTTTATTACATGACCATGTGGTTTGGGTATTTATTTTCTTCTTTATTATTTTTTTTTTTTGTGGTTAATTAGTATTCAGAGTATTTAATTTGAGGTATTATAATATACATCAGGACCATTGCTAGACATATAATGAGAACGAGTTTGCCCATTAGTGCAGTATCATAATGCAAAGCCATTAATGCATAATTAATTGAAAACAGAGTTTAAATTTTCCATTGTTTAGTTTGACTATTAATGATGCCATTGAGGTTTTAATACTATTAATACTTGTACCAGTATTAATAATAATAATAATAATAATAATAATAATAATAATTAT
>NW_015548229.1:521526-523108 GCF_001515605.1 Sinocyclocheilus anshuiensis | reverse complement strand
TATATACTTCTTTTGTTTTGTTTTTGTTTTGTTTTTTGTTAAAGTGCCAAGTATTTACATGAAGAGGATCAAAAGGGTTAGGTAGACACAAGAGAGCTCACTGGGAAAACAGGACAGTATGGATGGGTTTATTTGAACAATGCATTATGGGGCTTGGAGAAGGTTAATAGGATTTTGTTCACATCAATAGCGCTGATGGCACACCATGTGAGCTGCTGCCCCCACATCAAACTCCTGACACAAAGGCGGGAATATGCATGGGGTGTTCGGCACTTCTGAGTGTCTTTCTTCACAACAGGGCCACGGCGCCTGAGCAGTTATAATGACCAGTGGATGGCCAGTAAGATGTTTCTGGATTGTGAGTTTTTTATAAATATAGTGGTGTGTGCTGTTAAAATTTGAAAGATTTCCCAGTGGTTTTAAGCTTGAGTCATCACAAAATTACATTTAGAATACTGTCTCTTTAATCCTGTTTGTTTTGCATTTCTGCCTGATGCGGCTTCATATTAATTCAAAGCAGAAGCTGTTTTCACATATCATAGACTAACTGAATTATAAATTATAGTGTAATTGCTCTGTAGAACAATAGTGCTAATATTCAAGTTCTCACTTTTATATTCATCCCAGTTGCAGTGATGGCAGTATTTTAGACTTTTAGGGTTTCAAACATCCTAGTATCTGCAACTAACTACAGGTTTTGACATTACAACATTCACTAGATTTCACTAGAGTTATTTTCCAATGGGTAGTGATTTACCAAAGCAAAATATATATATTTTTTGTCAAATTTAGCGAGATTGAGCTAATAATCAAACACATCTTCCTAAAACTACTGTATTTTTTATGAAGCACTGATTAATGTTAGGTAATCGTTTCATTTAGACCATTCGTTAAAATTAACTGATTCATTTTTTTTTTTGTATGAATAATATAATTATTACTAGCTTGACTGTTGAACTACTATAATTATTAAAAATGACCGTGAATTTGACGGTAAAAGACTGTAAAAATGCTACAGTAAAAAAACTGTTAAATGGTTAACGGTAAATTCCCCTACTATATACGGTGAAAAACTGTATATGACATTACATGTATTGGACATTACTTTTACGGTAGTATACCGTTTTTGGAAGTGAAAAAGACTGTATAATTTACAGTGAATAACCGTAAATTGACATTCCCAGAATTCCCTGTGTTACATTTCAAATTTGATGTTTTTTTATTGAAATAACTATGTTTCTTCTTAGTTTTTTCTTATCAGTTTTGTATATTAGGGTTGTGTGTTACACCTAATGTTGTTAAATGAATGTTTATTGCATTATTTCAGTTTCATGTGTGTTACCATGATGGTGTTTGGTGTTTGTGTGAATGACACTGTGCAACTTCTATATATGTTATTATTTAAAAGCTGCTTGTGATGGGCTTTGGTTCATCATGTGACTTTCTCATCACCACCTGCATTTGGTGGTTATCAGTGTATTACAAAGGTACAAAATAGATTTCAGTACTTCAGTAGGTTGGTATATTAACATTATATCAGTTAATGAAATTACGGTATTTAACTGTAAATTTAAGTTAAAAC
>NW_015548229.1:509614-520565 GCF_001515605.1 Sinocyclocheilus anshuiensis | reverse complement strand
ATAATAATAATAATTATTATTATTATTATTATTATTATTGTTATTATTATAAAATTATATGTATTATATTGAATTATAATTTAAATTTTGTATTAAATATAATTTAATTATATTTATAATGTATTATTATTACTATTATTATTATTATTATTATGAACTATGGTGTTACACAGATATTGGTGCAGTCGTATGTTAATTAAATAATGACAAGTTGCAAGTTCAGATCTGAAAATTAAAAATAGATGTTCAAATCTGGACAAAAATGAATAAAAAATTAAATTGCAGTATAAGTGCAGTAAGTGCATATACATATTTATATTTATATGCACTATAATATATTTTATTTATATTTATATGCACTATAATATATTTTAGAAACATACTTCCCTACTATATAGTAGGCAAAAAGAGTGGTATATCTGATTCACAGTATTTATAAGACATTAGTCAAAAAATACCCAGGTGACATACTACTTCCAGGGAGAGTCTGAAGTGTGCATCCAATGGACTACCCCATGAAGCCACGGGATAAGATTTGTGAATGGCAATGTAGTACGTCCATATTACATTATTACTACACACATTCATATGATATAGAACATAATATTTATTGTTGCAAAGTACTTACTCAAAGAAGTATCTACTCAGAGAAGTATCTACAACTATCTACTTGTTCGGATGCAACCTCAATGTTTAGTGTGTGTTTTTCTTTTTTTTACAAATGTTCTGAATGTTTGGTATGACTGTTGTTTAAAAAAAAGAAAAAGGATACTTTTATTGTACCTTTTCTGTTAATTGCCCACACATAGCTTCTGACCTTTTTAACTTGCAAAAAATTATATTCAGAAAAGATCTTCAGCCTAGGTGTAGCGATGCCTCTGATATACATTTGTTATCTCAGTTAACATTTAATATTTAGAATTGCCGTTCTACATCACATAATTAGTTGACACTTGCAGTAGTGCTACAACTGTCATATTAACATGAGGTTCCCCACTATCGCTTCATGATGTGATTCTGAATGCTCAGATGAGTTTATAATCCTGACAAGTCCTAATGAACCTGTGCTAAATATTTAAATATTCAAATGTGAGCCATCGTTCTGTAACTTTCCATTATTAGTGCTTGCAAAAATGATAAAGATTATGGCATTCTTTTTTTTATCAATTTTTATTATATATACAGTATATATATATATGCTGCTGCCCCCACATCAAACTCCTGACACAAAGGCGGGAATATGCATGGGGTGTTCGGCACTTCTGAGTGTCTTTCTTCACAACAGGGCCACGGCGCCTGAGCAGTTATAATGACCAGTGGATGGCCAGTAAGATGTTTCTGGATTGTGAGTTTTTTATAAATATAGTGGTGTGTGCTGTTAAAATTTGAAAGATTTCCCAGTGGTTTTAAGCTTGAGTCATCACAAAATTACATTTAGAATACTGTCTCTTTAATCCTGTTTGTTTTGCATTTCTGCCTGATGCGGCTTCATATTAATTCAAAGCAGAAGCTGTTTTCACATATCATAGACTAACTGAATTATAAATTATAGTGTAATTGCTCTGTAGAACAATAGTGCTAATATTCAAGTTCTCACTTTTATATTCATCCCAGTTGCAGTGATGGCAGTATTTTAGACTTTTAGGGTTTCAAACATCCTAGTATCTGCAACTAACTACAGGTTTTGACATTACAACATTCACTAGATTTCACTAGAGTTATTTTCCAATGGGTAGTGATTTACCAAAGCAAAATATATATATTTTTTGTCAAATTTAGCGAGATTGAGCTAATAATCAAACACATCTTCCTAAAACTACTGTATTTTTTATGAAGCACTGATTAATGTTAGGTAATCGTTTCATTTAGACCATTCGTTAAAATTAACTGATTCATTTTTTTTTTTGTATGAATAATATAATTATTACTAGCTTGACTGTTGAACTACTATAATTATTAAAAATGACCGTGAATTTGACGGTAAAAGACTGTAAAAATGCTACAGTAAAAAAACTGTTAAATGGTTAACGGTAAATTCCCCTACTATATACGGTGAAAAACTGTATATGACATTACATGTATTGGACATTACTTTTACGGTAGTATACCGTTTTTGGAAGTGAAAAAGACTGTATAATTTACAGTGAATAACCGTAAATTGACATTCCCAGAATTCCCTGTGTTACATTTCAAATTTGATGTTTTTTTATTGAAATAACTATGTTTCTTCTTAGTTTTTTCTTATCAGTTTTGTATATTAGGGTTGTGTGTTACACCTAATGTTGTTAAATGAATGTTTATTGCATTATTTCAGTTTCATGTGTGTTACCATAATGGTGTTTGGTGTTTGTGTGAATGACACTGTGCAACTTCTATATATGTTATTATTTAAAAGCTGCTTGTGATGGGCTTTGGTTCATCATGTGACTTTCTCATCACCACCTGCATTTGGTGGTTATCAGTGTATTACAAAGGTACAAAACAGATTTCAGTACTTCAATAGGTTGGTATATTAACATTATATCAGTTAATGAAATTACGGTATTTAACTGTAAATTTAATTTAAAACCGTAAAACCTAAAACGTTGCTACCGTATTTTTTACGGTAAAATTCCGGCAACCACAGCTGCCGTTTTTTTACCGTAAATTTTACGGATTTTTTTTACAGTGTACTTCAAACTGTAGCTTATTAATCGAAAGCACAGTTTAGCTGTACGATATAGATATAATTTGTGAATGCCTATAGACTACACAGTAGAAAAAGAGCCATGAAGCAAGTGGTGAGAGCACAGTTGTTTTATTGGAAATATTCTTCCCATTTTATTGATTTTTTCTGGCTCCACACTGGAAAATAAATCCTCTTTTAGGGCTTGTCTATGTCAGGGGCCAGTGGAGGACTTGCTTTGATAGACATAAATATGGTATCCCACAAGGCTCTGTAAAGGTTGCTGAATTATCTTTATGAGGAGAACCATCAATGGCTTTGATGGCTTCTCGCTGGGGCTCTAAGTACCCGTCTAGTGGGCTACGCAAGTTCTCGCACGTCACCCACACACACACTAGTAAGAAATGGGGGGAAATGGATGGAATAGTTGCTCCACAGTGGTCTCCCCGAACCAGCATGTGGGTGTTTCGTTCTCCCTTGCCCTCCTACAGTATTTATGGGAGCCCTGTGTCTTTCTGGCACTTTAATTGGGAATGAGACTGGACGGTAGATGAGAACCGGGCCAAAAGCATGTGATTGCTGTCATGCCAGAGAAATGCAGCAGCCAGAAAAAGAGAGAGAGCTAGAGAAAAGAGAGAAGCATCAAAGCTCTGGGAAGGAGGCCAGGACACTGCTGAGTCTGACACTTCCTCAACCGACGGACTCATCGCAGTCAGTGCTGTTTTGTTGCCTTGTCACGTAAAATGCAACGCTATGAGGGCGGAATCTCATTCTCGTTTTTGATTGATTTATTGTTTTCTCCTTACCCACTCTTGCCTGCTCGCCTTTCTGTTGCACACGTTTCTTTTCTTGCATTATTCCTGACAAAAACAACCCTGCACCATAAGAGGAAGAGATGTCGATCTGTCTGTGCTACAACTCCTCTCTCCACCCCAAACCTATCACACGTTTACATTTAGAAGATGAATGCAATGATGAAAGCTTTTGACATAAAATTGGCCGACCCCCTTCTCGCATGCACCGGGGGTATAAATGCTGCTGTCTCTGCCGTCTGACGCCAGTGCCTTGACAAGCGCTCCGCTCTGATCTTTATGCTTTTTTTATTTGAACCGAATCATGTTGCACTGGTAGGCCCATCTTTCAGCAAATGGCACGTAGAGGTTTGACTCTCAACTGATTTGTGTCCTGACTTGATCTTGGCTAAAAACATGCATGATTTGTGTATGTTGAAAGCCGGAACATCAGCTGTTATTATCAGGTCACGGTTATAATGTAAGCCTTTGAATTAAACCCACACAAGCATATCGGTTTTGGAAGATCAGGATGTGGTCATTAATATAAAGAGGGTTATTATGGCACTTTGTATCCCACACATCGATTCATTCTAATAGCCTACATTCACATTGATTTTGTTCTAATACATCATTAGCTATCATGCTGAAAGCATTATCCGTTAGGTATGGGTTCATTTGATGTTTGTGATTCATGTTCGTAACTGACCCTTGTGCTTGTTTGTGTTGTGTGTTAATGGTCAGAATGACTGTAATTGCTCATATTATACTGTACAGTAGCTCACTGGTAGAGCATGATGCTAGCAACCACATGGTCATAGGTTCGATTCCCATTTATACATTTCGCAAATGCTCTAATCCATTGCATTAAATCTATATATTTAATCAGTCCATGCATTCCCTTGGAATAGAACCCAAGACCTACTAGAAGGAACTTCCACAAGTCTTGGAATGCACTCTTTATATGCACATTTATGTTGTGCTAAAAACGTAAAATAGCCCTTAGAAAAAGTACTGTGGTGCTACCATGATATAGATGGAAAAGCATGCTATTTTGATATATTTCATGGCATTATTTGATTACATACTCATCTGTATGCCATTGTACCTTAACTGTAAGGTATTTGAAAGAATACCATGGTATTATGATCATGGATCTATGTTCGAACAACTGTGTAAGGGGTAAGGGGTAAAAAAACAATCTCCACTTATGCATGGTTCACTCTGAAAGTATGTAATGTTTGAAAAATTTTGAACTATAAAAAAAGATGAGGACATGCACTTTCTCACAGTTACTGTTAAAAAAAATGGAAAGAAAGAAAAGAGTACCAGCCCTTACCTTTCCAACATACTGCTTTCCAGTTCCCGTCCACTCCTCTAAGAGAAAGAAACTATTCCACATCCATCCTCGTTTAGTGCGGTGTAGAGTCTGTCCATCCCGATCCGACGTGCTAATTCCAGGCACCGGCCGGATCAGTGCACCGCTCCATCCCAGCAAGCAGAACAACAGGAGGAAAGTAAGTTGATTGATTATCATTGTATCCGATCACTCCTGGAGAGTCCTTGATAAGGAATCAATTAAGAAACAGAGCTCTGCGTTGAAGATACTGCTGAATGGTAGGAGCGAAGAAATGGGGCATCTTATCCTTAATTCTCCTAAATTATGTCTTCTTGGGGCCTGTGACAAATAGAAAAAGATTATTAAGAAACCATTTCAACACAATATCAGCAGAAAGCTACATGTTTGCTAAATTACCTCAGGGCCGAGTGCCACAGACGACAACAGCACTCTGTAAATTTGACTAAAATCGTGTTGGCTAACTAGAGAACGAATCGTTAATATTGATTGATCGCAAAGGATTAAGTGACTCAAATTTTAGCACACAGCAGTCTCTCTGTGGTCTCTAATTGATGAAAACTTCATGAGCCTGAACGTCTCTAAACATTTACTTTCCTCACTATGCATACTGTAGATTTGCGGTTACCCCCAAAATGCAGCAATGGCCAAAAAGTCGATAGCAAACTCAAAATGCTGAGGACTTCCACTTTTATAACACAAACTAGCGTAAAAGAAGCAAAGGCAGCGGCTCACTGAAGCAGTCTCTCCTCCAGGACTAGTTCTGATAGGTAATTTGGAGGATGTATGCATAATTTATTGGCTTTTGGAAGTTAATCCTAATAAATCTTTCTTCCCTCATTTGACGAAAGCCCATTTTCCAGGAGTCTGCAGGAAAAGGCCAAGGAGCCAAGTTAGCCTGACAGGCATTCATTACGGCAAACGTCTCCAGGGGTCTCGTGAGCAAACGAGGAGCAGATTCATAATGTTGTGGCGTTTTTGTTTAACGATCTGAATCAAAGAAAAGAAAAGAAGGGGAGGCTTGGGAAAGGGCGGGAGGGGGGAAGAAAGAAATAAAACACACACAGTGTCAGCAAGGCCATCTCAACGAACAAAGCGAATCCTTTCTTTGTCTAAGAGCAAATTAGGGCTCTGGTTCTATTTGATGTGACTGAAGTTAAGCATTTAAATGAACACTGTCTTGTGAATACGAATCAAATAATTTACTTAATGAGATATGGATGAAGTTAGGAATTATTCACTAGGCAGCGTTTGAAAGTGTGCAGACTACTCTAATTTGTGGAATCACTGGCTTTGCTAATGCGAGTAATGAATTTTGTCAGCCCCAGCAATGGAGGCCTTTTGTGGCCCATCTTCCATTCAGACATACTGTATGTTTCAATGCAGCCCAGGGTTAGCTAGTAGGGCAGAACTTTGACATTCAGAAGGTCCTTATGAATTAATCATGATTTTTATTTTCACAAGACTAAGCTGAGTCTTTCACATCCGGTATGAATCACACATTGGCACGAACTGAGACGGTCTGTGTCTAGCGCCGGCCACATTTGATTTTGGAGTAAGGGTCGTTCTGATCGTTCAGGAGCATGCAATCAGCAGCTGGCATGGAAAAACCTGCTCAAGTCTCTGGCGTGACCTTGACGGATAGATCCAGATAAATATCCATCTGTCAGTGTCATGGTCCAAGACCGACTTGATTGATTTAACGGTTTCTATGACACGTTTTCCATCTATGGTCTTAGCTCAAGGGTGAGCGCGGACAAAAGAGTAATAAAAATTAGTTCTGATTCATGCATGTTTATTGCACGCTCTTTCAAAGCCTGATGAAGCTGGTGCTCCCCTCTCAGAGTTTGCTCTTTCATGATTTAATAGAGTTCTCAGTGATGTGTCATATAACTACCAATTTTATCTTAGATGTTTCTCCTAAAATCGCTTAGGAGAAATAAAGATAGCCACAAATTGCTCACATTGAGTAAATGTATAGAGCTATAAAATAAATGTGGATAGCAGCACAGATAATGTAGCCTATTGCAGACTTAACCTTTTCTCGGGAGAAAAATAAAATCTGAGAAGCAGGAGATGTTTATCCTTTTATATGCTTATTATTTATATATTTATCTTATGTATTTTCCTGAAGTCTGTTAAAATGAATTGTGGTTCCAATCAATGAATGCTGTTTAAGGTTGCTCAGGAGATTTAATAGAATTCTCAGTTATGTTTCATTCAAGTATAATTTATTTGTATCGTATGGTTCTCTTAGGATCCCACAGAAGAAATAAATAGCCGCAAATAGACAACTGTTCACATACAGTACAATAATAGAGATATAAAATGTATGTGGAAATCAGCACAGATAATTTTGTCTATTGCAGAATTTGGTATCTTAACTTTTTACCTATGAAAAAAAAAAATCTGAGAAGTAAGAGATTTGTATCATTGTATTTTTGGTATGTATTTTCAAAGTTTCCTAAAGTCTGCTAAAATTAATTTTGGCTCCAATCCAAAATCCAATCCATAAATGCTGTTTAAGAATTGACGTTCTTCTTTAATAGAGTTCTCAATTATGTTTCAGATGGATTTTCCTTAAATCTCATAAAAGAAATTAACAGCCACTAAGTAGACAATTATTGAATACAGTAGGTGAGCTATACAATAAAATGTAGATAGCATAGCTATCATATTTTTTTTCAAAAGCATAGCTTTTAGAATAATGTGATGTAATTTTTGTTTATTTATTTAGCAAACTTTGGTATATTGACAAATCTGAGCACAGTTTAAAATAAAAAATTTGAGATCTCTTCTAAACATTTCTGGTTCAAATTGTTCATGAATGCTGTCTACAAACTGATTTTCCACTGATGTTCAAATGTTGTGGTTTTTATGGAGTTCTCAAGAGAGTTATGCCTCAGTACACTTTTTTTTTGTTGTTGTTGTTAGCCACAAATAGCCACAAATGAGAAGTGTTAACATGAAGTAATAGAATAAAGAAATGTGAAATGTGGACAGCATAGCTCAGATACTTTGATTTCTGAAGAAATGTGTTTTATTGCAGACTTTGGTATGCTGCCAAATCCAAGCACAGTTTAAAATGTTGAGATTACAACTTGAGACCAAAAAAAACCCTGAGAAGCGAGAGATTTAAGACATCAAAAAACGTATCCACACATACTGTATATTTATTGCGTAAGCTAAAGTAACAAACAATTTGTGGTTCTGATTGTTCATGAGCATTGTTTAAGAATTGGCGTTCTCCTCCTCAGGGTGCTTTTGTTTCCATTAGGCATGGCGATTTGAGTTATCAAATCACACGCTGTACAAGATTTTTGCAAGTTTTCACAACATAATAATGGAGAGAGAGGCGCTGTATATTTCCGGCTCAGTTGGGAAGATGTTAACACTACAGAGGTGAGAGGATGTAGCTTGTGAAAAGGCCCAGACAGGAGATTTGTGTTTCTATAATGACTGCTGAACTCACAGGGTGCCAGAAACCCAGATATATATATATATATATATATATATATATATATATATAAAAACTCTTGTTAGCATGCACTCTTAGCCTTTTCACTGCAATGTCAAAAACGTTCTGGAGAAGAAAAAAAAATACAAAAATCGTGTGCACCAATTTTTGTGTGGTGATTCTCATCATTGCATTTTCTAATTATCATGCAAGGCTGTCCTTGAGGTTTTAATAGCATTCTGGATATTAATCTTTGCTACAGCATGCCTATTAAGCAAATATTTTTTTTTATTATTATTATTTCGCCTGCTACTATACAACAAAGAAAAGCTATCTTGCCAGATGTTTAGGGCTGTCACTTAACTATCTCACTTTGATTAGTGCATTAAAAACTTGTTTATGTGCGGCAGTAAGGGAGGATCCGCGATACCATAGGGGGGAGGAACGGAGGAAGTGCGAGGGAGTGGAGCGAGGAGGAAGAATCTTCTCACTTGTCCTATTAAGAGCATCTAATTAGTGTGTATATGTGAATTTAGGCGTATGTAGAGATGCTAGTCGAGGCATAATGAGGTAATGCTACATAATTATGAATTAATTGGCAGAGAGGACGGTGAGTTGTCCTACTGGAAAAAAACAACACGTCTGACCCCGTTGATCGGTGTGACACTGAAAACATTTTGTGAGCGGCATTTTGCAAACGGACGACAAAGTTCAAGTTTTGTAATTTGCAGACTTGATTGACAGTGATGTACAGTTCAAGTCTGCAGGATCAGACCGCTCTGGTGAACACAGACTTTCTATGTAATTGCCGTAGTCCTGTCTGCAAGGTACTGCTATATTTCTTCCGAGGTTTATAAAAGCAGTCTGGGGCAGCGTTGTCTTTGGGGAATACATCTGCCAGAGTTCAACACAGCTTTGTTCACTCATGCTATCTGCTTCCAAACACCCTCCTCTTTTTCTCCTCAGTATATTCCCCCTAAGACCATATCAGACACGGATCATTTAGGGAAACTGGGTTATTTCTGTCCACACCTGACTGTGTTCTGATGGATGGTTGGAGCCATATGTGGGATACGGAGTCTTGTGTCTGTGCATTTGTCGTGCTTATTATGGCTGGGGAAAGTTTTTTGGCGCTTCTCGTTTTGGTGACCTTGACATCTCAAGCGTTAAAGGATGGAGACTTCATTCAGGTTATAAGTTTGACAGGAGAACTTCACTTCTGGAAACAGGACGAACAAATTGCTTAATAATATATAGACTGCATACTCTCTAAAAGATTGAAATATCGCCCGGGGCCTGTCTGATTTCTGACAATCGAAGCAGCCTCGCGGTCTGTCCAGATTATTCGCAGGGCATCAAACTCTCTGCCACGGTCAGATAAAGATGGACTTAAAGTTTGTTTTTTGTAACATTTACTGTAGCAGAGGCCTTCCTTCACTTGAAATTTAGGGCTGGGGCTTGTGGAATCTGGATGAGAGTGTTTAAAATGATTGAAGATCAACCATGATGAAGACTGGGCTTCATTGCTGCTTAGCACTGAATTTTGAGCCACTTGGTGGAGCTAACTCTCTCTCAGATAACACTGAAGTTCTCTATCTGTGTCTCGCTCGGTTTCCCTGTGTGTATCATGTGTCTTCAGCCTAAAATGCTGAAAATATATGCTAATAGATTTTCACTGAAGGCATGACCTAGGAATTGGATTCTGATTGGCTGTTTACCTTCATTTTCAGGCTAATATCAATTTTATGTTATTGCAGGACAGTTTTTATTTAGAAAGTGATATATATATATACATATATATATATATATATATATCGAGAGAGAGAGAGAGATTTTAATATATATATATAATACCAAACCAATACCAATTCAATTAATCCAATACTAATGAATCAAGCTTTATTTCTGACTATATAATAATAAAAATAAAGCTTGATTCCCAAATTAATGTTTTATTGCTCCTGAGCACTTTCCTAAATGTGCTCAGGAGATTCTCAGTTTTATGTTTTATGTATTGACATACAGGCAAAATATAGAGCTATACAATTATCATAAATATAATAACTCAGAATTTCAGATCCATATTCATATTGAAATTTGACCTTGGAACATCACACATCTGACCAAAGTTTGAGACATTGATGAGATATCATAATGATCTCCTTTGGAAGTTGTTTTTCTCACTTGGGAAAAATGTGGAAACCAGGAGACTTTAGGAAAGGTCTCCTTTTGCATTAAATTTAAGAAAATATTGAGATTTTATGTGACTTATTCTTGCATATAGATTATATTTCCAGAAGAAGAATCTGTATAAAACAGATAAAAAGTGTTACATAAGCCTAAATGTCTCTCTCTAGACAATCGTCTCCTAAATGTGTGTGCTGTCAGTGACAGATCTTCTATTCACAGGCTTTTGTGCGGGTTTCCAAGTGAATCGTTTTGCATTGAAAGAGATGCTATTAGTGTGGCTAATTTAAAAAGCAGAAATGCAACGAGCGCTTTAGAGGTTAATTTGTGTTGGACAATAATTAACACTCACTAATGACTTCCAATACCAAGATCCAGTTGATCGGCTGTATTTAGAAGTAGCATATCCTAGTGTTTATGTGTGCATGCGTGTGTGTGTGTGTGTGTGTGTGTGTGTGTGTGTGTGTGTGTGTGTGTGTGTGTGTGTGTGTGTG
>NW_015548229.1:498469-505491 GCF_001515605.1 Sinocyclocheilus anshuiensis | reverse complement strand
GGCAGCCAGTATAGCTGCCAAATGACACACAGGTCAAGGCAATAATCTGCTTATCAGAATCAAGCAAAAGCATTTGTATAATTGCAGGATTCATAACAGAGCGTTTGTCAAATAAAATTACCGCAGAGCAGCTCTGCCAGCCCATTTGAAGTTTTTAGACACATCGTTTGCTGTCTAAATGTATAATATTTTTTTTTATATGCACCTAGAACAATCTTATATGGTTGTAGCAAAACAGTTTTAATCAAAGTTATTTAATCATAACCAACAATAATTCTCCATTTGATCTTAAACAACAAACTTTACCTCCATATTGGCAAAAATATTAAAAATAATTTAAAAGTAGAAAACAACGCACCTCTAAATCTGACTTCTCACAGGTAACCGTGACTTCAAATGTCTAGAGATGAAATTCAACAGCACGGGGAACAGTTCAAACAGTTTCTAGCCAGGAATTCCCTCTCAATTCCTCACAATATAAACTCACTTTACTGAAACCTCAATAAATCCCATTCAGTAGGTCCTTGAAAATTAATGTGCAGTGAAATATTCACAAAAGCGACCAAACCCTCTCTTTAGGTCCTAGACGCATTTTCTGAAATCACCTGCAAAAGAAACGAATCAGCCGTCTACTCACACTCTCTTTTTGCTTTTGCGACGTCTTTCTCAGTCGCTTTAAATCCGTCTTAGCCACTCTTTAATCAAATAGTTCCTCCAGTGTAAAATGATCTCCACGGCAACCACTCTGCAGGGCACATCTGTCTTAATGATAACCTTTAGATTCAGCGAGCGAGAGAGAAAATTATGTACATGGCTGCTCTCTTTCCGGACTCTCTTCATCTGTCTGAGCTAAAGTGGGGGACCGAGAGAGCACAAGAGCAACAGAGCTGGAGAGGGAGGGACAGATGAAAGATAGAGAGAGAGAGACACACACACACACACACACACACACACACACACACAGAGTGAGAGAGTTTTACCTATACCCCATTGTTTTCTGCTGTGTTTTTGGCACACTTCTATATCTCCTTAGCATAAGCTCCACGCTTGTCACCTTCCCTCTCAGTTTTCGTTGCAAGACTGAACATTGTCCTGAAGCTTACTGTGTGTGAGAGAGAGAGAGAGAGGGACAGAGAGAGAGACAGATGTCTCTCTCAGTGAAAGATACACTGACAACGTCTGAGAGAGGCGGAATGCGAGAGGGAAGAGGTCAAGGAGATGAGGGTCACAGGTGTTAGAACCTTAGATGGCGGTAGCGATCCACAGCTAATGGACATCGCGTGATAGATGGACTCATCGATGTTAACTGTCCAAAGCGATCCAAGCTTGATCTAATCAGGATTCAATGACAGTGGAATGAAGGAGAAAGAGCCCATAATAAGTAAATCAATACCAGGATGGAGGCAAAAGTCAGGTAGGAGTTGGGGGCGGGGTGGACCATCTCCAGGCACTCAGCGGGAGCGTCATTACCAGCTCTCTCCTCCGGTTCATATCAGTCCATCACCTCACATACACTGAACTGATGGAGAAAAAAAAAGATTTTTTTTAATGCTGCAAATAAAAATTGAAGAGATCATATATATTACCAACGCATTGGATGGTTAGGAAGAGTTAAAAAATGATACAGACCAACATATCTACCTGGACCAAAGTTTTAGATCCTCCTTGTATCAATATGAACAGCTTTGTCATTGGATAGTAAACATTCTCTGTTTTTAACATTTTTAGTGAATTATGATTAAATATGATACAAAAAAGCCTAATTTGTCGTCACGTTTACATTTTATGTGCATTTTGGCATCACGGCACCCTGCTATCTGCTGACTATCTAGTTGTCTATCATCTACCTGTATTTATCTATCTATCTATGCATTAAACACATTAAATTGATCAAAAGTGATGGTAAAGATTTTCAAATTGTTACAACTTGCTGTTCCTGTGAACATTCTATTCATCTACAACAAAAAAATATTAAGCAGCCTAAATGTTTTCAACATTGATAATAATGAGAAATGCATCTTGAGCAGCAAATTACCATATTAGAATGATTTCCGAAGGATCATGTGAAGACTGGAGTAATGATGCTGAAGATTCAGCTTTGCCATTGCAGAAATAAATAATATTTTAAAATATACTACGATAGAAAACAGACATTTTAAATTGTCATAATATCTCACAATATTGCTGTTGTTACCATATTTTGATCAAATAAATGCAGCCTTGTGAGCATAAGAGACATCTTTCAAAAGCATTAATTAATTTTACCGAAGCCAAACTTTTTTGGTAATTTATATATCTTATCATATGGCAGCATCGTGATTGAGTCTTACAAAAAATGTAAATACTTAAAACACAATTATAAAAGTTATATAAAACAGTAAAACATGATTGGCTGTGGTTGTCATGTCACGCAGCAATGCCACACTCAGTTAGGACTGACAAATTACTTGTTGCTGGAAGCCTGGTTAGGACACAGTGTTAAAAGGGTACATTTACAAAAAGCACAAAGATAGGTTTGAAATGTGTCTAAAAAGAGAGAAATGTCATGGAGGTTGGTCTCAGAGTAGTGATGGGCTCAATTAACACAGTCTGCGTGCTGTAACACACTGCTTTGTTGTCAGTGTTGGGAAGGTTACTTTGGAAATGTAATAGGTTACAGATTACAAGTTACCCTACTTAAAATGTAATAAGTAGTGTAACTTTTCAATTACTTTATTAAAGTAATGTAACTGATTACATTTGATTACTTTTTGATTACTTTTCTAAATGTCTAGTATTTTCAACTGTTAATCACTTTCAAACATGTAAACCAGGCAGGGTTAAACTTACAATATGTGCTCAACACTGATAACTGTCAGACTTTCGAAATCCTTCATCACTTGAATAAAGATTATAATATTTTAATTTTAAAGGAGACATTGGATGCAAAATATCTTCATTTGCATATAAATGTGTCTTAGCAGTGTGTGGACACAACCACCATACAATGATAAAAATTCACTCCTTTTTTTTTTAACCCTCCAAAAACCTAAACAGTCTCAGTTATCAAGCCATTTTGATTTTGGAATGAATACCAGCGCTCTCTTCCACCTTCAGTGGGATCGGGAAAGGTCCGATTTGAACATGGGACACCCGAAGTGCAATGGTGTTGTATGTCGGCGCGCTGCCCACAAGGCTATTGGTGTCAACACAATTACGTAATTCCGTTACATGTAACTAGTTACTCCCCAACACTGTTTGTTGTAGTGCCACGTCCTCATCTTCTGAAATTTACACAGAATGTGTGTATATGCACTTCTGTTGTTTATGAACATGCACAATCTCTGTGATAAAAGGGAAAAACAACCCTTTTTGGAAGTGTTTTGCAGAGATACTATGAACGCAAGGTTTATGTTCATCCTGTGGGGAATGCTGGGAGACCTGTGCAGCTCCGGAGATACTTGTGCCACAAAACAAAAAACACTTGGATTCTATATCCAATTCTATTTAAAGAAACAGTTCACTTAAAATGAAAATTTGCTTTAAAAAATATTCAGCCTCAGGCCATCCACGATGTAAATGAATTTGTTTCTTCATCTGAACAGAGAAGCATTACTGTACTGTACATCACTTGCTCATCAGTGGATCCTCTGCAATGAATGGGTGCCATCAGAATGAGAATCCAAACAGCTGAAAAAAAAAACAATAATCCATCAATTAACGTTTTGTGACGCAAAAAGCTGTGTGTTTGTAATAAAAATAAATCAATAAATAAAAAATCCATCATTAAGGAATTTTAAATTTAAACCTTATGCTTCTGGCCAAAATATGAGTCCATAATCCATAGTAACGCTTCCTCTAGTGAAAAAAATCCATCTCCTGTTGTCCTCTCACATCAAAATCCACCAACATGTTTAGAACTGTTTTTGCTTGTAAACAGTGTTTAATCTGTGCATATTTCTCTCCTGGTTCAATATTATGGATAGAGCAATATTGCAAGGTACAAAGTGTGTCTTTCTTTTGGCTTCAAGCAGTTGTATGAGGAATAAATTAGTTAAATTAAGCGCAAAACTATTATATATCTGAAATTGGACCTTTTTTGTAGTGAATATCTCCTTGTATACTCACCACATGAGGCACTACTGCTGTATTACGCTGTTTGACTGTTATTTAGCGTCACACATATGATCCAGATCTCAGAGTTTTAACAGACTCTCTTTTCCCTCTTCCAGTTCATCTCATCTCTGCTGATGGCCAAGCGTGGGAAGTTTAGTCTGTAGATGAGTGGTCATGGTGTGCAATGTCTCCAGTTGGGGGCAGTATTGGGCCAGAGTTTTTTGAAAAAAGCTCCACATTCATTCTCTCGATGACACATTATTAGGCCTTATCAACAATAAATAAAATAAACAATTAAAAACAGAGCAACCATGTGGCCAGCACAGTTATACAGATGTGCATGAGAAATTGAGACCACAGGAATTTCATGACTGTGACTGATGATGTAGAGGAGTGCTAATGCAGAGTTCACATGAAAATATACAGTTTCATACACAAACACACACACACACACACACACAGAGAGATACTTACAGTACACTTATTACTAAATTTGTCCAATTGCATTTTCGCTAAGTTTATGCTTATTACTGGACTCTGCAGAGGCACAATTAACTTCCCCTCTTTTCCACGACATTCTAATTTATTGAGATGCACCTGTATATTTTCCTTAACAAACAGAAATGTCAGAGTCAGTTTGAGTCATCAGGCTGGTAAACACTGCAGGCTGGATCCCGCAGTGCTTTCAGCTGTTTTATATGCTCTTATTTATTTATTTATGATGTATTTATGAAGTGGCCAACCGCAGATGAGCATTATTAATCACGGCCACAAGACAGTGATGTGATTTGAGTGAAACTGATACATAGTGATGCCAAAGACACCGCAGTGATCCTCAACAAAAACTTTCAAAGTCAGCTTCTGTTTATTCCTTTCATATTTTCCTTTTTTTAAATATTTATGTGGCAAAGTACAGTATCCATCGCTAGTGAGTTTTTCAAACTCTAGCTTGGGCTTCTAATTTTCCACCCATCATTTTTTACATGAATTATCTATATATATACCTTTAGAGATGGACAGTGTATTGTTCCTGACCATCCATCTGATCTTCTCTCTTTATTTCTCTCTTGTACGTATTATTTTGATTTGCTCCTCTGGGATGGACTCTGACATGTTACTGCAGATCTTCTGGAATAAAGTGTGAGAGACAAGCACAACATCTCACACAAAGTATCACTGAATTATTATCATGAGATTAGGTTTTATTACTGGTTCATGTCTACATAAGGATGAAATGTTGCACTAAAATACTCTGACTGTGGCTCCTGCATCACTCAGCTGTGCTGCTACTGAATCTACAGTGTCACAGCAAAGGAAATTATGTTTTAGCTGAGTTGTGCTTGCAGTCTGAATTGGATGTAATGAAAGAGACACACTGGGAGCCGATAACACATCTTTCTGTTGAACTGTCCTTACTGGTTGCACGCAACAACAAATATTCAGCACGGCCAGTACAGTCAGATTTGTGTAGAACATACTTTTATGAACTGGTTTTTTTTTTTTTTTTTTGCCTTTTTTTCCTCTGTAATTTTGCAGACAGAAGAGAGAAGACAGGAAATGATAGGTAGCAGGATCAAGACACGTTGAAAGCCGAGCAGCACAGCTCATTGTGTCGGGACATGTGCGTTAACCAAAAGGCCATTTTCAAAATTGGCTTATGAATCAGCATACTGTTGGTCTAATAGGGAACGCCATCTGTGAATTTGCGGTTGGCTCTTTAACCTTTGGTTAGCTCAGCTTGTGTGGATTAATAGAGAGGATTGCCTCCATGTGAGTAAACCAACCCAGATGCTGAGATAATCCTGGAAAGATATGGTTGGCATGGCGATAGACCCTAAAGCGCAGCCACTGTCTTTGTTGGCTACTGGGATTTCTGGTGCGTCGTCACCAGATGCTTCTGTTGCTGTCAAGTGCTCCAGGGGGTTTCTGAGATTGAAAATCAGTTCTGAATGGCTCAGGTTTAAAATAAGATGTGCTAAAACTACCTAAAGTGTTTTCGGAGATATGTTAGTATGCATATATGTATGTACAGTATGCACATATAAGCCTATACAGGCCCTATAAGAGAAATACACTACCATTCAAAAGCTTGGGGTCAGTAAGATTTGAATTTTTTTGAAAGACTTCTTTAAAAAAATATCTTACCAACTCCAAACTTTGAAATTTTAGTGGAATATATTAACAAAATAAAACAAGAACTAGGAGCAAACACTAGAAGTGATTTTTAAATAATAATATTTCCACTAAGGTTGAAGTTGTTAGAAGACATGCGAGTCGTGACAGATGTTTTCTTGTATGTCCCTTAATGGAATCACTTGCGTCAGATTCAGACAATCAATCTTACAGTGTGATTTAAACCATATAAATCTCACTGATTTACCATATAAATCATCCATGCAGATTTTGTGCATGGATGTCCATGCACAAAATCTCTAAAACATTTGTTTTTTTTTCAGCTGAGTTTACCAAACCCACATGTTCAAGCAATGTTTCCCTTATTAGATTGTCCTTGTTAAAATATTACCAGAGCCATGTTTGGTGTACAGCACATCACTATAGTGATGTGACATCATCAGGCTGTCAGCAAAAGGGAGAGAATCAGGCCCTCTCATGGAGATTATGCTGACTAATGGCTGCTCTCCTCAAATTTTGCAGAAGAAAACATTAGGACAAGCACTGCTGGAATAATGAATGGCGCTCTGGTGTCGCTGCATGTTTCTCTGAGCTCCTCACCTCTCATCTCCAGCACAGTCAGCCGCAGTGAGGCGTGTTTCATTTCAACCTTCCTTCAGCTGTCAATTCATATTCATGTGAGGACAATGACTGAAAGAGGCCGCCACACACCTACCTCAACTGTGAATTAGACCTGACTGGGTAATTAGTCAGACCAGCACTGAAAGGCTTATTTGTAGAGAACAAACACATAT
>NW_015548229.1:490190-498361 GCF_001515605.1 Sinocyclocheilus anshuiensis | reverse complement strand
ACTACTGAGCTACTTGTGGGCCTGACAAGAAAAATGCACTTAGAAAAACACTTTGAAAAATACCATGGTATTGTTTGATTGAAATATTAATATAGTGTGAGATTGGAAGGAATTTTAAAGAATATCTACACCCCTTACCCAGTCAATAAACAATCCTGATTTGCACTTACCTGTTGTGTCTGGCCTTGCTTTGTGACATACACTGAACATGGTGTACAATTTTCTCAGAAATTGCTAGTGCATTTTACAATTAATATCACAAAATAAATGGCAAGTAACATGTTAAATCAAATGTGACATTTTGAAATAGAAAAATGTACTCTAATCATCTTTATTTTATTTACTAACTCAAATAATAATACTAATAATAATAATACTTTTAGTAATGTCCATAAATATATTACTTTGGTAACAGTAAAACATGGAAATTACATGGTCATTTCATGCAGGACTGTAGAGGGTTTGTTTTTGTATACTGGTATGAGATGAACTGCTGTGATTATCTGTAAGAAAAATGCTCATACATATTATCAAAGTGAACACTGGGTTGTGGATAGCAATACTCACCATTATAGCCACAAATCAACAATCCTGATAACAGCTGTTGTCTCAGAACTGTCATTATTATAAAAGGCTCCTCATCTGAGTTTCCACACTGTGCAAGAAAATGACAAAGTGAGCTAAAGACAGGAGGAACATATTGTTGGCAGTATTTTTAAATTTTTCACTGTGGATCAAGACTGTGTTCCTAGCACACCACATTTGTTACAGTTATAGCTGACTGGAATATGTGGATTTTTGTGGTTTGTTTTATTTTGGTGTGCCTCGTTTTTTATTGTCATAGCTGACAGGACAATGTGAATCGGGAGGAGGTGATCTATCATAATGTGGAATAGAGTCGTAAGTGTGTAAGATGGAACTCGTATATCACTACCATGTTTACCTGTAAATAACCTTGTTTGAGGCTTCTCATCATTTCGCCACACGCGTGGACAGAGCTACTGTGAGTGTGACTATGAATGTGAGTGTAAAGTCTTTCACACTAACCCTGAGACTTCTCTGAAACCACACATTCACACGGTAAACCTTAATTTGTTTTCAAGCTAACATGTATTATGGAGAACTGAATTTCATGTATGCTACACAACAGGTTGGAATTTTGAGTAGCCAGTAGATGGCGACAAGTGTCTTTTTGTGTGAGCCATTGTATCATTGAATCACCCCTCAACCGATTCGTTTAAACAAATACATTAATTCTGGAGCCCTGCGTGTCAATGTTGATACTATCCATCCTAAATAGTATCTTAGATTAGAATAAGTGTGTCCCAAAGCATCATGTTAAAAAGAGTATGCCAAAAGTCTCCGGATGGTCTACTATTTCAGGTCGATTTTTGAAGTGTGGATCCGTGCACACTCTAATGGCTAATATTGCCCACAATCCATTGCGCTTTGGTGAAGGATTCTGTCCAGAACTACAAACACGAATAAAACGCATTAAAAACTACAAACATGGCGGATGTGCGCAAACGGCAGTTAGGTAGAGACGCTTAGAAAAAGGGGTTTGAGTTAGTAATATTCAACATTTAACCTGGTAAAAAAACATTTATTTAATGATATCTGTGTTATATTTAATCTGCAACAGCAATGTAAACTTTTATAAACATCCGTTTGGTCGTTAACTTTTAAATGCATCATTATGCATAAAATATGAGCAGAGTTCTCTGCATGAAAGACCCGCGACTGGCAGATCAATGTGCTACTTCTTTTCTCTCCAATATAGTAGGACGCTAAATGAAATGCAATGTGGAGGATGTTAACTGTGACAAGATGATTATCAGGCCAGTTTACAGTGACGGTGCGTGTATTTATGCGACAGAGTGTCTGTTAAAGACGCAGTTGTGTGACGTGATAGTATGTCCTCAAAGCTTGCCTACTCTTCTGCTGCGTTCAAGTCCTCCTGGGACGTTCGTACTTATGAGTTGACAAGTCGTAATTACGACGTCAGGTGCATTCAAGTCAGTTTAGTCGGCACAAGATGGCGGTGTACCTTTTAATAAATTACAAAAAAATACAACAGGGTCTTTTTTTACTTGGATTTCATTAACTAGCTGCGTAACAACATGACCAATTTAAGTTTATAGGACAACTAAACTATCAATTTAAACAAAAATGTACCGTCAACAGACCTTGCATCCATCGATTCCGCCATGTTTCTCATTGACACGCCCCCAACTCGGAAAATCGGGGCTTGAAGAAAATTTTGAGTTTCCCACTCTAATAACGACTTTGTGGTGGCGTTCATGTGCGTTCAACTCGTAAATACGATCTATCCGACATGACTTGAATGCATCATTCTACTATACACTCAAAAGTGTGTACTTTTTCTTCACCAAAAGAGTACATACTTTAAGGGCGTAGTATAAGTAAGCACACTGAGACACAGCAAAGGGATGTTAATGAGTCATTGAATCATTCACTTAACCGACTCCTTCATATAGAACAATTCAGGAACGAACACGTGACTGTCTTGAGTGAACTGTTCGCTTGATTCGCACAATTGTTCTTTTTATTTGAGTGAGTCATTGATTCAATCATTTGATTTATTCAAAAGAACTAATATGTTAGACTACAACTGTGTTGGCCTGCAGTGGATGAATTGCTGTGACTTCGTTTGGAATTAAATTTGCTGATGGAGCAAAAAAAACAAAGCAACGGACAATTTAGCGTCTGAAATGTAAATTACTCGATATATAAACGTCTTTGCCAGTTGTTGTTTATGAGCAATATCACTCGCTATGGTGCTCTTGCTATCGTGCCATTTCTGTTTGTTTGTCCCCATAAGAGTAGATTTCGATAGAGTGTCACAGTGGTCAGCAGTATTGTTAATCAAACTGTTGTTGTTTACGAGCAGTGTCTGTCAGTCGCTATCGTGATCTTGGTTATCGTGCTGTTTATTTTCCTGTAGAGTGTTCTGTTTGGTAGACTGTCACAGTAATCAACAGGATTGTTTGTTAAACTGTTTTATAAGCAGTGTCACTCACATGGTTATCGTGCTGTTTTTGTTTATTTTCTTATGTCTATTACTCTTTTAGGTAGAGTTTCACATTACACTAGCACTGGTAATCAAGAATCGTTTAATTGATGAGTAGTTGTAATGAAAAACGGAGCAGAATGATTTTAATGACGTTCGGTTCTGTTCTCGAACAGTTCGTGAGAAAGAATCTTATGATCCGATTATGTTTAGTGAATCAAGTCAACATTCATCACACCTACCAGCGTGGTGCGATTCTTAAATCGCTTAGGTTAGGAAGGCCAGAAAAACAAATCTATTTTCATTGAGTCTGTCATCCACTATTAGTCTGCTGTGACAGAGCATATCAACGACAGTCTAACCAGCCTCAGGAAAATGACATGGCTTTATGGTGACATGTGTCTCATGGAAATTGTCATGTGTGGCATTTTGGAAGTAGCTTGTCCAGAATGTTCGCTCGAGGGCATAAGAAAATAATGACTGATAATTCATAACAACACATCTACTGCATCAACATGTCTTTTGCTTTGGGAGGAAAGTGTAGTCTTGAGTGGTCAAACTTTTGAGTACATGTTAGTTCCGTAAACCCTGTTGAGTTTCTTTTTTTAAACGTACCTGCCATAAGAAAACTTACAATCATTAGCTTCCAATTTACACACACACTCGAGGAGAAAATGAAGAGAATGCTGAAGTAATGAGATCTAATTGGATGGGTTCCAGTCATCTACTCAGCTTCAATTAACTACCAATTTACTTTAATTTTGACCAGAGTGTAGATTATTTGTCATTACAGTGCATAATGTTAGCTTTGATGCATTTCCAAATTGCCCCTAAAGTAAAGTAAAGTCAAGTCACCTTTATTTATATAGTGCAGATTGTGTCAAGGCAGCTTTACAGTGTTAAACAGAAAAAAAAAAAAGCTGTCTGCCGATAATGCAAGAGGACATAAGAAAACAGTCAGTTTATTAGTTGAAGTCAGTTCATTGTTGATTCAGTGATACTCAGTATGAGTGTTATCTCATTTGAAGGATGTAGTAAAGCAACAGTTAACCATATCTTTTGGATAAATTCTTGCTTTTAAAGCATTGCTGAGTGTATAAAGATTTATTTTAAGGCTCTCATGATTTCTCAGAAATCTTTATTGGTTAGTGCTTAATTTAGGCTACTAGCCTTTTAACATTGAAAATCTACAATGACAGGATTTGGCTTATGAATATTAATTAGCTCAGTAACTGGGCAGTCTAGGTTAACTTTCTAAACGTGTGCCTCAGATTGTTATCATAGTACATACTTCAAAAATAGATCCCCTACATACAGTCGCAGAGAACAAGAGCAAGGGAAAGAAATGACAATAGAATAAGCCTCGAGACAAAATGGCATCATCTGCAATGAGCTGAAACAGCACCATTAGTGTTCATAAAGAGAACCGGAAAGGATTGCTGAAGATTAGGCTAGCAGATACTGCGAACTGTGTGCTCGCTGACATAATGGGGACTAGTCAAGATTTTTTACAGCTTTACATACTGCAGGACATGATCATGTTAAGTGTGAGTATTCATGGCCTCTGACAGCTAGTGAAGTTTAAGTCCCATCAGTATTCCAGTAGAGCATGATGGGAAGGTCATTACTGAATGCAGATAAATGTTACAAGAGATAAAGCACTGGCCTCAGATCAGATTTAGAGAATGAAGAAAGGTCAAATTTACATTTTAGTCTCTCTTTCTCTCCTTTCGCTCTCTCTTTCCATGTCCTCTAAAATGGGATGCAATCAGAGGATTGCCTTGGAAAATAATTGACACTTATGGCAAGGTTATGACTGATGGTTGTATGTTTACTGTATTCTTTGATTAAGTAAGAGTCAAAGATCATGTCTATAGATGCATCATAAACACACCCGTTTCCCATAGGGCAGTTTTATAAGGGAAATGTCATTGTAGTGACTCTTATCTTGCAACACTGAAAAATTGGCCTTATGACATTCCCATCTCAGTCTAGAGGATTCCATCAAAGCCTCTTGGAATATTTGTGTTATCACATGTTTGAATGACGTAAAATGGGAAAATGGATTCAACTGTAGTAGCTCTGTCAGAAATACTAACCCAAGTATTATTATATTATTATACATTTTTGAGACCCTAACCACTTCACAAAGTATATATTTAATCCAAAAACACCATTGTATTATACCATATTATAACATTATAGCACCATAAAAATTGGCCTTATGACATATTTGTCTCAAAGTCTTTTGAATCAAACGTAGTTGTATGACATTTATGTAAAATCAAGTGCTTGCATTTTATTAATTAAAAGGATGGAATTGGTTAATGGAACTGATTTTATTGTATTTAATCGATGACATCAATTAAATATGTCCATTGTCATTATATCTATTTACGACATTCAAGTAATTTGACATAATATAGCGGTTTCATTCTGTGATTTCTGGTGTCATATTCAACTGGTTTTGAAAGATTGTATTACTTTACACAAACCTAAAATTGTTAAAATTAATGAAAAAAATCAGTCATCATTCCATAATTAATGTTTCCATTTTGTTTACCATGGGTCAGCTGTTGCTTAAAAAGGACAAACACACCATAAAATGAATACAAATATAATAGTAGCCTATATTGTAACTACAATGATTGTGATTTGTATATGTATGCACCGGTTACATATTTTATATTGATAAAAAAGTGGTCAGGTTTAGGAAAGACTCTGAATATGTCATTTTTGGAACTTTAACTGCATTTGAAAAATGCAGCACAAACATTCTTGAAAGAAAACATAAACAAAAGACATAATTCAATTCAATATTATTTGTATAGCACCAATGTCTTTGAACATTTAAATAATTAACATTCATTTTTTGCTATGTGAATTCTGGTGACAAATTCAACTCGTTTTAAAGGATTTAATTAGTTATCCAAACGTAAATATGAAAATGCTGTCATCATTTAATCATTGCTTAATCTTTTATATTGTTATTTTGGATTATGACATCATAAAGTGACTAAAAAAATAAAAAATAGTTTTTTGCATCTAAAATTATTGTGATTTTTGTATCTGCTATTATATATTTATATTGTTGAGAAGTGGTTTAGGGTGGGCTTGAAATATAGTACACAATTATAATGGCCTACAGTCGTCATTGTGGGAACATTAAAAAAAAAAAAGCTTGAATATTCTTGAAAGAAAAGATAAACTCAAAAGACAAAGAACCATACAGGTTCTGATCAGCATGAATTTTAATAAATGATGACAGATATTTCCAACGAAACGGCAGTATGCAGCATTTAACTACGGTGCCGCAGTGGCGCAATGGTGGTTCAGGAGAAAAATCACTGAAGTTTTGTTTCTTTATGAGTTTGCATTGCTCTCTCTCACACACACATCCTTAGTTAAACACACAAAAGTGAGGTGTGTGGAGTCCTTTGATTAGAAAATGCTTCATTTCCAGACGGAGGGTTTTTCCTACTTTATTACTGCCTGTAACCTTCACTGGGACTCTTTGATCAGATTATTTCCCTTGTTGCTTATGATGAAAATACTACTTCGCAATCTGTGTAGCACTGATGGAAGAGAGGAAGAAGAAAGGGAGGTAGGAGGGAAGCTATAAGTGAGTGTTGACATCCAAACCACATGTCTGCATATGTGGATGCAGATTTCCTGTATGTACAGGAAGGAACAGGATTAGGTTATCTCGTTTTCCTATTGTGACCCACAATGTCATGACTGAACATATGATAAGATGTTGATCATCAAGCTGATTGATCCTTGACAGAAATGGTATAGGATATCCCAGAAAGATAACAGCATCAATCGCAATCCATGAGATTAAAAAATTGAATTATTCATTTTTGATTCCTTATCTGATGTACTCGAAACCACAGAGGTTGAGTGAATCCCAACAGAGCCTGACATCATAACTACAATAAAGCACGAAAGTGCAGGATTTAGAGGCCCCTTCACAGAGAAACACTGGACGAGCCCCTAAATAAAAGATGCAGTGAAAACAATTAGCAGCTTTGTGTTCTGAGGTAGATCAATTATCATGCATTGAAATCTGTGGTCTGCTAAAAGGTAATTCAGTCAACCCCAGTTGTGTGTATGTGTTGAAAGGTAGAAACAAAGTGTATTTTTAGAAGTCTGCTCTTGTGTTGTTGGTAGTTTGGTCTTTAAATTCAGCTGTCATGAGCTTGGGATTTTTAAATTAATTTTTTTTTTTTAAATTCTGTATTGGAAGTTTGAAATCTAATGGTTCCCCTTCAGGAACTCGAGCTGCGTCGAAACGCTACGGGAGCGACTCCAGCGTGACCACGCTCTGAATCACATGTGTAATCAGTCCAATGGATGGGCGAGACGTCACGGGTGGGGTGACGTAGTGACCAGGAAGCATAAAAGCATGTGCGGTGAAACCGGCGTCAGCTTTCTGTCATTCAGCAAGTGATCTGTGTGTGTCAGTCTTATTTGGTGTTGTCTGTCCATTATCACTCTTTATTTTACCAATACGAGTGTAGACAAACATACGGCGAGAGCGGGCAGCATCTCAGGCTGTGTGTTCTTCCCTGCCCGCGCTACATTTCGGGTGGGGATACACACAGTTTGTGTGTTGTCTGCTTGGGAGCAAAACACGCAGAGTCAGCTCTCCGAGGGCTCTCTTTGAGGAGGGAGTCTTCATCTGCATTTGACGCGGCGCCAGCCCTGCTTTCGCAGAGGCGGAGCGGCGGCTGTGCTCATGGGGTTCGCATATGGATCCGGTGGAGGGAATGTAGACGGGCGAGTCACTATCTTCTTCCTCACCCACCAGAGCCAGCGCCCGCTCTCGGGGTTCGGAAGCCAGCGCTGCGGTTCTTTCCCCCCGGTGAGAGGGCTCGACGCTCCGCCTGTCTTCCTCCGAGGAGGTTGATGAGGGCGTTGATGAGCTTGTCAAGCATATGCCTAATATTATAATCAGCAGCTTTACTGTGGAGCGGAGCTGTTTTACAGTCGCACAAGCATTATGTCTATATTATTATGAGCAGCATTTACTGGGGAGCGGAGCTCGCGCAGTCAGCTCTCGGAAATAAGGGGCTGATTGTGCTGATTGCGCCGGGCACGCTCCGAGGAGTGTGTCCGTGCTTGCGAGCTCACGGTT
>NW_015548229.1:477126-490165 GCF_001515605.1 Sinocyclocheilus anshuiensis | reverse complement strand
GGGATCGCACGTGGATCTAGCGGATGGGTTGGAGACGGCTCGCCCTTTCTCCGCCTGCACTCCCTAGATCCAGCGCTCTCTCTCGAGGCTCGGAAGTCCGCGCTGCGGTTTCTTCCCCCTCTGAGTGAGAGCTCGCTGCTGCAGCTATTTTTCTCCGAGGAGATTGATATTGTTTGTGTGACCAAGCGGCTCGCGCGCTGCCGAGGCAATGCATGTATTACATCATTTTCCGTTTTTGATGTGAATCTTACCACACCAGACCCTGTTTACTCGTTTGGTTGTTTGGCTGCATTTAATTCTGAGGAATTAAATTAGGTATTTATCTGACTATGAGAAGTTAGATATATAATTTTCGATTTTTGATATGAATCTTATCACACCAGACCGTGTTTACTGATCTGGTTGTTTGGCTGCATTTAATTCTTAGGAATAAAATGAAGTATTTATCTGATTATGAGAAATTAGATATACAGGGGCTCTTGGGATAAAGATTTCTTGAGTAAGAGCACGTGTTTACCTCTCTTCCTCTGAGGAGGTTCCAGCTAGGTACCGTGTTCCAGCTCCTCATTCTGGGGACGTCACTTCTCGCACTCCGCAGAGTCTGGAGTCAGAGTGACGCTCCCAGGCCGTAGGCTTTTAGCAGAAGGCGGTTCTGCGGACCGTCATTCTCGCTGGATAGTCTCCGTCTAAAATGTCCTGATGCCTAAGGCCTATAGGACTTCTGAGGGCCAGCTCCCTCTGGGTAAGAGTGGTGTACACCGCATTACACGGTGCCTGTTTCTCCTCAGTACCCTCAGGAGATCAGTCTGCCAGTCTGCAACATAGCGGTGCTAAGAGGCTCGCGACCTCCACGGAGGTCTCTAGAGCAGCTAGTATTGCCATCCCCTGCCAGTTCGCCGCTTCAAGGCTCCGAGCTAGCCGCTCTGATTACACCAGAGGTGAGTCTCGAGAGACTGATTCCCTTAGTAGACTAACGTGTCTCGTGGGTCTTGCACACTGTAGAATGAGGCTATAGAATCCAGTTCTCCCCGAGGGGAAACCCGCTTTGCATGCTCAAGGTCACGCGGCGGTGCCTACGTGCCTTAGACATGTGAAGGCAACCTTGGTTCTTATCTCAGGGCCCGGTGCTGGGAGCTCCTGGTTGCTGGCTGTGTTTCTAGCTTTGAAACACTTCCTCCCAGGCCTAAGAGATCGCTATGTGTTGGTGCACACCGACATCACAGCAGTGGTCTCTTATATATGTTGGGGGCAGACATCCTGTCGAGGCAGGGGCCGAGGCCCGGGGAATAGATGCCTCACCCCGAGGGGTGAAGCAGACTTGGAGAGTCTTTGTCCAGGGTCAGGTGGATTTGTTTGCGACTCAGATGATATTGCACGGTCCGTTTATGCTAAGTGGTGGATCAGGATGCTATTCCATAGCCTTGAGTCCTCTGATCTCCCCTCTCCTTTGGCGGTCAAGGCTCACTCCTCCAGAAGTTGGCCTTCGGGACGGCGGGCCCCGCCTACTTTAGCCACTCCTGGCTCCCAATTCTCTCGCCTTAGTTGTGCTCTTCCACACTAGGCAGGGATTTGCAAGTTTGGCGGCGTGGGCATTCTCGTTCCCGTAGCGTTTCAATGCAGCTCAAGTTCCTGAAGTGGAACGTCTCCAGGTTACGCATGCAACCATGGTTCCCCGAAGGGAACGAGACGCTGCGTCTCAGGGCCATACTTCCGGCATCCCTGCCAGCGCTTGCTTCACTCCTAGAAGCTGATGCTGGTTTTTATGCTTTTATGCTTCCTGGTCGCTACGTCACCCCGCCCGCGATGACTCGCCCATCCATTGGACTGATTACACATGTGATTCAGAGCGTTGTCACGCTGGAGGCGTTCCCGTAGCGTTTTGACGCAGCGTCTCGTTCCCTTCAGGGAACCATGGTTACATGCGTAACCTGGAGACGTTTTCTTGACATTTGTCTCCGTAAACAGTTCTTAAACATCTAAATTTGTCCATGTAATGTAGTCTTTGCTGCTGTATAGCTCCAAGCAGTTTAGTTTAGGACAGTAAGGGGCCGTTCACACAGAATACATTTTTGCTTTGAAAAACACAGACATAGGAATGGGGGGGGGAGCAAGGTCTTGGACGTGTTTTATAAAAGTTGAACTTATTTTAAATTGAGCACTGCATTTTTAAAATCCAATGTGTGAACCAGCCCTTGGTTTATTCTGATTTGCGAATGCATGAATCTTGTGGATTTGTTCTTTTTAATGAATCAGTCAAGACTAACAAAATAATCCTGTTTTATGGCTTGTGAGATGAAGACATTTTTTATATGACTGGCGGCTGTCCATTTGACAATGTGTAGTTAAAGAGACAGAATTTTTCTTACAATTAAGACAAATTTTAATAAAAAACATTTTTATTACAAAAAAAGATAGATTAAGCCATTAATTTACAGTAGTCAAGTTGAACTTCAACTTCTTCTACTTCTACTTCAGACAGTTCCTTCATTGTGACTGGCAAGAATCCAAAAGAGTTTCTTTGCATTTCAAGAGCAAAATGAACATGCATGCATTGTGCTGAGAAAACAAAATCCTTCAAAAAGATGTAAAAACTACATTATTTTGAAAACTGAGCTGATTTACTGTCATGCTGCTTATATACATAGATCTCATTATCTCTTAGCGTGAATAAATTTGGGCACCATATGGATTTACAGTGGTTCTTTTCTAAAAACCAAACTAATTAATCACATAATTAACATTTTTTCATAATGTAGGACAGACTGAATCATGTAAATGAAAACCACCTACAAATTGTTATTAAAACCTTCACTGAGCAGAAAAACAGAGGTGTGTGATAAAATATTCCATAGCTTGATTTTTTTTTTTTGTTTGTTTTTTGGGTGAAATAGCAGGCATACAATATCCCTGTCTCTCTGTGACAGCCTTATACAATCTAAAAGAGTTAGAATAACAGCTTATGCTTGTTTAAAACGTTAGAAAGCCATCTGAAGTCACTTATAGCACCTTTAAATCAGTTACTTAGAAACTATTCAGCAGCTAGAGTAATGACCTCTGCTTTTCTGAACACTTTCTTTGAACTAAGCCTCTCTATATGAATACAGTTATGAAATAATACATGTTCAATTTGCTCTTTAAATGCAATGAAATTCTAATTCTTGGTGTTCCTGCTGTACTTCCTTCTTCACCTCCGAGAGCTTGCATTTGGTTTACATAAAGTCCTTTCCATAGTTAATCATGTTTCCTATATCTTCACTTTAAACAAATATGCAAAGTCCTGTGAGCAGGTAATAACTTTCCTGGCACAATGAAGACCAAATACAGAGAGCAGAATATGAATGGATAATTTACCTGCTGTTATAACTTCACAACTACAATATTTTGAGAACAAAGTGATAATTTACCTTCCAGACTGCTGCAGTGTTTTATAATGCAGGCGCCCATTCTTTCATGGCCCATTGTAAAAGCTGGTATCCACTGCAGAGCTATAAAAATACGGACAAGAATATGCTTAGGGCTTTATGTGTCACGTTGCACACACACACGAGGGACGAGGAGACGCCTATTTATACACACAGGAGGAGGGGATGACGAGACACACCTGGGAGCAATGAAACATCAAGTAATCAGGGGAGGAACAGGAAACTAACCAAATAAGGGCATGGGAAGGCACATGGGGAGCAGGACACACACAAAACATGGAACAGAGTCTGACATTATGTAGAGTAATAGCGAATATTAATTCACTAAATTCAATAATCACATTCATACGTGTTTCCTGGACCATTGAAAGGCTTTCAAAATGAAGGCTATTATGACTGTTTCAAAGTTATTCTGTGAATGCCATTGTGGTTTGCTGTGTATCAACAACTTGAGTTGTAAAAATTCTAAAACAACATTATTTGTCCACCCTAGAGGGATAGTGGAAGAACAATGTGTTCCCATAAATGTTGTCATTATCAGCATCTTAGTAGTTTTTTTTTTTTTTTTTTACTGTTCTACAAATGAAAAACAAAAAATTTTCCTTTTTTTTTTTTTTTTGTACTGTTCTACAAAAGAAAAACAAAACATTTTCATGTAAATACATACATTTTGACACAGGAATAAATCACATTTATAAATGTATATTTATTTTTATATTTATATTTACTAATGGAAACATGGACGTAAATTTGTGTATCATTGATCTGCATAGCTTTTCTTATTAAATTATATAATGAAACTTCCCTTTAGGTACTAAGGGAACATAAGTAGTATCATTTACATTTATGAATATTGGCCTATAATTATTACATTTATTTTATCCAAAATGACTTGAATTTAATCAGTTTGTGTGTTCCCTGGGATCAAACCCATGACCTTGGTGTTGTCAGTGCCATGCTCTTCTATTTGAGCTCCAAGAACTCACATATTCTTTCCATTCTTGATGAAAATAATTGCCACTTGTGTTCCTATTATTTTGTTTTCTATTAATTTTCTGTAGTTAACAATCACATGATCTTATAATGGCTATTTTAGTCTGATACTATCTGGATAACATATGATAAAACTAGAAAACCATTTTCCTCAACAGAGTAAAGCAGTTATTAACATTTATTTCAATGGACCGTTTGTAATTATACAACAAGATAATTGGAGAGATGATAGTTCGGAGCACATCATGTCTGATCAATTTGTGCGCTATTTTCCCCCATGCATACAGTAAAGATACACCTGAAGAATTTTGCATATTGTATAAACGGTGGACCTCTGGTTTGTTGTCGAGACACTGAACATGCAAGTACCAGGTAGAGATTTACTTTGCCTATTATGTTTGACTTTATCTGAAATGAGTGGTTGTAGGACATCCTTATTAACCAGTCCTCCACTGGTTTTGGCAGACATCCATGAATGACTTTGGCTGTATGCCTCACTTGGCAGGATTATTAATCATAATTAACTTAACGGTAAGGTGTACAGGTCTTCCAATGCCCTAATGATAATTAAATGAGTTAGAGGGATGTGAGTGAAAATACGTTAGTAATGAGGTGGCCTTTCCTGAACGACAACATTATGAATCGTTAGTACACTTCTCTAGGTGTGTCACCATTTCTAAAATGTGTATTATTATTTTTTTCTAGGATGTCTCAAATGATGCCAAAACATTGCAAGCATTTCATGCCACTGTAAAAATTTACCTCAGCGATTCAGTGGAATGCAATGGATTTTCAAAAGTAAATAACTGCATAATATTGATTTTATTAGCATTGTAATTTCCAGTGTTTTTTAGCGAGCAGCTATTGTCTGGACCTATAAGCAGGCAGATATTACCTCAGAGAAAGAGGGACCTGCAAATCAAAGAATATCAGGTTCATATCCAGCGCTCGACACGCACACCCACACACTCACACCCATGAAGTATGACACTGTTGCTGTGGGACATGAACTGCCCACTCGGGGACTAAACTAGGCATATCGAGTTCTAGAGGTCCTTGTTAGCATAGCCTGAAAGCATACTACAATATCACATTCCACAAAAGAGTCAAGACCCGCACATTAAATTTAGATTCTGTTACACCAGCGAGGCCTCTGGTTTTGTATACCTTGTGTCACTACGTTACTTCAGAACAATAAGAAAACTACTTAACCAGACCGCAAAGAATTGTCCCTGCAGCTGTTTGCAATAGGACAGTGTTATGATTTAGTAGTGTCTGTCTATCTGTCTATTTATCTATCTATCTGTCTGTCTGTCTCTATTTGTTTGTCTGTCTGTCTATGATGAAATGCATATAGTGTATAGGCGTCATCAATAGGATTTAATTTTTTTTAATAATAATTAAAATTAATAATAAGAAGAAATGTTTTTTGAGCACCAAATTGGCAAATTAGAATGACTTCTGAAGGATCATGTGACACTGAAAGCTGGATAATGGCTGCTGAAAATTCAGTTTGCATCACAGGAATAATTATTATTATTTTTTTATTTTGAAACAGAAAATAATTATTTTAAATAGTAATAATAATTCAAGTAAATACATATTTAATAAGAGAATTATTTCAAAAACATTAAAAAATCTTATTGAACCCAAACTTGGTAGTGTATGTTAAATATATAACACATACAAATTGTAGTAAATGTAAAAAATTTAAAAAAGCTATATACTGTTCAAATATGTCAATCAAGCAAACTAATTCAGTATTATATGTAAGCCTGTCGTTGGCCTATAGTCCATAGCGATCCTTTTTTTTCAATCAGGTTTGACAATCTATCATATTTTATCATGAGTTTCAGGTCAGGAGAAGTTGTCACACAGTTCAATTTAAATATTATATTTATTATAATTGTTTGCTCTTAAACAGATTCCATTGTGACAACAGGCCCCACTATTGAATAAAACGAAAGCTCAATGTGATCTTGGGCTGTCAAAGTTTCAGTTGTTGGAAAAAAAATGGCTATGAGTTTCTCTGGAGGTAATGTGGCTATTGAGGCAATCACACCTGTGTCTTTAGAGAGGTGCTCAATCAAGGCTGCTGAATGGCATCCCAGATAGCTCAGCGAATTGTCCTCCATTATTGTGCCTGTAATGGCTTTATGTGTAACATCTTATTTTAAACCCAATTTATATCTGAAAAAAGAAACACACACACACAATATAAAATGTAATGCAACATGGAAAAGAAAGACAAAAATAGGAATAATAATTCACAGTATCTCAATATTCTTTGGGTGCAGTTCTGTAGTCTTATGTGTCTATAGCTCATTTGTCATCAGCCCTTCATTTTCGTCCCACTAGTGCTGATCTTCTTCATTTTGTGTTTGACATTACGTTCAGTTTCAGGAATATGCTGGTGTGTTTGTCATTGTCTATCTTCTGAGAGTGAAGCAGCACTTTCTGACATCCCTTTCCTGCTGCAGCCTCTCCTGACCTCCATAAACTCCATCATGAGATTATTAGTACAATTTGCCACCATTAGCAGCAGTTATATCAAATAATAGGTCTGTGTTCCATCCTTGAATCAAAGCTAATTACACCCAGGAAAGAGGACCCAGTGCCAGAGGACAGGTTGTCCTCATCCTTGAACAGGCGCTGCCTTATTGGCCCCAATCAGAGCGCAAAACACAGAGCGGCTCCGGTAATGCTACAGCAAGCTGGGCCCCATCACACATCCGTTACCCCATAAGGGCAGATTTGATAAAGAAAACATGCTCTGGCTTGGAGCGCAAAAGTAGCTTTAAAATACCTGCAAGTTGGTGTCATGTGGTCTAAACACAATGACCTCTTTAGCCTATCAGCTCATTCAATTGTTATTCATATTTTAAATAAATAATTGTTGTTGTTTTTTTTGACTGGAATTTGTTAATAACTCATGCACATGAATCATATTTATTAAATTAAATCTTGAAGGTTCCTTTTTTATGGTGCCACCCTCAGTATGAATGGCATACAACTTGCTTTTCCAGAGTCAGCCCTTAAAGGGACTGTGTCGTTCCAAACCCATATGACTTTCTATATTCAGTGAAACACAAAATAAGATATTTTAAGTCAATGGGATATTTCAAAATATAATATTTTGTCTCCATACAGGTTTGGAATGACATGAGGTTGAGTAAATGATGACTGTTTTTCATTTTTTGGTGAACTACCCCTTTAAATAGACCCAGAAATCAGCCATTGTTAACCTTATTTGCCAAACTGGTTTATATATTTATTTGTGCTCATATGCAACATTTCTCAAGTAAATTATACAAATAGCCCCATTGTTAGAGCCTTTTTAGATTTCATAGATATATCGGTATCAACTCTCCAAGCCTTGTTAATAAATGTCACAGAATAATTCTCAACATACATGTACCAAATTTCTTGAAAATGACTTCCTGTTCAGGAATTCAAGTATTGTTAGCTCTGTTGCCTTCTTTATTGGCATTATGTGGCCATGTTGAATTAAAATTTGATGATTGAGACTCTACAGTACATAGATATAGGACAGGTTAGCAATATTGCAGTAGGGCTGGGTGGTTTGACAGTGCAAATGTTTCATCCCTTGCTAGAAATTGAGAAATTAAGGGGCATTTTTCAAATCTGAGAGTAAAAGTCTTGTATAAGCCTGTGGTTCTAATATGTGGCTTTGAAGAATGATGGGGAAAAAAAGCTTAAAAATGCCAAAATAAGTGGAAAAACTTTTTTAGCATTTGTGCTGAATTTTATTACATTTCAACTGATGCAATATAAATTAATTTGTCAAGTGAATAGTGATTTTGTCTGCTTTTTTATGTTTTAATTTTACTTGTTGTGTTAGTCTTTTTCAATGCATCACTGACTGCAGAGAGCAGCTGCAGTTATGAAATGAAAATGAGCGGAAAGCGATGAGGAGAGTGTGTGATTTATTGTGGCGATATAGTGACCATTTGATTACACTTCCCATAAAAGATGAGAGTGAGTTACAGCCCAAGCTGCACAATTACAAGCTAATAGCGTCCAGCCATCATTAATCATACTTTCAAGCCAGCCATGGGAGCACTGAATTAAGCACTAGAATATTTGTGCCTTCATACACTTTGGAAAAATCTAATGCTAGACCATAAAAGACTATTGACACTCTGAATATGGCAGTGTGACTTAAATCTGCAATTTAAGATGCTGAGATGAAACAACAGACAATAGACAGGCTTTTTTTGCATGCTGTGTGGTAGTTAAGTGCATTAGTTCTTAA
Organism: Sinocyclocheilus anshuiensis; assembly: GCF_001515605.1. NCBI lineage: Eukaryota > Metazoa > Chordata > Actinopteri > Cypriniformes > Cyprinidae > Sinocyclocheilus > Sinocyclocheilus anshuiensis. The sequence continues at coordinate 481,474 of NW_015548229.1, read as the reverse complement.
TGAAATAACTTTTACTGAAATAGCCTCACGGTCAAGTGCAAGGGCTTGTCGGTTTATTACAGTTGTTGATATTGGATGAAATCAAGGTGTAAGTGCAGTCATTAGACACTCTTAATGGTTTTAATTGGCCAGATAAAAGAGTATGGCAATTTAGTAGGTCAAGTGCTGTGCTGGTTTAAAAAAAAAGGTACTTGACTTAACAAAAAAAAATAAATAAATCACGATTCAAGGCAAAAGAGAAATCTAAAGGTTTGTAATGAAGATGCAATGACTTAGTGTTGTTATGGTACCATAATTTCAATAGTACCAATAATTTATTTAAATAACTTGGTACCAATACCAGTGAAATTTCACAGTTCTCTGTATCAATTTTGGTACCATAGCAAAAGAAAATGATTGTAACTATTTATTTTAATACTTTTTTAATTTAACTATTTGCAAGTAAAAATAAAATTAGATCATTATTAATGCTATTAAAAATTAAAAGTAAAACATTAGCATGTAGCCTTTAAATATTATTAAATTATGTAAGCAGCGTTATTTTCATTTGATATTTTTAATGCAAAGAAAACCGGTGAACAGGATAAGTAGCAACATCGCAATTTTAGATTCTGTCCTGCATTTTAATATGGTTGTCACTCCCGAAATTTGCAGTGTGTACTACTTAACATGAAAAATGAAACTTTTTAAAATTTGTATTAATATTAATACAAAAAGCGAGCAGAATAATGTACAGAAACGGAGCAAAAAGCTCCCTTTATAATCAGTGAAGCTGTTCAGTTCACTTCAGCTCACCTGCAGCGCAAGTTCACTGACTGAGTAAAAACTCCCATAACAAAAAAAAAAAATAAAAAAATCTGTACAGCACAGTGAATATCTGATTTACATTGTTGGTTATATCAAAACAATTTGTAAGTGAGCAAAAGCTCACACTGAACAAACTCTGGCGTAAATGCCTGGCTGTTACGTTCATGCAATCAACACACTATGATTGGTTAAAATGCTCAACACTGCAAAAACACATTGTAAATAGAAACCTTGGACGATCTTCACAGAGCACTTGTTTGAAAGCAGTCACCGATCAGCGGGTACTGGATCGACCCAGTACTCAGCACTACCAGAAAGATTGGTATCGTTACTTTTTTTAAATGTACGTAGCTTTTTTCAATATAATGTCAAGTCAAGCCAAGTCACCTTTATTTATATAGCGCTTTTGTGTCGTTAGCCCCCGCGTGAAGCACGACCGCTCCGGGGCTCTCGTCACCCTTCAGGATCGCGGGTATCTGCGCAGAAACATCGAGAACACGAGCACCAGGGAAACAGTGAGTGTGCACTTTACCTTCAGCTAACGTAGCACGGACGTGCCGGACGATGGAGTCTCCGATGATCATAGCGTCGCGTTCCGTCTCGCGGAGGGGAGCGAAGCGGTTCCGGGTGGAGATCTCGAAGACCGGAGGCGGCGGAGGGGGAGAGGTCGTCGCCCGGGGCCTGGCTCGCGTCTTCCGTGGGGGGTGCACCCAGGGTACGTGGTGTCCCGGCGCCGGAGTGAAGGACATCTGGGAAGATCGCGTCCTGGGTGCACCGGGCCTGTGCAGAGAAACACACGGAGTAGAGGTGGTGGGAGAATTAGCAGCGCGCTGTATACTTACCTCGGATTTGTGAGCGTCAGCCTGGGATGTATTCCATAATGTGTAATAAAAACTCCATAGTAAATCGTCCCAGCAGTGCAGGCGCTGACAGAATTGTTGAACTGAACCGGAGGAGAAAACTGAACCTGAATGTCATGCATGCTCTTTCAATAAATCGAGTTAAACTCATCCTTAAACGTCTGAGGAATTTGACCTCAGTACCTATGCAGGACTAACGGAGAGTGAAGGGGAAATGAAAAAAATGCTTAATCTTCCCACTTGTGGAAAAAATGCCAGGAGAGAGGCGTCTGTTGAACGGAAACTGTGTGCCTGTAGGTACTATCACTCTTCCTCAGAGACCTTGCCTGAGGCATCCATCAAACTCCTCAGGGAAAATCATCTCCCACAGAGGTTCCTGGCTGCATCATCGACAAAAAGCAAAAAAAAAAAAAATTGTCAGGACATTCTCCATTCAGTCTAGTCCTCACTGTTGATATGACGAAACACAAATAACCCACATGCATCCCCTGCCTGCTTCCGGAGATGCACGGGGCTCTAAAACTTTAATTAGACTTCATTGAGAATAGGTTTCTTTGAAGACTGCAGGGATTGTTGGCCTATCGCTACTGTAATCTCCAGCAGTGTAAAAACTTCAAAACATTGGAGCTTTAATAGGCAGGAATTTCTGTGATGTGTTTGTTGTCATCATGTCTTATTCCATCATTAATTTTCTATTCTGTTTGTGGCCACGGTGCAGGGAAGTTCCAACCTGTATAACTGAAAGTAATTGTGCTGGAGGCTGTAAAAAAAAAGTCTTTCAGCCCACCTCAGATCCTGGCTGATCATTGTGTATTGAATACTGAGAAGCCTCTTTCCATTGGAGGCCGAGGGCCCAGTCAGCTTGTCCTCCACTGTATGAGTGCAATTTGATTAGGAGCCTAATTATGTCCAGCAGAAAAATGAGGGTGGAGGTCGTTTCATAGTTTAGCTGGTTCTTGTTCGTTTTTTTCCTGAGACGTACCTCTACAACTTTTGTCTGCAACGGAGATGGAGTCAGTGCTTAAAAGTGAAGATGATATCCTTTTTACCATATAATCTTGAACAATCAGCAGGTCAGGGTGTAGTTATTAAATATTCTTGCAGAAGCTATTGACCTGTACTATAGCTAGTATAAGTAAATTATTTTGATTACGCTTTTGTCTGTCTCAAGGTTTTCCTGATTGCAGACTGGTGAAAGGTTATGAAGCTGCCCCTTACACATCTTTACCAGCAGGGTTGGGGAAAGTTACTTTTAAAAGTAATGCATTACAGTATTGCGCTACTCCATTAAAAAGTAACTAATTGCTTAGTTACTCTTTATGGAAAGTATTGCATTATGTTATTTTTGCGTTACTTTTGATCACCTGGGCTGGGCTTGCTTATTTGTTTTTTAATAACAAAAAACCCAAAAGTTATATTTTCGGCAACTGTAAAGGCCCTTTCACACCAAACGTGAAATTAAGAAGCCTCAGCCTGAAGGACAGTTCTCTGCCTCTGCACCTCACTCCCAGTTTCTCTCAACATGAGGACAGGAGATGTGTCAGTGAATGGGGAAAAAAAGTAGCTTGTGTTACTTATTTGGAAAAGTAGCTCAGATATTTCGTTGTGAATTTAAAAGTAACGAGTTACTTTACTAATTACTTAAAAGAGTAATCTGATTACATAACATACATGTTATTTTTAATGCATTACCCCCAACACTGTTTAGCAGACGCAAAGAAGTTTCCAGTGACATGCAACTCTTTGATACCTATGGATGTTTGGTTTGAATACATTATCTCTTCGCTTTGGATAAAAGCCTCTGCCAAATACATAAATGTGATGTAAATGCTATTGTTTATTGCCTAGTCTGTTATACTGATACAGCACGGATAAAGCCAGCACTTTCAGTAAAATGAAATAAAATCAAGTTTGTTTGGGACTGTTATGGTCTGGTCGTGGTCAAAAGGTTATGTAGTCAAGACAGGGTCATCATCTCCACTCCCTGACTGACAGCAGCCTTGTCACTGCTATGATCCAGTGCAAGGAAATCTAGTTAGTGCAGGAGGCTTTTTAATAATAGCTTGCTGAGCTGTGATCAGGTGTTGGTGGAAACCTTCTCCCTGTCCAATTTAAGAGGCCACAGTGAGTTTCACACAGTTTCTCTGCCCATCACAACCTTTCATCTGGGGAGAACTGGACGGTCATCTCGCACTATCGATTTGTAGTTCTTATATAAAATTGTTCATTTAGTTATTTATTTGGTTGCTTTTGAATCAGGATGTTGAAATATGATGGCGGCGCGTTCACACGCTGCGGCTTCTCTCTCTCCCGACAGAAAGGTGTTTTCGTGTTTTTTGTCTTGTGAGTCGCAGTGTTTTTGTACGTATTCGTCGCGTCTATCTGTCTCTAAGCGCGCATACAGTCGTGAGTTCCTGCTCGATGTCGGCAGAACCACATTTTTAGAGTTAAACTCTGCGCATGCCGAAGAGCTGCGGGATCTCTGTCTGCTCCGGAGGCCCACACCATCACCGACCCCCACTACTGCATCTCGCCCACAGCGGAGGCGCCACAAGCGGCGTGAGAGGAAGCAGAAGAGGGGTAAGCGCGGAGGTATCCGGGCTAGGCTAGCGGCTAACCCACACAAGCCAGCTATCCCCACCATCGTACTGGCTAACGTACGCTCTTTGGACAATAAACTG
>NW_015548229.1:467144-476980 GCF_001515605.1 Sinocyclocheilus anshuiensis | reverse complement strand
GGACTCTCCCACTCCCCCCTCCCAAATACACACACACACTGTCACTTTAATCAGTCTGAATAAGCTCTTTTGCACTACAATCATTATATCTGCACTGTTGTTTACTTCACTGGTTTGCACTCTATCTGCCATGCGCCTTATGCTGCTTTATATATTTTTTTACATTTTACCTTATTTGTATAATTGTATAGTTGTATTTTATATTTAAATCTGTATCTATCTGTATTTATGTTCTACTGTTAGTGTTATCTGTATGCACCAAGGGTCTGAGAGTAACGCAATTTCAATTCTCTGTGTGTATTTGCTGTACATGTGGAAGAATTGACAATAAAGCAGACTTGACTTGACTTGAATCAGTGCTTGACCCTGGATTTGAAATCCATATAGTGTTTTTTTTTTTTTTTTTTTCAAATGATTAAAGTACCAATTTCAAGTTGATGTGTGCAGTTTTTTAATGTATTTATATTTTATTGTATTTATTTGTATTTAATTTATTTTTTTATTATTATTATTTTATTTATTTGTGTGTGTGTGTGTGTGTGTGTGTGTGAGAAAATACTTTCTACATTCATTCTTAGGTTGATTGTAAACACTGTATAGCAAAAGTAGTGTTTCAACCAACAGGACTATATGTTTGATCAACCAATAGCTGTCACGATCTGCTACGGTGCGCGAACACAGAGCAAGGAACGAGGAGACCAAGAGTACAGAAACCAAGGAATTTATTAATCTTCACGGGGAATCACACGTAGCACTGTAGACACAAACAATACCGGACGCTGGAGCACACACAGGGAACACTATTTATACACACAGGAGGAGGGGATGACGAGACACACCTGGGAGCAATGAAACATCATGGGAAACACCTGGGACAAATTAACCATGGGAACTCCTTTGGGCACATGAGGAAAAAAACCACAAAACACGGAACAGAGTCTGACATAACGCCCCCCTCCGGAAGGTGTGTCCTCACGCCATATAACATCTAATGGGGAGGGGGGGTTGGGCACTCTGGAGGTCCCTGAGGACAGACACGGGACAGTGGGCCTCCAGAGCGGTACCCGTTCCGGGTGCCATGTCGGAGCCGGGGACTCGGAAGGCCAAGGCGGAGCAGGGGACTCGGGAGGCCAAGGCCAAGGCGGAGCCGGGGACTCGAGAGGTCATGGCGGAGCAGGGGAATCGGGAGGCTAAGGCGGATCTGGAGACTCGGGAGGCCATGGCGGATCTGGGGACTCGAACAGCGTTGCGAGGGTTTCCCCCTCGAGGGAGCTGGTGAGGGCGAGCGGCACGAACGCCCTTGCAAAGACGATGGGGTCTGGGCTCGCCTGAGCCAACGCGATAAACATTAATCGTTCCTCCATTTGGGGACGTGGAGGAACGCACGGGAAAAACAACAAAGCAAAAACTTAAAAAAAACGGAAATCAAAACGGGGAGAGGGGGTGCCGCTTACTTTTTGGGTCCGGTATTCTGTCATGATTTGCTACGGTGCGGGAACACGGAGCAAGGAACGAGGAGACCAAGAGTACAGAAACCAAGGAATTTATTCATCTTCACGGGGAATCACACGTAGCACTGTAGACACAAACAATACCGGACGCTGGAGCACACACAGGGAACACTATTTATACACACAGGAGGAGGGGATGACGAGACACACCTGGGAGCAATGAAACATCATGGGAAACACCTGGGACAAATTAACCATGGGAACTCCTTTGGGCACATGAGGAAAACAACCACAAAACACGGAACAGAGTCTGACAATAGCAGACAGCAAAAAAAGCCAGTGTACAATTAACTCAATTTGAGTCTAATTTAACACTTTTGAAATGTGTATATATAGGGGCCTAACTTTTATAAGTGTGATATATGTACATTGGTCACAGTGTACATTTTAACACTGTAAAAGTTTATAATAACAAAATAATTAAAGACTAATGTTCACTTTTCGATCACAGAGTCTGAACTGGGCGCTACCGCATTAACAATTTCCCATTCCCAACTGAAAAGAGCCATAGAGTATTGTGGGAAATATACCGCATATTGAGTTAACACTGAAAAACAACTCTCTTTAATACACTATTTTACATTTGTGGATCAAAATGCACTCCAGTTTCAACACTGAGCAACACCAAAATTTTCACACCGTACATTTCACACTGGTACATTTGCTGTGCAGACAAGGGGAGTATTTGGGAAACATGCTTGGTGACATTAGTTGAGCAGAAATTATATTGGTATCATTCGAGTTAACTTTTTTTTTTTTTTTATCTTTATTGACTGATTGCATTTTAAATTGGGCATGCTCATTTATTTATTTGCATTTAGATTACATGAACATTAAATGGTTTAAAGGTAAAGTCGATCCTCAAACACACTTATAATGTAATAACACTGTACAATGTAATTTTTAGATCTCAGAATATACATTTTCTACTTATACTGTATTTATACAGTACTATGTTTGTGCTTTATTTATACTGTTCATTTTAAAGTTATTATTCCTAAATTAATTTATGACATTAAAAACGATTTATTTTGGTGTTGTTTATTTTTTTCTAAAATTTGTATTATTTCACAGGATGGCAATGTTATCAGTGAAATATGAAATACTAGTGAATACTTCTTTCAATTTGATTGTTACAAAAAGCTTTCATATGGCTTCAGTTGAGTTTAGATATAGATCACAAGTCATATGGGCAGCTTTTATGGTGATATGGTGTTTTTTTGGGGTTTTTTTGGTCACTATGAACTGCCTGTTTGTATGGAAAAGTGCTGCATTAAGAAAACAAATCTACTTTTGTATTTCATGCATGTTTAGAACGCATGAGGGCGAGCACATTATGACAAAATTGTCTATAGCATGACTGCTTTACATAGTATTAATTTATACATTGTCTAAAACGATATCTGTCTTCCAGTTTGAAGGAAGGGAATAGCCCTCAGATTTCCTTTTAATCATCATAAGATTGCGGTGGGCGGGGTGACATTTCTAACGGTAATTTATATGATAAGTACCTACTCAAAAAGTGAGATTTGACCTTGTGAGTGACACTTCAAATGGCTGTGGCGATGAACTGATTGGTGAGCTTTTGTTAAGCAACCCAAGATGCAGAGGTTTACAGGGGACTGCAATAATGAAGGGTCAGCTGCTGGTGAAACTCAAATTATTCATAGACTGCAGCATGGCTCATATGTCAAACTAATGCTTACATAAAGAATTAGCTCTGCTTTGTTCTTCAGTGCTATATATGACACATCAGCGTGATATATTGTAAACAATGAAAACAGATGCACATTAACAAGACAAGTGGGTGTCATGCATTTACCATTTATGCATTTGGCAGATGCTTTTTTATCCAAAGTGACTTTCGGTACATTTAGGATATGCATTTATCGGTATTTGCAGTACTTGGGAATCAAATCCACATTGATAGCTAGCACCATTTTCCCCCCAGGTTTAGTTTAATAGTTGACAAAGAACACAATCAGGAGACTTTTAAGTTCTTCATGTACTGTTTAATTTCATTTAATTTAATGGTAACTTTGTCTCCGATGACTCTCCTAAAATAATATACACACTTTAGACAACATTTCTATGAAGGTGTCAAATGAATGTGGCAAGTATAGTTGAGATCATTTGGTTCTAGAAGAATTAAATGAGAAACATTTGAGTTCAGATTCAGACCTCTCATTGCAGACCATAGCAAATATGAGCACAGTCTGAGATCTCTTTTCTAACTCTTGAGGAGAAATCCGTGAGATTACTGGGGTCTTTTCGCAGGACACAAATCTGAGAAGGTCTCTATTTGCTCTCCATTCAATCTTGTTTCTGTCTAGAACAAACATTCAAGATAGTAGAGAGACCTCGTTTGTGATATTAATGTTTCTTGTCTATGGGAATATTGATAGTCTGCCTCAAATAGAGCAATGCATTTGTTGGCAGGAGTTACATCACATTAAATCATTGGATTTGTTAAGTTGTTAAACAAGAATAATTGTTCTTATCCAGATCTTCTTATTCTAAACCCCTGCAAGATATATATGTATGTATGTATGTATTTAATTTAGATGTGATTTTCTTTTTCTGAAGTAGCCTTACAACTTTTTAATCTTTCAAAAATGGCATTTTTACAAATGCTTTGGATATATGGTGAAACCTTGCAATATACATTAATTGAAGTGAGCTCTCTCTCTCTCTCTCTCTCTCTCTCTCTCTCATATATGTATTTATTTATTTAGTTATGTTAAAAATTTAAGTTAGTACCTATCCTTTTTTTTGTAACCTCCAAAACCCTGTAGCCCAATCTTAAAATTGAACTTTCTCCACCGCCAGTTGAGAATGAATTTTGACACTAATGTAAAAATCCAATCTCAGCCAACTGCCAGTGAATATTAGTCGCTGATGGAGTTTTGTATCACCTGTTTAATGAAGCAACCTGTTTTGACTGGGCTGTTGATCTATATATTGGTAAATGTCATGCACAGATTTGGACATTTTCCATCAATTTCACTTTGCAGCGGTATGCTAATACAGAATTTGAATAACTTCCTTGGCAAATGGAACAGTCTCGATAAGGCCAATTTTTAGGTAAATTGTATGTGCATCGAAAATAAACCTGACAGTGGGACTGGGGAGGGGTTGTCCTCTACCCTCCTCATTGTGGGTGGGCTTGACATACTAATAGCTTTAGAATTGGAGTTTTATTGTTTTCTTTTAACAATATTGTTTTTGTTGAACCATTTTAAAAATCATTTACTTTTTTTTTGCTCAAATTCTATTGCTCTGTTTGAATGTTTAGGGTGTCTGACTAAAGTGCATGCATGGTGAGACTGCAGGACATAATGTACATCGGTAACACTTTAGTTTAGGGCTCAATTCTCACTATTAACTAGTTGCTTATTAGCATGCATATTACTAGTGTTGAGTGCTGCCCCTTTAAGAACGTTGTTTCAGTGGACTAATGTGATCGCTGAGAGAGAAGGCACAGTAGAGAGAGAGGGCTGACAGAGAAAGGCTATAGTAGAGATGAAACTTGCTGTTTTGGATGAGGCTGTTATGCGGTTTCATGAGATTCATGACATGTACCATAAAACATTAGAAGATGATGATGACCTTGATGCTTCTAAGGGCTATCTAACGTTAGTCCTGCGGGATGTGCAAGACTTACAGCACACAGTCTTAAGCTGGCTTGAAGACTTTAAGCCATCAATGGAATCTTCTGACGCATCAAACTTCCAAGAGGAACAGCAAATGCTTGATGAAGCTGTTAAACCGCAAATGTCTCCTGTAGACCAACTATCTACCCAGTTTCAAGAGCTACAGAATCTAAGACACTTCCTGAACCAGTGTCAAGCCTTCAGAGCTTTGTCTGTTCAAGAGCGTTTGGCCTTTGTTCAGCGAAAGCAACTCTGCCTGAACTGCTTTATGAAGGGTCATCGCAGCACAATCTGTTCTCGCAGCTGGGTATGCAAGGTGCCTGGATGCGGGAAAAGGCACAACAGTTGGCTACACTCTGCCATCATAGCTTCTAACAACGAAAAAAGCCAATCTACTAATCAAGCTACTGAAGATGAGCCAGCTGTCGACACGCCACAAACCATTCAAGCACATGCCACCAGAAAATGCATTGAAGTGCACTTCCCATTCTGCCTGTAGTGGTTTCAGACAGACACAAATGATTCTCTATGAATGTTTTTGCTTTGCTTGACAACCTGTTGACATCATCAAGTTCGATGGAGAACCCTTAAAGTACTGGCAGTTCATCAGATTGTTTTCCTCAGTGATTAACAAAGAGACAGTGCCAGATCAAGAAAAACTCACTCGTCTGAATCAGTACACTGTCGGTCAGGCTGATGACGTTCACCTGCTAATAGGTCTAGACCAACCAGACATACTTGCTCCTCGTGACACATGCTGTGGTGAGTCTGGCAAACCATATGCAATTCTGACTGGCCTGGGATGGACACTCCAAGGACCAGTAGCTGTTTCGGCCAATTTTATACGAGCTGACCATTCTCTACAACAAGCTGTTGAAAGATTTTTGGAAATTGGATGATCCAGTGCATGTGAACAATGACTCGCTTTCAGTAGTCGATGAGCAAGTTGTGGCCCTATGGAACAAACAAGCAACAAGCAGTTGCAAAGCTTTGCAGACATTCTGTGTAGCTGTCGAGACACTCTAAAGGCAATGAATTGTGAGGATGAGCTAAATGGTGGACGCACTTTGCTACAGATTATAGAAAAGCTGCCTGAAGACCTAAAGAAAAGATGGCTCACAATAAATTATGAGATTATCAAATCTGGACATTTACCAAAGTTGGACGACATAGTGAGTCTTGTTGAATCTGAAGCCGCTAAGAGAACTGATCCTATCTTTGGGAATCTTCTTACGCCTGCCAGTCGAAATGTTCAAAGAACATCCACCACGACTGCCCAATAACTACACGATGACCAAGCATCGATTAGACCTTCTAGGAAAGAGGCTAAAGAAGGACCCAACTTTGCTTCACAAGTATACAGAGGGTATTAGAGATTCTTTGCGCAACGAATATGCAGAAGAGGTCGTTGACATTAACAGAAAAGATGGCTGTGTGTGGTACCTGCCACATCATCCAGTCCTACATCCACGTAAGCCAGAGATTGTGCAGCACGGTACCAAGGTTCTTCATTAAATGACCACATTCATCGAGGCCCAGACCTTACCAATAAGCTGCTAGGAGTCCTTCTCAAGTTCAGACAAGAACCCATTGCTCTGAATGCGGACATTGAGAGCATGTTCTATCAGGTCCGAGTGCCATCTGATGAAAGAGATATGCTTCGCTTCCTGTGGTGGGAAGATAACAACCCGAACAAACCACCTAAGCATTATCGTATGATGGCTCATCTGTTTGGAGGTGTCTGGAGTCCTAATGCTGCCAATTTTGCCTTGCAACGAGTGGCGGAGGACAATCGTGGAAACTTCTCTGACGACACAGTGGAAACGGTGAAGCGAAATTTCTACGTCGACGATTGCCTTAAATCAGTACCAACAGAGGAGGCCGCCATTAAACTTGCTTCCGAACTCCGGGAACTGCTCACCTGTGGAGGCTTTAGATTAACCAAGTGGTTAAGCAATTCTAAGGAAGTGATGAAATCAATACCAGCTGATGATTGGGCAAAATCGTTACATGAGGTAAACCTTGACCAAGAGGATTTGCCATTTGAACGAACACTGGGCGTCCTTTGGGATGTAGAACGAGATTGCTTCACATTTTATGTCAAGTCAGTGGATAAGCCTGTAACAAAGAGAGGAGTATTGAGCACTACCAGTTCCAGCTATGATCCTTTAGGATTTGCAAGCCCTTTTGTGCTCAAAGCTAAAGCAATCTTTCAAGAGTTGTGCCGCATGAAAGTCGACTGGGACGAGGAGTTACCAGTGGACGTAGCAGCACAATGGCACAGATGGTTGAACGACTTGCCTCTGTTATCAGCACTGACAATTCCAAGATGCCTTAGACCAACATCCACTAGTTGTTTGTTACTGACCCAGCTCCATCACTTTTCCGATGCTTCGGAACTGGCTTACGGTGCTGTTTCATATATCAGGATTGGCGACACCAGCAGGCTGGTGATGTCAAAGGCCAGACTTGCTCCAATCAAGCCAGTTAGCATACCACGACTGGAGCTACTAGCAGCAGTTGTTGCTACGGAGCTGGATCAGCATATCAAGCGACACTTAGAGATTCCAATTGAAAGGACTTTCTTTTGGACGGACAGTACAATTGTACTTCAGTACATTAAAAACAAGCATTGTCGTTTCCAGACATTTGTCGCCAACCGTATATCAAAAATACATGAACACTCAGAATCATGCCAGTGGAGACATATTGATTCTGCCTCTAACCCAGCGGATGACGTTTCTCGAGGGATGACTATGAGAGAGCTTTTGGCAAGTGAACGATGGGTATCTGGTCCACACTTTCTTAGACACGATGAGGAACATTGGCCTGCTCAACCTATTATAAATGACTTGCCGGACGAAGCAGAGATCAAACGAGGCAAAGAAGTCTATGCAGCTACCATAACACCAAACCATGCAATGAATAATGCAGTGGACAGACTACTGGAACGATACTCCAGTTGGCATCGTTTGAAAAGAGCTACTGCTATCTTGTTGCGTCTCAAGGCTTTGTTACGCAAGAAAGTAAGTGTGCATCTTTCTGACCCCATCACTGTTGGTGAGCTCCAGCAAGCAGAGTTAGCAATTTTCAATTACATACAAGCTGCAACTTTCAGATCTACTCAAGCCAGACCCAGTTCTCTTCTCAAACTTAAACCCTTTAGGGATGAAAATGATCAACTCCTTCGTGTCAGAGGCAGACTAATGAATGCCCCAATTCCTTACGAGGCGAAACATCCAGTGATCCTACCTAACAATCATCACGTCACCCAGCTGATTATTCGTCACTACCATTAAATTGGATCATCCAATGCATGTGAACAATGACTCGCTGTCAGTAGTCGATGAGCAAGTTGTGGCCCTATGGAACAAACAAGCAGTCCAAGAGGAAGGTCATTACACACTTCCTATCCCATTCAAAGAACATCCACCACGACTGCCCGATAACTACGCGATGGCTAAGCATCGATTAGACCTTCTAGGAAAGAGGCTAAAGAAGGACCCAACTTTGCTTCACAAGTATACAGAGGGTATTAGAGACTACGGATATGCCGGATATGCAGAAGAGGTCGTCAACATTAACAGAAAAGATGGCTGCGTGTGGTACCTGCCAGTGCTACATGTGCTACATCCACGTAAGCCAGAGAAGGTTCGTATCATCTTTGATTGTGCAGCACGGTACCAAGGTTCTTCATTAAATGACCACATTCATCAAGGCCCAGACCTTACCAATAAGCTGCTAGGAGTCCTTCTCAAGTTCAGACAAGAACCCATTGCTCTGAATGCGGACATCGAGAGCATGTTCTATCAGGTCCGAGTGCCATCTCAGAAATTTCGCTTCACCGTTTCCCCTATGTCGACGATTGCCTTAAGTCAGTACCAACAGAGGAGGCCGCCATTAAACTTGCTTCCGAACTCCGGGAACTGCTCACCTGTGGAGGCTTTAGATTAACCAAGTGGTTAAGCAATTCTAAGGAAGTGATGAAATCAATACCAGCTGATGATTGGGCAAAATCGTTACATGAGGTAAACCTTGACCAAGAGGATTTGCCATTTGAACGAACACTGGGCGTCCTTTGGGATGTAGAACGAGATTGCTTCACATTTTATGTCAAGTCAGTGGATAAGCCTGTAACAAAGAGAGGAGTATTGAGCACTACCAGTTCCAGCTATGATCCTTTAGGATTTGCAAGCCCTTTCGTGCTCAAAGCTAAAGCAATCTTTCAAGAGTTGTGCTGCATGAAAGTCGACTGGGACGAGGAGTTACCAGTGGACGTAGCAGCACAATGGCACAAATGGTTGAACAACTTGCCTCTGTTGTCAGCACTGAAAATTCCAAGATGCCTTAAACCAACATCCACTAGTTGTTTGTTACCGACCCAGCTCCATCACTTTTCCGATGCTTCGGAACTGGCTTACGGTGCTGTTTCATATATCAGGATTGGCGACACCAGCAGGCTGGTGATGTCAAAGGCCAGACTTGCTCCAATCAAGCCAGTTAGCATACCACGACTGGAGCTACTAGCAGCAGTTGTTGCTACGTAGCTGGATCAGCATATCAAGCGACACTTAGAGATTCCAATTTAGGGCTGCACGATAAATCGCATGCGATATTTAATGCGCATCTTGTCAGAAAGCCGGTTCTGTAATCAGCGGTAAATCTCCATCAC
>NW_015548229.1:463398-467002 GCF_001515605.1 Sinocyclocheilus anshuiensis | reverse complement strand
AACCACGTTCATATTCGCGCGATTTTTTGCGCAGCTCATCAGTGAACAACGGCTCTGTGTAGTTAATGCTGCTCAATCGTGCAGCCCTATTCCAATTGAAAATACTTTCTTTTGGACGGACAGTATTATTGTACTTCAGTACATTAAAAACAAGCATTGTTGTTTCCAGACATTTGTCGCAAACCGTATATCAAAAATACATGAACGCTCAGAATCATGCCAGTGGAGACATATTGATTCTGCCTCTAACCCAGCGGATGACGTTTCTCGAGGGATGACTATGAGAGAGCTTTTGGCAAGTGAACGATGGGTATCTGGTCCACACTTTCTTAGACACGATGAGGAACATTGGCCTGCTCAACCTATTATAAATGACTTGCCGGACGAAGCAGAGATCAAACGAGGCAAAGAAGTCTATGCAGCTACCATAACACCAAACCATGCAATGAATAATGCAGTGGACAGACTACTGGAACGATACTCCAGTTGGCATCGTTTGAAAAGAGCTACTGCTATCTTGTTGCGTCTCAAGGCTTTGTTACGCAAGAAAGTAAGTGTGCATCTTTCTGACCCCATCACTGTTGGTGAGCTCCAGCAAGCAGAGTTAGCAATTTTCAATTACATACAAGCTGCAACTTTCAGATCTACTCAAGCCAAACCCAGTTCTCTTCTCAAACTTAAACCCTTTAGAGATGAAAATGATCAACTCCTTCGTGTCGGAGGCAGACTAAACATCCAGTGATCCTACCTAACAATCATCACGTCACCCAGCTGATTATTCGTCACTACCATCTTCGTTTGGGTCATGCAGGTCCAGAACGAGTTCTTACAGAAATTTGTCAGCGTTTCTGGATTTTAAAGGGACGTGCTGTCATTACACAAACTCTCAAGTCATGCCTACAGTGTCGCAAGTTAAGAGCTAAGCCGCAAGCCCAGCAAATGGCAAACTTACCTGACTCTAGAGTGACACCGTGTGAGCCTCCATTCACTCGAGTGGGCATAGACTACTTCGGGCCATTCTTGATTAAGAAGGCACGCAGTGAACAAAAGAGGTACGGATGTTTGTTTACATGTCTCACTACGAGAGCTATTCATCTCGAAGTCGCACACACCCTAGATACTGATTCCTTTATCAACGCATTACAGCGATTCATCGCCAGGAGAGGCCCACCTTCGGAAATACGGTCAGATAACGGGACTAATTTTGTGGGTGGATTACGAGAGTTGCGGAAAGCCATCAGTGAATGGAATCAACAAAAGATTTCTGATTACCTGCTGCAGAACAACGTAAAATGGATTTTCAATCCACCTGCCGCCTCCCACATGGGTGGTGTTTGGGAGCGACAAATTCGCTTTTTAAACACTGTCCTATTGCAGCAGGCACCAGATGACGAGGGTCTGACAACACTGTTTTGTTGCGTTGAGTCTATTGTCAATGGTAGACCAATCACTAAACTCTCAGATGACCCATCAGATCCTCTACCACTCACCCCAAATCATCTGTTGTTACTCCGTTCCGGTCCAACTCTACCCCAGGAGACTTCGTAAAACAAGATGTTTACCAACGCAGATGGCGCCAGGTCCAGTATCTGGCAGATATCTTCTGGTCGAGATGGCTTAAAGAATATTTGCCTGCACTGCAGCAACGCCAGAAATGGCTACAACCAAAGTGGAATCTGCAAGTAGGAGATCTCGTGATCATTCTGCATGAAAATACACCATGCAATCACTGGCCACTAGGTCTGATTACACAAGTTTATCCAGGTACAGATGGACTCGTGCGTACTGTGGAAGTGAAAACACAGGCAGGAGTCTTCAGCCGTCCTGTGGATAAAATGTGCCTCCTGGAAGCCAGTTTTATCAGTTGAACTATTTTAGTTGAGGCATCACCCTTCCTTTCTTTGAATGACCTGTTTGGGTAATTAGGGGCCGGGGTGTTGAGTGCTGCCCCTTTAAGAACGTTGTTTCAGTGGACTCATGTGATCGCTGAGAGAGAAGGCACAGTAGAGACCGCGGATTTAGTCTGGAGGAGCTGAACAGGCAGCGCCAGGTGGGGCCTGGGGAGAAGGAATGGGATGGAGCATCGAATAATTATTTAAGTAGGAATATTTGTGTATATACGTGTGTAAGAACAGGAAAAGCAAAAACAAGGAATAAATTGATAAATAAACCATGACTGCATAACAGCAAAAGTAGGTGGCGATATGCACACAGGATGTAACACTCCAAAAAACGGAAGCAGAAGAAGGCACAGTAGAGCGAGAGGGCTGACAGAGAAAGGCCATGTTGTTCTGCTGTAGCTTGTTGAATTTCTAATGATTTCACATGAAAGTGTGATTTAAACTATATATTCCCAGCGTGGTGAGTAATGTTTCGTTGTTTAAGTAATCTGAGGTGACTGATATACCTCTATGTAGATCGCTATTTGCGATTAGCGCCATTGCGCCTAAACGGTTAATATTATACGCTTTTGTTTGCTGTTTGTGTAGACATATGTTGTTTATTATGTTACTTGTTTAACTATTCGTGCAATATGTTGCATTTAGTTAGTAAACAAAGTTTAACGTAAGTCTGTGACACAAGATATTGTTCCAGAAATTCGTATTGTATCACATGTGATAATACTTAATGCAAATGTGATATGTGAAACATTGCTAATTATTAATTGTGAACTGTTTTGTGTTTACAGTTTGACCACACACATATGCACATACAAATGTACAAGAATTCTAAACTACAAGTAAACAACAACAACTACCAAAATGTGTAAGGTGTGAGTTCTGCACTAGTGGAATAAAGGACAAAATCAAGTTCCAAGTTAATGTTATCATTTCACGGGTAACATTAAAGTCAAACACGAGGAAGAAAGAAAATTAATAACATGGACCAAGAAACAGAAGAAAGTTCTACCCCAGATCAACAACAAAGGGGTCTCAAGCGTCAACGTGGAGGTGCAAAGGCTGCTGTGACACGCTTGATGACACAGATTACAACTGCTATGAACTGTAATCAGCCCAAAGAGGTAGAGATGAAACTTGCTGCTTTGGATGAGGCTGTTATGCGGTTTCATGAGATTCATGACATGTACCAGAAAACATTAGAAGATGATGATGACCTTGATGCTTATATGGGCTATTTAACGTCAGTCCTGCGGGATGTGCAAGACTTACAGCACACAGTCTTAAACTGGCTTGAAGACTTTAAGCCATCAATGGAATCTTCTGATGCATCAAACTTCCAAGAGGAACAGCAAATGCTTGATGAAGCTGTTAAACCGCAAATGTCTCCTGTAGACCAACTATCTACCCAGTTTCAAGAGCTGCTGCATGAAAATACACCACGCAATCACTGGCCACTCGGTCTGATTACTCAAGTTTATCCAGGTACAGATGGACTTGTGCGTACTGTGGAAGTGAAAACACAGGCAGGAGTCTTCAGCCGTCCTGTGGATAAAATGTGCCTCCTGGAAGCCAGTTTTATCAGTTGAACTATTTTAGTTGAGGCATCACCCTTCCTTTCTTTGTTTGGGTAATTTGGGTAATTAGGGGCCGGGGTGTTGAGTGCTGCCCCTTTAAGAACGTTGTTTCAGTGGACCGCTGAGAGA